>NC_079483.1:4525668-5134540 GCF_026230105.1 Diorhabda sublineata
AAAAACCTGTTAAATAGATGAAATTTTAACAGATTGAACTTTCATAAATACCTGTATTTTTCGACAACAATACCTCGTAAAATATCTAATGTTGACGTATGTATATGTATAATCCATGCACGCATAAAAAAATGAAATTTTCATGTTTCTTTGTCTTTTCTATGATATGTTTTCAATTACTTAACTTCACAATTTCAATTATCTTTATTTTTGTTCATATATAACAAAATGACATTTCATAATTTGTGACTATTAGAGCCAGCACTACCAACCAAACAACACAAAAGTCACAATATTATCCAATAGTGCTATTAGGCCTTAAGGACATTTCTAACCCAATTTGTAGCCGAAGTGGCACGCACTTCGACGTATAATTAGCCCATTTCTAATTGAACTTTGCGAACAAAGCTCGCACATGCGCCTTTACACCAGTTTTTTTGTCTCTTAAATTTAAATTATTATAATTGATTTAATATGTATACAAAATAAATGATTACTTTTCCAGTGTGTATCTGTTTACAAACTACTTTACGATAAATCAGATAAAGGTATTAATCTTTCTTACAAAAAGAACATTATTCAATTCGACCTAGTGCGCATGTGTTATGTACGGCTCGAAATGCAAAGTCTTGTAGCCTGCAACCTCTACGGACCGTGTCAGTACGGTTTATAGCCTTGAAGTTGTGTGCTGTGTTTCCACTTTGACCGCAAATTGCATTAGAAATTTATCCTTAACGCCGTATGACATTGTGTAGTTTAAGATGTCGCTTTCTGTACAGTTGTCAATATCGACAAAAACTTCCGTACAGGAAACTTTGCGTATGTTAAATTGTGTATGACACTTATATAGTTTTCTGTATTGAAATTTACCAAAACAACGCTCCTGATTGGTGGTATAGAACTGCCAAAAGTCATTGTCAATTGTCATTTACGATTTCATTTCATCGTATAAACATTACTTACCTTTGAGTATTTATTACGTTAATGTGTATAATTGGTTTTTGAAAAAATAAAGAAATTATGCCTGAGACATCTTTAAAAAGTTTTTATATGCAATTAGATATTCTTGCAGAAACATATTTAACACGTTCTAAGTCGAACGATTTTGAATCCATTTTCGCTTTGGTTTTATCCGTGAATTGCCTTGGCAAATAGTTTGGAACATAATTCTATACTATACTACCGCTGCACAAGCAGCCATTGCGGTTTAAGTCCATAATGACAGAAAATCGAATAAAATGATTTCAACATGGAATGAGTTATTACGCTGGACTAAACGCCAAACATAAACACGACACATATTGCGCAGAATCTGTACAAAAATATGTTAGGGAATGGTATTTCTGTACAGTTTTCTAAATCGAAAACTACATGCAATACAGTTTTTGTCAACATTGAAAACTATACATAAAACAAATATTGGGAACTACATAACGTGATACGGCTTTTAGAAAGTAGCAGAATTATTTTAACTCAATATTGCATTACTTTATTAATTTTTTTTTACTTGCTTTTAAAAATATTTTGCATATTAAGTACAAGTCTTTAATATAACATATGAACGAGACATCTATCTATCTAAAAATCTCCGACTAGGATCAAATTCAAACGTCATGTGTCAAAATCCTTTTTGCATTAAGCCCCGGAACACCCTGTGTAATGACACATCAATAATGGACAGTTGGTATGGGAAAAAACTTCTCTACGTTACAGTGCCGACAAAATTCATTTTCTCTCTCGTTCGAGACATTTTATCTATACTACGCATGCTTGAGAATGCGCAGAACCGAGCTGGAACCTCGGAGGATAGAGATTCTGTCTTTCTTAGTCGGAACAGCTTCCATATAGGAATATTACATATATGTATTAAGTATTAAAAATATTTATAGTTTTGATTAAACACATTTTGATATTGTTTAGTAGAGGTAGATTTATAATTTTTTTTCAATGTTATAGGAAAGACTTGTCGAAGTACCATTAGCTGTAGCAGTGCATGCTTAAAAATTTATTTATAAGCCTCTCTGCCGCTATTAGTAATTAATAAACGTACCAATACATTAAATTCTCTAAATAAATAACAAGAAACTATGTTTTTAAAAATAGGTACCGGTTCGAATGCCTGCTACGTTGAAAAACAAGTTAACGCCGAAACATGGAACGACGTCGACATGGGATCCGGCAACGTATTAATTAATTTGGAATGGGGAGCGTTTGGGGATGATGGAGCTTTAGATTTTGTTAGAAGTGAATATGATGAAAATATTGATAGGAATTCTGTTAATCCTGGAAAACAAAAGTGAGTAATAATAAGAAATTTCATCCTTATTAATGTGTTCAAAATTTTAATCAATTTTCATATTTTTGAATTTAATTTTTAAACTTATTTTTTGCACATTAAACATTCAGTTCGGTTGCTAATTCAATAATTGTTGTACCTTTTCTCTAAAATTACCGGAAAACCGAATAAAAAAATTTTAGACTTCATATACTACCTCAGCAATAATAAAAAAGACGAAGATATGAAATATACAACAAGCAGAAGGACAAAGTAAAAAACCTAGTAGAAGAAGCTAGGGCTAAGTCTTGGGATTAGTTTGGAGTAAAGAAAAATCCAATAAGTAGCTTAAAAACTACAACGGTAATATTATAAATGAAGAAAATAAAATGTTAGACAGATGGAAAAAACACTATGATGAGTTACTAACAGCGGGATATATAGAGACAGAAAGAAACGAAGAGAAAACTGACAGGGAAAGAACGCAATACGAGAAGAGTCAGTACCAAAAATAAAAAAAATCGAGATATTAAAAGCGATAGAAAATAAAGATGGAAATGGTTAAGTAGAGAAAATAAGGATGCGGAATTATTACACAGAATATTACTGGTAAAGTCTATTCATCCAAGAAAAATAGTAAAACAAAACATATTCACGCGTGGTGCACGTGATCAGGGTTAAAAACGCACAAAACTGAGCATGTAACAGGACCGCACTCGGCACTTAAGAAATAATTTGCGATTTCATACAGCAGATTAATAATATAAAATACAACGGAAGGGTCAAAATATGGAACACATCTTTTTAAAAACAAAAATATTAAAATAAAATTTTCATTTTTTACTTCAATAAATACATTTTCTCATTCCCCATCAGATGACATGAAGCTTCCACTGTCGTCAACATTTATAATAAGGGGCTCGACTTTAACAACAATGACATGGTCTTTGAGCCATATTTTGGTTTCAACATTTTCCTGTCACATGTTGCATACACTTTTTCACTTATCTATTATCATTTATTTAATTCTTTGAATAGGTTCATGAAAAATATTTTTAACTTCAGAGAATTTAAAAGTTTCATTTTCTGCTGCAACATATTGTTTCACATCTGCTCGAATCAACTCAATGGGATTGAGTTCAAAATGGTAGGGCGGTAATCATGAAATGGTTTTATTTTGTTTTTTGGTCATTTCATCAATAATGTTTGAGTTATACTTATTTTTATGCTCTTGGACAATTTGTGAAAGCTCTGCCTTAACCATCGTTCCATCAAAATAGATTTTTTTAGATTCTTGAGTTTTGGAGCCTTTGATCAAATAAGAAGAGAAGACATAGTGCTAAAAGTCAATTAAAATGAACTTCTTAGATTTATCTACACACATACATACACAGTCACTAAATAAAAACTTGTAAATCGTTTTTTGCAACATTCATACCGGATGGGTTTTTTAATCCCATCCCATCCCATGGAAAGCCCATCCAATAATGGTTGCCTTGTGGATAGTATAGAAGAGTCCACCCAATCCTTCCCACGTTTCATCCAGGTATTTTCTTTACGAATTTCTTAATTTTTCCTACTCTCGCTTCCACACAATTAATTCTGCTTTTTCTAATAATAAACTGTTTCTTCCTCGTTTTTTGCATTGAAATTCTATTTCATTTAATAAATTATAAAATGTTGATCAAGTCCTTATCTTCGTTAACCACTCTCAGAACTTTATCCAATGTAGACAAGGGCGGATCCAGGGTCTTGACAAAGGGGGGGGTCATTAGTATTAGGACGAGTCCTCCTCCAAAGACATGGCATTTTAAGCCTTGTACCCTCAAAATATTAGTTAATTACTTTGTTTTTGACAGCATAATGACGAATCCCCTGGATCCGCGCTTGAATGTAGGTATTTTATAGCGCCACTGATTCAGATCAATAACTATGCTACGCCGCGTTTCGCCCGGAATGTTCACGTGTTGATCACGCCCTAATCGTTGTATTGGTTTACTATTTTTCTTCGATTAATAGACTTAAGCAAGGATTACGTAAATAATTCCAGAAGAATGGAGAATAGCAATAATAATATGTATCCACAAAAAAGGAAGATATAACTATTGCCAAAATTATAGAGGAATATTGCTACTTTGTTCTAGATACAAGCTATTTGAAGATATAATTGAAGATTGAAGACTAAGAAAGGAGGTTAGGCACCACATCAAACCATACATAAACACCATTTAGAACCAATATATCAACCAAGATGTATATTTACTTTGAGGCAAATAACAGATTCAGACGGTGGGATTTATTTGGCAACAGTTGATTTACAGGAAGCCTTCGATAGTATAATCAGAGAAAATATATGGGAAATAATGATGAATAGAAAAATTAGTAAACAATTGATAAGCATGGTTAAAAATATACATGATAAAACAGAGAATGTGGTACGAGTCAGCGGGAAGACGACAAGTAATTTTGTAACTTACAAAGGAGGTTTTTTAAGCCCGTTATTGTTTCTTTTAGTCGTTAAAGAAATAGCTAAAGAGGTGGACAAAGAAGGAAAGAAAACGCACAGCACAATCTACTTTAACGAACTAATGTATGCAGACGGCCTGTTAATATTCGCTAACCCAAAATAAGAGCTACAACACAGAATATACGGACACGGACTGGAAAAGAAGAGCGTGTTAACAGGCTGAAGTATAAGGGATAATCGTAAGATCAGAAGAAAGAATTGACGAAGAAATAGCCAAAACGAAACGTACAAAAACGAAAATCCACGAATCAGTACTACTACCAATGATTATCTATGATTGCGATTTCTCGTTGCTAACTATCAAATTCAGGCAGAAACTAACGACATGTGAAATGAAGATACCGAGGAAAATAGCGGGGGCGATAATCTAAGGAACGACATTAGAACAACAATTTGGAGACATAGTGAAAATGAAGGACAGAACAGTTAAGGTGATATGGGAAACCGGAGCAAACAAAAAAAAGAGAAGAGAAGAGTAAAAGGAAATAAAGAAGTAGTGAAAAAACCGGAAAAAAAAGACTGAAATGGAGACGAGCTGAAGAGGAAGCAAAAAATATCACCTCTACATCTATGGTAGAAGAGGTTGCGGAATATTGTAAAAAGCAGTATGATCATAAACTTTTTTATTTTGAAAAATGTAAATTATGTTAAAAAACTATTTTGATATAAAGAAAAAAAATAATTAAATATAGGTCACGACCAATTCTTGAGAATTGAATCATTTATTTAATGCAAGTTATTCAAATAATTATATCTATTATTGATTAGAAATAAATGATTAGTGTTCTGTAACGGTTTGAAATACTCATTGCTCAATTATAACACAAATCCATTCATGGAATACCATTAATAATAAAATTAATCAGATAAAATTGTTTCATTCAATCAAGGTAACACTATTGTGAAATGACTGCCAATGACAAGTGCAAGTATAAGTAGCTCCGTGTGGCAAGATTAAGGCGAAAGAAATACTAACTGTATTCTTTAATTGACACTAGAAATGTCCAAGTAATTTTTCATTCTTTTCTTTTATTGTTCTATTTGTATTGTTCATAATTCTTTGATTCTGAAACGTCTCAGATCTTTTTTTTTCTTATTTATTACTAGTAATTTATAAACGTCAATTAAACACGGCCGTCGGCCATTTCTCAAAGACTGATTATGTTACAAAAACATAAATTATAACAAAAACGGCTTCGAGAAACACGTTAGATATTATTTTCAGAATGTTAGGTCCAAAACTATACTATGGTTGGTATTTAAGTTTTGAGATATGGCAACAGTGATGTGAATATGTCAAATCTGTCATTGTCATCATGAAGTTTGACATTTTTAATTGTGAACATACTCGAACGTGTTATCATTCGAATGCTATTTTAGTTTTTCGCATATAGGTACTTCGATTCTTTAAAATCTCTAGTTTACCGCAAACAAAGAGGCGTTCTTAGAAATTATTTATATAAAAACGGAAAAAAAAATAAAATAGCGGCGCAACCGTCCAAAATTTAGCATCAATAATATATTATACCAGGACCGGCTTCATTGTGTTCCCAATTCGACGTTTAGAAGAAATTTTTATGAAACCGAAAGTTTTTTTCGCGATTCATAATTTTTTAGTTGACATTAAGATATTTGTTACTTTTTAAGCCCAATTTTCATTTTAGATTTGAAAAAATGATATCGGGAATGTACATGGGAGAATTGGTTAGGTTAGCATTAGAAAGATTTACGAAAGAAGGTTTATTATTTGGTGGCAAAGGGTCAGATGCGTTATTTGAAAGAGGAAGGTTTTATACAAAATACGTCTCAGAAATAGAGAGTGACCCACCCGGAGTATTCAACAGCCTCAGAGATATATGTGAAGAATTAGGTAAGTTTCTTTATAAATTACTCCATCACGTAATGGAAAATATATTTTATTTGTGAAAATTGGAAAAATAAATTTATTTATAGGAAACTCTGTTTTTAGAATAAGCAAACTGTCTTTTAAGTTCATTTTTATTCATAACAAATATGTAAACGTTTCAAACTGATCAATTTTAAAAAAAAATATGTATAAGTACAAAGTGTAATATACGAGGATGGTTCCTGAAGTACCTGGCCCAACAAAAAAAAAACTCGTTGACCACCACCACAGAAAATTATCCGAGGATGCTGAATATTGCGAATATGGTGCAAGAGGTAGAAACTCAAACCTTAATTCATTAATTTTGGCAATTGTAATAACAGATGTGAGAGCTGGTGTATTGTCTTGATGAAACAACACTTTCTTTTAATCCAAATCCTCGATTTCTTAGTTCAAACGTTGCAATAAGTTCGCACATAATACTCTCTGTTAATAGTTTTTCCTTTTTCAAGAAGCAGTCTCATCTAGAGTAGAATCTATTCCAGCTTTTATATAGGATGGGCTAAAGCTTTTCAAATAACGATGACTAATTTTTTTACTGAAAACGTTCACTATCAATGGCTGCGAAACAAATACTAAACAACGTGGCGTCTTCAAACTTGAAATATACGCTGTATAGATTGTGTAGTTTAAAAGACAGTGGTAATTTTTCAAGCAACTATCGCCATCTCTAGGTCAGGGCAGGTATTTCTCGGACTATTCTTACAAAAACTTTGTGAACATTTAAATTATTTCTACGAGACATGAATCTTCGTATCCTTTTTTCTTATGGATACTTTTTGCATAGCAATTGAAAGAAAGATTTAGTGAAAAATTATCCCCATTCTCAATTTTCTAATTTTAGTATTTTTTGGACTAACAAGAGTAGTAAATTGTTGATATGGATCTCAATTTTTTAGTTATATTTACAGTTTTTTTTCTCAAATCTTATGTACAATTAAAATGTGGAATATCAAAAATTTGTGATCTTCTTTCATGCTTATTGGGGAACCCTAACACTCGTTTCATGTCAAAGTTGTAAAAATTTTTGGGGAAGCCAATACCCCACCCAAAAATGGCATAAACATTCAATTCAAAAACAACCTCAAAAGTTGTTTCTGGAATGATGATGTGTATCATTGGGTAATTGATAATAATAGATCTAATTGAATTGTTTCGATACGAAGAATTCTAAACAATTACATAATGTATATTCCCAATTTTTGTCATGTCTCATTGCAATAAAAAGTTTTTGTTCGTCACATGAACTTATCACATCCGGTATTTTACATTGAATCAAATAATCTACTTCCTGGCATTTAGAAAATTTGAAGTGCAAATTTATATAAATTGAGTCACAGATAAAGTTGAAATTTAAGTCATATCTCTTATATAAAATCTATTCAAAGATTAATTTAATAGTCTGTCTCTTATTATTTATCCTAAATTTGTGGTATTTACAAAAGATCTAGAATCGCGGAAATTTATTGAATCGGTGAGAATAATAACAGCACAAGTCCAAATATTGTAAATTTGGTGAAACTAAGAAAACTATCTTTTGTGTTGGTTATTTTTGTTTCGAGTTTCGTGTGTACACAAAAGTTTTGGTTTATCATTTTTTACGTCCTTCACACTAAAAATAAAATTTGGAGTTGGATTAATTTTTGATTTATAAACAAAAATCTAACCAAGACTTATACTGTTATTAATCTCAATCTAAGTTCAATTAAAATATTTGACCAGAATTAAAAAAAAGAAACAGTTTTGTTGTAGTACGGAAACAAATATTATCCAATCTCAATCACTGGCATTATCATCATCATATATGTTAGAGCTTTGCCAGGATGTGATAGGATAATAGAACTCCAGCTGTTCCCCCTCTACGTATTTCATTATCTTCTTAATGTTGATTGCTAATGGTCCAGGATAAGCCTTTATTAGTCAGAATCTTTGGATTCTTTTTTTGTTATAGTAACTTTGAACTATATGACATAGCTTCGTCAATAAAGTATAAGCATTCAAGATAACCTGAATGTGATGCATCATACACAAACTGCATGTATATTTCTAAATCGTGAAATTTTCCTTTTCCTTATTTGTTGGCATATTTCTGCAAGTTTTTTATGTAGAATATTTTTAAAATCTACTATATTCTTGTAAGACATGATATGTATGGTAAAAGGCATATTTTTTCTAGAATTCTGTATCAATTACGTAAATACGATCACATTTTGTGCTCAAACTTTTTACACTCCCATAATCCCTGTCGAAAGGTGAAAAGAAGTGACCGCGAATTGGAAAATATTAGTAGATCTGCTTAAAACGCTTATTGATTTGTAGAGTCATCCAAAATCTTACAAACGTGTTATTTATATTCTGCCTTGAACATGTATCAGAAAAAATATGTAACACCCCAATCGGGCCATTTAGGGCTTGATCCTCGTGATACATATAAAAATGTATTACATTTACGTTTTCAAGTTATGAATTTCAAAATAATAAACCCAAAATTGCCTATAATAAAATATTTTATGCAGTGATAAAAAAAATAATGTGATTCCTAAAATCTCGGGGCGCTCCTTAAGGCCGCTTGACATGATGCAAGACAACGTCCAATAACGAGGCTGCGCGCCTAGATGGCGCCCTAGACGGGTGGGGTAAAAAAAACACAAAACGTATCAATCTCAAATTTCTCGTTAAATCGAAAAAACTCTGACTGAGTGCTATAACTTGTTGTAAGAGGCCTATGGGGACAATTCTCTAGCGCGTGTGAGTGTGTTTTTGAGTGGTGTAAGCGCTTTAGTGATGGCCGAGAGAGCACTGAAGATGACCAGCGCCCAGGTCGCTCCGTGACTGTTTCAACTCCGGAAACAGTGATCAAAATCAACCAAACTGTGCGTGCAAATCGTCGAATGAGCATCTGGATGATTGCTGAGACTGTAAATGCTGATAAAGAAACGATTAGAAAAATTTTATACGAGGAATTACACATGACATAAGTCTGCCAAAAAATCTGACCAAAAGCTCTGGCGTCAACGGGTCTGTTCATATTTCCTTGAAAGGTTAGAAAGGAATTAACAAACTTCCTGTACTGTTTGGAACAATGGAAGATTCACAAAGATAGCCGATAAGATGTTGAAAATGATTCACGTTCGGATCGCTCTTCCACTTCTAAAAGGGTTGAAAATATCGAAAAATGTGTGCAAAACTGATATCTTATTCCGCACTTTCCGTTAAGAGGTTTCTAGACAAGTACAACATCCCAGTGTTAGACCACCCACTTTATTCGCCGGATATTGCACCGTGTGACTTCTATCTTTTTCCTAGGATCAAATCTGAATTAAAAGGAACAAGATTTGAGTCTGTTGAAGCTGTGAAAGAAAAAATCGGCGCGCCTTTCATAAGGAATTAACAGACTTCCTGCATTGTTTGCAACAGTGGAGATTCGCGTGGAGCGATGTAGGGATAGAGTTGGGGTGTAATTTGATGGTGGTAATAAATAAATATACATAATATCCAAATAAAATATTTTATTTCACAAGTCTCGTTACTTAATAGCTACGTAATATGAAAATAATTTTTTTGTCAGTAACTTTAATTTTATGTAATTTTGTTTACTTGTAGGTCTTAAACATGCAACCGAACAAGACTACATAAACGTTAGATATATTTGTGAATGCATTTCTAGAAGATCTGCGCATTTAGTCTCAGCTGGATTAGCCGTATTGTTAAATAAAATGGACGAGAAAAAAGTAACCGTTGGAATTGATGGATCTGTTTACAGGTTCCATCCACATTTCCACAATCTGATGATGGAAAAAATTAAGGAATTAGCCGATCCTAGCATACAAGTGAGTATTGTTAATATGTTTTACATGTTATTGTACTTTGACAAGATTTTTAAACAAGTTCCTTTTTATGAATTCTATTTAACCAACTAATTCACATTCAGCCATTCAAACAACACTCATATTCTGGTAGCAGTGCTCATCAGAACCAAACCAAATCCGGTCAGTAATGTGAAAATCTAAATTTATTTAAACTCTCCAAAAACTTCCAATGTAGTTGAAATTGTTTAATGCTCGAATTTCTTGAAATCTCAAAATACTTGTCTTTATTAATTTTGCACATATGGAAGGCACAGGATACAAGTGAACCAAGTCAACTTCAACTACTTTTGAATTACATGAGTTTGAAGTTAAAGCTTCATAACAAAATTACCTATTAACATTTTTTAAAAGTATATAATCAATTCAAGAAGTTCGAGGAGTAACTTATGACATTAACATAGATTTCATCGACCAAATTTCATATCATAATGAATAAACTATTCACACTACCACTACACCAACACTCACAATTACACTGTCTGATTCTACTGAACACACTGTTTACTCACAATTAGACTGTCTGACTCGCGTTTCGATAACAAAGTTAACGTCTTCAGAGATTGGAGCTAAACGCGTCAGACAGTGTTATTATTAGTCTATTTCAAGTAGAGTTTTGTCACTTATCCAAAAGGAAATATTCTTTCTGTAGAAGCATTTGTGCCAGATAGACAGAAAAATATCTCTGCTAATTTTCGTAAATATGACAATGGAAGTTCACGATTATTAAAGTGAGAGTCCATTTTAACCCACCCTTGGATTGATGGGGCAGTATGGGACAAAAAGCCTGAATCCGGAACAAATATTACATTATATTCATTCTCAGCTCTTGGTGCCTTAGTTGTCGAATACTTTAGCAATTACCAGAAGTATAGCTAAGAAAATTTTATCATCTCTATCTTTGATGAAGGTTTTTCAAAATCCAAATTGGTGCTGTGAATTGTTTTTTATGCAATGATAATGTTCGTCTTCAAAGCAACAATTTCTCAAATATTTTTGTCTGTATAATGTTAATAAAATAGTTTTTTTTTTAATCGATTACATAGCTGTCTACACTGGTCTCAAAACCTGATGTCTGTTTGTTCTGAACATTAAGCTTTGACTGTTCAGTTCCCAACATTTCCCTTCTTGCTAAAATTCATCGTTTTTTCATTATGGAATATCAGGTGTGTAGTACTTTCCGAAGCAAACTACCTTTTTGGACCCCTAAGCTTTTAAGTTTGAGCTTAGTGTACTTAGTATCTATTTTAACTATTAATGTTTGTTAGAGTCTTGATGTCTTAAATACCTTTCTCTGTACGAGGTTAATTTATTATTAGTTTTCCTTCCCATAATAAAACAATATAGGCTTCATTTTTTTCCAAAAAAAAAGGTTTTAATTACGAAATTCATACTCTGGAAACGATAAAACATTAAAATAATTAATTTCTTATGAGCGATTACTCTATTTCATAAAAATGTAGGATAGTATTTGTGTACTGAAGAAATTTATTACTGTATACCTTCAAGTTGAAATAAAAACTGTGATTTTCATTGCATAATTACAAGAGTATAAAAAATGTTCGAATTTTTTAAAATGTATGATTTATTCCCAAAGTTTGGAATAAATGAGGTTCCCCTAGAGTTCTATACCGCTTGTTATTTTTGAATGTACTATCTATTTTAAGAATAACTACACATGATTATAGTTAACATAACCTATAATTTTTTTGATCAAAATTTAAATTCAGTTCATTTGTCTTTTGTTCCAGTTTGATTTGATGTTATCTGAAGACGGTAGTGGTCGTGGAGCAGCCCTAGTAGCAGCGGTAGCAGCCAGATTACAAAAAGAAGCTGCCCAAACATAACGTCCGCTAGCTTAAAATTTGTTGATTGCGTTATATACATATATATTTTTTTTTATTAGAATAAAACAATTATTCATCATTGAATAAAGAAAAAAACACTCATGAATAGTTAATGTCTTAATTGGGTTCCTATAGACTGGATTTGTAGATATTTAAAAATAAAAAGAAAATATTATTTTATCGGATGCGCCCTAGATCGGCTCCCTAGGTGAAGTGGAACTATTATTAAATTCACTTAATTTTTTTAAAACTGTAGTTTTATTTCCCCAACAAATTCTATTGGGTTTTTGAATCAGAAAGTATAATCTTTCCCCTGTAAACAAAAGTTGTTTTATTACAGAAAATAAGTTCTGCCAAAATTAGTATTTTCAATATTTTAATTTATTTTTGTTGTTATTATTAGCAAAACTTCATTTATAAGTAAAAAAAATATAGATCCAATAACTCCTAGTTTTCAAATGTTATATTGCAACAAAAAACAAAAATAGCTGGTTTTGGTATTTTTTGGAACTTAAAAAATCTAAATTGAAATTAATAAATTAATATCTTTACATGGCAGAAAAAATAATTAAAATCCTTTTTTTGTCCTCACTGGAAGAAGAGTGTCTTTAGCATAATTGAAAGCTGCAAGCAGTCCAAACTTCTTATTTTTCTTCGAAAAATAATTTGACACTACATCAGCATCTAAAAAAAACGATTAAGGTTGATCTAATAAATAAAATAAATATTAACAATGTTATAAACAAAATTCCCCCCACCCCTCCGTAAAATTTAAGTGCAATTATGATTTTTTTATTTAAAAAATATCACAATGAATTGAGCACAAAATGAAATTGGAACAGTAGGAAATACAAAAATTCAAGAAATATTTTCAAACCAAATGCTTATTTTAATGCGGATATTTTCTCCCCTAGCTTAACAATAATTCGGCATACTTCGAGCATTATTTCATCGAATTGTGTTATAGACTTAATAGAGCCTTTAAGCAACTATCGTGGAGGTTCTATGGGATTGCTGGATTTTGGACGATTTTTGCACTATGTGGTTGATTATTTTTTTGTTTGAAGAGAAAATTTTCTTATGCAAATGTTCATAGTAGAATAGTGTATGGCCAAGTGCCTTCTGATAGCCCCGTCGTCCCCCACTTTAAATTACGAAAGCCCCATATCCTTCTTTAAATTAGGATTTAAGTCTAAACCAGCTGAAGAGGGAGAAACTGCAGTGGCTTGGTTCCACTGACAGATGGAGACCGCATGATGGCCCCAGGCACCTTTTGGAACCAACTCGTTGTTTGATGGGCGTAGAACTAGGGATTAGTAACAGGCTTTACCTGAAACTCCGGGTTGGAAACCCTGTGTGGAGATTGGAGGTCGAGGCCACCTCTGGATCCTGGACAGTTAAGCTTAGAGCCGTCTCGACAACCTTAGCCTTCCTTCTGTTTTTTTATCCGCACCACTGATGTTACGGCGTTTGAGTCAAAAGCAACGGTCAAAGCTTCGACTTTGGTAGAAACCGATTCTTTGAGAGTAGTAGGTTGTGTGGTTCCTGTTGGCTGACAGCCATAGTTCACCTAAAATGATGAACTATGCAATTTTCATATGGCGACAAAGACAAAAACCGAAATTCGAGAAGCAACCCTAGATATGTTGCAAAGGACAGTCTGCCTTGCAATAACAGACGTGACCCGGTCATCGGTCATGTCCCAGGTAGCACTACAAGTCATTTTACACTTGCTCCCTTTGAAGACCTTCATAGAAAGTGAAGCACTAAGGCATGCAAGGAATGAAACATAAAGCCCTGCCACCTGACTGGGCATCTCATCATTATAAAGAAATGTAAGGTCTCATCGGTATGATCACTATAAAATTATAATAACAAGTCGACGGCTATGGACAAATGCAGAATTTGCGTTCTCAAGGGGCTTATTAGTATTCTACACTTATATCACGAAAATCGAAAATGGACAAGTAGAAGCAGGAATATATAGCCCAAGAACCAAGCTCGCTATCCCAATGGGATCAGAACCATCCATTTTCTGACCAAAAACATACGTTATCCTTATTCATCATAATCCAAAGATATTTATCCTATCTGATAGTAGAGCAGCCCTACAAGCACCCAACTCTTATAAAATTGAGTCGAAGCTTGTATAGGACTGCATCAAATCATTTAACTCAGTGGAAGCAAACAATAAAGTTACACTTATGTGGAATTAATGACATTTGAAACGGCTTCAAAAGCTGCCATATATAGATTCATTTAAGTTTCAATGGAAACTGGAAGCAAGTTAAAGCAGGTCTATCAGCCTAAAGTAAAGACTACAATTTGAGATAATGGTTTTAAGAACGTTGTGAACATAGGAAAAGCATTAATGTGACAAAGTCCAAGTTATATTAGGCACATATGGAATTCAGAATAGTGAATAAAAGCATCCAAACTAACAAATGCTATTGATGATGATCGATATTCATTGTCTTAAGGAAGTATGATTACTGGAGCATTTAATGATGTTGGATGAAGAGGAAAAAATAAAAACTATACTTCCATGACAATAATCACAACACATTCTTCATTTTTAACCAATTGATTGAGCCAACATATAACAAATGATCAGAAAAATTAAATTCTACTTTACTGCGAAATTATTTATTGTAAATTTTTAATTATTGTTTCGAACTTACCTGTGCCATCTATACTAGTTGGCAATACATTGTCATTTGCTGATAAGGACACGAATAAAGCGAAGGGCACTAACCACAGGAACAGTGTAAAATACGCAATTACCTAAAATGGTTTAGACTATCAACACTTTTATAAAATAAATATGTCAGACATAAATACATCTTCAAAATATGTACGTTATTTCACAGTTTCAAGAGTTAGTTGTCTTTCCATCAGAAATAATCAAAATTTCATTTAAAATATATCGTGGGTGTACAGGACAAAATTCTAGATGTTTAGGTTTTAATGCTCATGGTCCCGCAAATATTGTTCAAGACTCCTGAAATTTTCTAAACTCTACTAGACTAAAGTCTATTTAAATAAATGGAAACGAGCGCTCGTAAAAATCAAACTCGTGTAAATATTATTTTTTTGGGACCCTAAAGAAGCTAGTTAGACAATTTTGAATGGAATGACTATTAAATAAAATATTTATGATATATTTAATGAAACTATTCCTAGATAGCATTAAATAATTTTATACTTACCTCCGAAAACGTGTGATATACCGTAGCGAAGTAACTAAAAGCTAAATAATGGTTAATTAATATGAAGAGTACTGTAGCAACAAACTCTATCGAAAGAAATGCCACAAAAGGAAAATTTCTTAAAATTACAAAATGAGTAACTTGAGCAAGCAATCCACAAACAATCATGGAAGTCGGGAAGCGTTCAAATATCCATAGGGATAAGTAGAGTATAAATGTAAACTGAAACAAAAATACAATAAATTAAATAACAGTTGTGAAAAATTATGAAATTCATTTCAAAATGTTATATGTTCAAAAGATAAGAGGCTATTAGCTAAATTAAAAATAGATACAAAATGAAAACAGCTGATCTCGTCAGAATAACGGCCGCGGGGTCAACAATCAATTTTCCCGTATGCTCCATTTTGTATTATGCTGTTACGAGGACTTCATTGAAACTTTTTAGATCTATTTCAGATGGAACTGACTATTTTTTTGTCAATTTTCAAGTAAGCTTTTAATTCGGCACTAGATTAACTATAAAGCCGTGGAGATTTCTTTTTCACCTCCATTCCCTCTCGGAAATGTTATAGCTACACTTTTAGTTACACCAGAATTAAGCTCTGTATACATTAGTTGTTTTGTGGAACTCAGTATAGCCAGTTTAGAGACACAAAACATAAAGAATCCAATGAATCTGGAACAATTGGGGACAGAGATTTATCAGGGCCGTAGAAACTAGAACAATATCATTTAATAGAATTTTATCTTCACCCCCTTGAGTACAAAATAAAGTTTCTTTTCGAAGTAGTACTACAGTTAACCATACAGTAGAAAGCAGTCTTCTAAGAAGTTTCTCACCAAAATATATAAATAGAAAAAGGGTATTTTACTACAGAAAGAAAACAAAAAAGTTTAGTGGTAATCTTCTTCTCAACCAAACATAAAAAAATTATTTCCATGAAGATATTTTGTGGCATTAAAACTTATGTAGGGCTGGATTTGAATAGCAAATAAGATAATATAAGGAATAAGACTAGAAAGTATAAATTCACGTTTGGCATTTACCAATACAATACAAGACTAATTCTTATTTGTTATCTAATTTGCTATTTAAACCCAGCTTAAATGAAATTTTAAATGAATAATTAAAACTAATATCAATTAGAACATGAAATATAATAAAAACGAATAAGAATTTACGAAACGTGTAGGTGCATTCTGGAATTTTAAAGTTATAGGTATTTTATACCACATATATCCATCTAGAAAATTAAAATCCTATGTTAAAACAAGCTTTTCCGACTCTATTTACCATTTACGTACACTAAGCACACTACTGCATAGTCGGAAAAAAAACCAACAAGTCCACGTTTCCGGGACTAAATTTCACACTTCTTTGAGTAGCAACTCTTTAAGAAGGTTTATCACAGTAAAACTGGAAATATTGGGGTCTAAAAGCCAACAGATAAACTCACAGTTTTTGCGTACCACACGACGGCCATTTTTTAATGGGATCAGCTCATGACAGCTCGTCAGATCGCCCCGTAAGACGAATTTAAAAAAGAAGAAGAATGTACCATGTTTTTACAAATTAATATTATGCAGAACTTACGATTAGTATTACATACAGGTAAGTGAAATTTGTTAATAAAAAACTGATCAGTTTTTGAAAGCATTAATTTACAGTTTCTTTAATACCATAATTATAACATAACCACAAATCTTATCATTGGTAAAAATTTGCTTGTAAAAATACAATAATTTTCTAATTTATAGGGATTGTTAAGCAATCAAGATGTTTAAATACATCTAGTATTTTACATTTTAATCAAAAGTGGAGGAAAGAAAGAGGTCTCCCATTGAATCCAAATGCTTGTGGAGTATTAACAGATGCGCCTGATTACACATTCTTAGATGGTAGATTGACACCGTATGGAGAGGGACAAAAAGAAAGAATAAAAAAGCAACAACAAATAAAACAAGATATAATTCGTTTTACTGATGAAATCGATTTTGCAGTTGATCGATATAATAATTTATTACAAGCAGAAGAAGATAGGAAGAAAGCTATTTTAGATAGAAAATTGAAACCAAAAGGAATTAATTTATTAAAGAAACACAGTACTAGTTAATATGAATGTTATGGGTCGTATTTCTTAGTATAAATAAATAAATAAACTTTAAATCCAAGTTCTATTTTATTTATAGTAGTTATTTGAAAATGAAAATTCACATTGACAAATTCTCAAGGTAAGTATTTACAGTTGATATGTGATACTAAATTTTATTGATTTTAGAACTCATGTTCAGTTTACTACTATAAGAAAATATTTTAACTTTCAAGAAAAAACTTTAAAATTTGAAACTTTCATTGTTTTATGTTTATGCATGCCATTTTAATAATTCTGAATCATATTAAAAGTGCTCCAAAATCTAGAACAGGCAATGGCGGTGCTAACCAGCATCAGGGCCATGTGTGGGGTAATATTAGGGTAGCCCTCCCCCAGAAAATTTAGGTTCTAAATTAAAATTATACATTCTAAGCATCTTTTTGTTGGTGTCTATTTTGGAGAAAGGAGGAGGAGAAGCTTATTTATATTTTTAGAGGTACTTTTATAACTTAATATTTGGAGGTACTTTTATAACTTCAAATATTTATTTAATTTTATTTCAAATCAAGTAAAATAAAGGTGTAAGGAAATTCTTTAAATCAATATCTACGATTTAAAAAAATCAGATTTGAACAAAACGATTTGTCACTTAAAGTTTTAGATAATTATGAAAAAATGATTTTGCTGAGAGAATTTATGTATCTATTGCTTAAAATTTAATATTTGTTTAATGGTATTCTATTATTTTTAATGTATTATTCATTTAAAAATATTTAATCATTTATTTTATAAATAATAAATTTTTTTCAGGGGGAATCCCTAGTAATTGTGGGGATTTTAAGTTATTTTGATTAGGGCTTTGGGGAGAGTTAGGAACACTGTATTTCAGAGTTTTCAAACCACCCGTATGATTTATGCAGCCAAAAGTAAGTACGAATTTTTTGCACTTATTTCAAGGCAGAAAATTGAAGATTTGTGCATTGGTAAAGCTGCACATGAAAGTTCTGCATCACAGAGCAAAGCTTTATTCATTCTATTACCCCACATTTATGTCTAGAGCTCTCCTGACAAAAGAAAACTATATAAGCTAGATTAGAGCAAGTCAACTTCATAAAAAGTTTATGCGGAATATCTAAATCTAAAAGTATTATCACAAGAAAAATTTTGGTAGTAATTTTTTTTATTTGCACAGTTTTTTGCAAAAATTCGAGGTCGAATGACATTTTGACTGTTCCTCTTCTCATTTTTAAATTCCACAATCTTCACATCAACTATTCTAGACTAGAACAAAACTTAATGTATTGTTCACTCGACAGTCACTACAAACACAATCTCACAAAAGTGACTGTAGCAGACTGACTATCTAGAATAAGTTCTTACAGAGAACAAAACTTACCTAGATACTTAATGGAAACCTTTTATGAAATAGATGCATTATAAGTAAATACTGCAATAAAACTTAATCCTTTTTTTATCAAACCTAATATTTCTTTTATTATTGTATTTATTTGATTTTTTTATTCAAATTCACAAATGTAATCAAATCTTTTGATATACATATTTTTTTCTAAAATGTAAATAGTAACTCTGTAAGTTTTTTTGGAAAATTTCAATGTGCAAACAACATATTTTACTTTCTTGATTAAAATATTTATTACAAACGTCGATACTGTAAGTTAATTTACTTTTTGTTATCGAACTCCAATTATGGTATTGGGTACATTAGATTTGAAGTTATTTTGTATTTTTGTATAGAATTTTCAGTCAAACTTGGTAGAATAATTTTTAATTTTGTCTAACTCCTTTGTCTTTTAGATATATAAGTCAGATACAGACAAACTTCAATGATTTTTGGCTTATAATTTAAATAATAGATTTACATCATTATTATTAGGGATATGATTCCTGGAGCCAATTACCAAGAAAGACATACATATAGAATGTCCAATTTGCTAGATTGTAATTTGGCTAACAAAATAACGTCTTACTTAGAGGATGTTTCTAAATTCATTTGACAAAATTCGGAAGGTACTGCACACTGTTCACACCACCACTCATAATTACACTGTCTGACACGCGTTTCAATAACCAAGTTATAATTTTATTTAATAAAACTTCATCTTAAAAATAGTTTTGATATGAAGTGAAGTAAGGGTTGCTAATTTCACCCACGTATAATGTAACAGAAATATTGAAAAAATACCTGTAGTTAGTCCTTTGTGAGTGCATGAAAATTAGAGAATTTCAAGTTTCTAGTTTTACTGAATTTTAGAGAAAAAAATAAAAACTCACTTTTAGTCACCACCTCCTAAGGGTGATATCTCGGGAAGGGGTGGGCTGAGGAAATTTTGTTATTGCAAAGACCCATCTTTTAATTTCATATAAGCAATCACCTCCTGAACTTTGTCGCGTGCATTTAGAAACACCCTGTATAAACCAATTTTCTCAAGTTCAAATGGATATGAACTTTTACTATTGAATGGATAATCAAAATTGAGAATTATGGGCTAATGATAATTGTGTATAGTCTATATTCAATTTTTAGTGAGTAGTATGTGTAAAGGTCAAAAGAACAATTTAAAAAAATGGTGATGGATTAATGATTTGAAATATACAAATAAAAAAAACAAAGTTTGATATACATATTGGATATGAGTAAATAAAGAGCTCAAATCATAGTGTACCTTAAAACTTTAATCTATAAAGTTAAGTGGATTTCAAATAACTAGCTCAAAATTCCTTTTTGGAAACTAGATTTAAGGGTTCAATAAAATTATTAAATTTTATATCAGCAAGTACTATTTGTGTTCGTAAATCTTATATCTGAAGAAATTGGTATAAATCACTGTTATGTGTGTTAAAATGAAAATTTTGATCTTTGTTATGTACATCAAAATAAGCTATAATACAACACATTATTTTATACAAACAGTTCAAATACTTTGAAGCAATATGGCCAATTTGCCAGTAACTATGAACACATTATTTATAGTCGATATACATTTTAAGTGAGTATTTTGAAAAAAGTTTCAAGTGTAAATAACAATAAATTTAGTTAAAAATATAAAACAAACTGTCTTACCGCATTTAACCACCATATAAATTTTTTCGCTACACTGGTATATTCTTCAACCAATTCTGCCAAATAATACAGACCTGCAGCTAAAAAAAGCGAATGATTTGAACAATACATGAAGTTTCAATCAACTCACCTATTGCAATTGTAACAAATATTATTTGTATGATTATTGCTATATAAGTAACTAATGTTAAAAACCACATTTTCAATTCATTTTTTAAACAATTTCGGAAAAAGTTATTAGGTTAACCCCTTATGATGTGGTCTGTTTACTAATCTACACGATTACCATTTTAGATGTCATGAAATGTCAATAAATGTGGATTATGACATGATAAACACAAGACAAATGCGCGGAAGAAGATCAGTGTGAAGTTTTAAGGTGGTTGCTTATACTGTACACAAATGAATTCATTTATATTCCCTAAATTCCACAGACCACAGTGTGGTCTGTGCTAAATTCAATAAAACTCATAATAAAAGAAGAATATAAATAAAGGAAACAAGTGATTTATTGTAAGGTATGTTCACAACCGTTTAGGCAATTAATTTTAGATTAAGGTAAGTGGAAGGATAATAGTCTATTCAAAAATTTCTAAATAACTGAATAGTACGGCTTAATAGTGGTTGAATAGGTTGAATTATGCACCAAATGTATAACATATTATACAGTAACAAATGGGCAACGCATATAAATTGGACATATGGAAAGAAAGTATTTTAGTAGTCGCTCCCTGCTGGATAACAATATAGATTATAGTCAATACTAGTATCATGAAAGTGAAGTAGACTGTAGTATTATAATTTAATCAACTAACAGGATGAGTACATCATTCATAGATCAATCGCAACCATTTTATATAGCCTCAGGTGTCTCCCGTTCGTCCATAATACGAATTTTAAAAGCGTACAAATTTCATACCTACAAAATCAAACTAGTATAGGAAATAAATGAGGATGATCCTGATAGAAGCCTGCAATTTTGTGGAACAATGAGCCAGCGTTTAATTGAAGATCCGCAATTATTATTTAACAGGGCCGGATTAAGATTTATAAGGCCCGGGGCTAAAATAATGACGGGGCCCCCTTAAGGAATTCGAAAACCCGGAAAAATTCACAAAATAATATCAATACGTTAGATTTTGGTATCAACACATCTAAAAATATAGAATGATTTCCAAATGATGGGGCCCTCTTGGACCTGGGGCCCGGGGCTATAGCCCCCCCAAGCCCCTAGCTTAATCCGGCCCTGTTATTTAACATTTGTTTTTTCAACGAATGCACATTTTATTTGAATAGGCACAATTGCCATTACTGGGATGATAGTAACCCACATTTATACCGAATATCCTCAAAAAATAAACGTCTGGTGTGGCATATTAGGAAATCATATCATAGGACCACTTTTTATTCCTGGAAATTTAACTGGTGAAATCTACCTAAACATGCTTGAAGATACAATTGATTTGTTAATAACACAAATAATTGAAGATCACCAAAATCATACTGCTGATCGGCTTCATTTTCAGCAAGATGGAGCACCTCCACACTATATGGTTCCTAAGACAGTTTTTAGATGACCGGTTTCCTAGACGGTGGATTGAAAGGAGGAGTCCAATTGAATGGCCTGCCACGTCACCGGATTTATCACCTTTAGACTTTTTTTTTGGGGACACTTAAAAAATAAATGTTTTGCTATGAAGCCCGAGTCCATAGAAGATCTTCGCCAACACCAGAGTGCAGAAACATAACACCTGATATGCTACAAAATGTTAGAAATAGATTTCAACAAAATCTATATTATTGTGTGGAATCAAATGGGTCACATTTTTTCAACATTAGTTAATGTAATGTTTTAATAAATCAATTTAATGGCTGGTTTCCTTTTGTTTACAAAGTATGTTAAAAATAACAAACATTGGAATGTACTAACGATTGCAGTTGTTTTCACTCTAATAATTAAAACTTATTTGTATTTTTCATTAATACCATAATTTTTGGCTTAATGTGTTTAAAGCATTTTTCGCAATTACTATTTTAGTAAAATTCAACAAATAGGGTATCATTAGAAAGACAATTTTGTGTCCTTTCAAATGATGTATCATTTGACCTCTCTTTCCATTTAAAATTTTAGGGTTGTTACTCACACTCGCTAGGGGGTTAAAGGCGCAGATCGAATATGTTTAAAATGTGTCCCCCTCAAAAGCAAACTCGACCACCCTGTATATGTAGTATTACATATATAATTTTATAGCGTAGAATTTCAAGGTTATGTTTGTATCTTGTTTTTAAATGGTTATTATTTAATTCATACTTAATAATTGCAATATAATAATTTAAAGTTGCAAGGATTGTGTCTCCCTTAAGGAGCCGTTGGACCTTGACGTTGTTGAGGGGGCCCAGCGTCCATCCTCCTCAGACTTATCTACTTGGTTATGAGGTGGGGAGCCAGTGCAAAGGATGGTTAGGTTAGGTTAGAATACTTTTGAATTTTATAGTCGCGGTGACTGGGGCCATCATGTGCTTTCTCCCTCTTCGGCTTGTTAGAAATCATAACTGAATCCTTAAAAAGGTTCAAACCAAAGCTCCTGATTGGCTTTTCAAAAGACATTGGTAATTTCAAGTGGGCACGACGGGACTATCAGAAGGCCTATGTACTCAACGACCCTTGGCTGCCCACTAGGAGCTATGAAGGGATTGTGTATTGTGGTATGTGTGTTTGTATAGCAGATCACAAAAATCCCAGTGCGACTGTTTTTGGGAAGATGAGTTGTTCTGGGAGCATGTCTATTGTAGTATACTTTTAAATAATTTTACTCTTGGAAATAAATTTAAATCTCATATAAAATATTTATAATGCCAAAGAACTATTTGATATCTAAATTGTAAAACAAATTGAATGGATACCCCATTAAACTGATTTTTTAGATGGGGCGCACATGTAAACTATAAAAACATATGGTATTGAAGCTTGTTTATATCGATGCTGAAAACTTTAAAGACTACCCTACATCTAGTTTTATTAGTATCCGTTTTCTTTTCAAAATATTCCCAAATGTTATCGTTTTAGGGTAACATTCAAATTTAGACTAAGATGTTAGTGTCTCTTTTTCCACCATTATATCTTTGATTAACTTAAAACAACACCCCAAATAAACGGAATCGTGCGAGATGCAAGTATAAAACGTCAAAAATGAAAATAATCAAAAGGGGGTGTTGGGAAAATAATTTATTACACTTTTTTTAAATTTATAACTAAATGAAAGAAATAAAATTGATATACACCAATTATAGTAATTAACAACTCATAAATAATAAATTAAGTGCTGATAAATAAAAAAATCGTCATTTTGAACAGGGCATCACATTTTAATATAAATTGAAAAAAATTAAATAATGATTTTTTTATTTTTATATAAAAATAATTTATTTTTATTTTAAATCAGAATTTGTCCAACCCTTTGGAACAATATGATTTATTGAAATTCTTGTAGTGAGGTCTTGAGAATAAAAAGAAGTTTTTAGTTCTTAAATATTTATTCTAACATCACTATTTATGACTTTAATTCAAAATAATGAAAAAATAGATAACAGCCATACGATTATTTTACATTTCATCATTACATAAATCAAAATTGTGGTAATAAAGAAATTATTTTAAGTTATAAAAAAAATGGTATAAATTGTTTTAAATTATTTTGTAACCACTGTAAAAAATACAAATAGTCGATATTAAGCCAGTTTCATGATTTACAGTTTCGATACTTAAAAATGGACTGATTATGAAAAAAAGCACGCTTATCATTAATATCAAAATACAATGAATATGTAACAATTAAAATGTGTTTTTACGATTGTTTGACGTTCGGCGATATCGAATATTCATATTTGATAACCAATCACGAAGTTGATATTAACTTACACGATGAATTGGAGAAACATTTTCATTTTGGTAATGTAAACCACTTTTCTAAACACTAATCAAGATATATTACAGTATTTTTTTTACATATTTTTTCATGGGAAAAAAAGCACAAAAATAAAATTAAATAAAAAAAACACAACAAAGAAAAATTATTAATAATAAATTCTAATACGGATCTGGCCTCGATAAACAACCCCACTAAATTATTCAAAGTACCTTTTTTATTGGTTACAATAATGATTTTCATAAGGTTAAAATATGCTTTAAATAAATTAACATTTTGTTTTCATTATTATTTAAAGGCGTAATTCAGATTTTGTGAAAATATTTATCAAATAGTTTTAAATACACAATATCTATAGAACAATTTAGAAAATTTTGGAAACAAATGGTAGCTATCATAATTTAATTAGTCAAAGCTAGCACGGCTACAGAATTCATTATAGAATCTAAAATGGCAAAAAAGTTTTGCTAGATATAACATATTCTGTTTTTCTTTTCACTATTTTAATTTTTATTTAATTTTATAAAGCAAATAGAACGAGATTCTTAGTGTTACAAAGCGTTCAAATTATTCCAATTTTACACAATTTATTTTTGCTGTCAGAGGTAGAAAAAACTTCGTAATCTTCTTAAGAACTATCAAGTAAAGCATTACTTTATACCAAAAAGCAGTTTCTTATTCAACTAACAGAGGCTGGCAGAACTAGGATAAACTAAGTGATTCCCCCATAAAAAAATGTTTTATGTGGATTTAATATAAATCTAAGTAATCTTGAAATATGTCAGTTTGAAAATTAGAAAATTGTTAAAACCACGATAAATTTAATTTGAATTATAAAAGTAGTTCAAATGTCACTTCACTGCGTACATTCTGTTGATTACACAATTTCAAAATTTAATCTGTTGTTGATTAATCAAAGTAGTTCGAATGCAACATCACTATATTGAAAGTTGATAAGACCATTATGATCAAACCTTTTTGTTCATGGGACATACAAAGGACTTAATGTATGAAACGATTTAAAGAGTATCAATTATGTGAAAATATTGTTAAAAATCCTCGGGTCAATACCTAGGCTAGCGAGACTATGCTACCCAGGAATATAAAAAAAGGGAAGAAAAATAGTTAAAGAAGAAGAGCACATTGCAGAAAGCTTATTAGAACGTGGATACTCCCTGTACTTTTGAAGTTAAAGAAATTATCTCATACAAATTTTAAATTGAAATTAGTTGAAAAATTGAAAAAACCACAAAAATTTAATATATTTTTGATTAATAAAAGTAGTTCAAATGTCACTTCACTGCATACATTTGATTTGAAATTAATAAATTCTTAAAAGTTTCGTAATGCTATGTCGCTATCTACATCCCGTTTTTAAGCTGGTTTTTAGGGATAATTATGTCTAAATCTTATAGATATTTACTAAAAATGTTCTAAAATGATATATCTGTAAAAATTAAGCACCAAGTCAAATAAAATTACTGGCTAATATAAAAAATTCGTTCATGGGATTGTCCGAGGTCAGAAATATAATAAAGAAATAAATCTTATTGCTATTATTTTTTAAAGATATGTATAAAAGTGGATCCATTCAAACAAGAGCCGAACAAATTCGTTCATACAATTAAAATTACAAAAATCCGACAGGATATTGAATGTAATCCTACTTTTATCTATTAATCACTTCATATACTTGCACTTGGCATAAATTTATTAAAAGTGTACACAATTTAATATTATTCCGATAAAAAAAACCCAATAATTTCTTATTCATTGGGTTGGTTTATTTTGTACAATTACTTTTTGTATTAATTTTTAAAAGTTCAAGTGGTTTTAATATTAATAAGGGTCTTTTGAACAACTGCACCAGGTGATTGAAATATTGGTAAATTATAGCACAATATAAATTCAACCTGACATTCAAGTTTATGTCGGGCAGTTATCACTAATAGAGTAATCTTGAGAAATCATTGAAAAGACCAAATACTTGAAAATTGATATCAATAAACAATTTAATTCATGCTTAATATTAACCCCACTTGTTTATAATCATTTTAATTACATTCAACGACACACTTCCTTCTATCTAAATTTCTAAAGTTACAATGTTTTTCATAGAAATATTCAGTTAAATAAAATCGTTCTTTTTGGTTAGGCAAGAGATATTACAGATGACACTCGTGTCTTTTCCAAATTTGTCCGTGGAATCCAACCGAAAACATTTTGGTACTATTTCGTCAAGAATTAATGGAAAACTTATACACAGAAAAAGAGCCATTTTTTAAAATTTTGTAAGCTTCCAGTTGAAATATTCATTTGTAATAATAGAAGCTAAAATTGCAATAAAAGGAAATCACTTAAAACAAATACGGATTTAAAAATTTTTGAACTTTTTTTTATATTCCCAACTAGGTAAAATGTACAACAAATACAAATCAGTTGGGTTAATTCAATATTTTTTAACATTAATATTGAGAAATATATTGTTGATCGTTCAAACTGCAATTATGACATTTATCTCATTGGTCTTTTGTAGTTCAAATCCACATTCAGGTTGTACTTGAGGCACCCAGTGTGACAATAGAAAAACTAATTTGTGCATATCTTTTATTTTGAAAGTAGTTTCAATTGTTTTTCACAAACTTTAGTTATATTTACATCTTTTTAGTTTTTTGTTTGATAGCAAGAATAAGTGAATAAGTTCTAAGCTCACGCTTTTGTATGAGACAATCCAGAGACAAGAAGCGCTACCTAACAGGAAACCTCGTAGCTGTATCAAGTTTTGTTACATGAAATGTTGGTCAAATTGTACCAGTACCAAAAAATCTATTTACAACTGATTCAAAGGTTTTAGCAACAAACAAGCAAATGACTAAGATGAGCCACTGTCGGTTATCGACTAACTGTACAGTTGATGGCGGAGGAATAGAGCATTAGAAAGAAGACGAATCACACCATCATCATGGAAGATCTGTTCCAGATTTGTGCCACACATGTTATCGGGTGATAAGAAATTAAAACTGATAAAAACCGGTGAAGATTTCATTACCATGTATGATTGGAAACCATCTCACTATGCGAACCTGGTGCTACCAGTTCGATCCGGATTCCAAGTGGCAATCGATGGAATAGCGTTCACGAAAGTTGACTATGATAACGATGAAATCTTTCAGGATTTCGTTCTTGTTGATCAAACCGTGAACGCCCCACTCTACAAGGAAGTTTTGAAACGATTACTACGACGCATCCGGCATGTTTGGCTAGAGTTGATCAGGACTGAGCAGGGTTCTGCAATCCACATGTGCTGATACTTGGTTGATTGATCTGGATTATTCACTATATTCTCTTGGCTAGAAGTCGTGTCAGTTATACATGGACATCTGATCGGCTATTCAGGTTTCAGAAGCTTTATGAACGTAGTCCGTCCAAAGTATGTTGTGTACAATGGTGGTTACTATGGATGCCAATAAGGGTGATTTATCTGTACCTTCTGTTTTTTTCTTTTCCAACATTATTTACCAAATTTTTGTTCATACACTCACTTAATAGATAAAATTTTCGTTTTTCTATACCGAACATGTTATTTACCATCACTGTATAGTTGTTTCGAAGTGAATATGAACCAGCGACCTATGGAAAGCTAGAAGTATCAGATATTGTATTTGTTAAGAGATTTTGTAGTAATTCGGAATATTTTTCATCGTAAATTCTATTTTCTAGTATAACAGGATTTTTAAACAACTGAAAATACTTTAAATTCAAAATATCTCATTAGTAAAGTGATATAATACTATAATTTTAACTTAACATAAAATTTCCGTTCGTTGATTGATTTTATTCCACACAAATCCCATTTTTAATTGTCACGTCTTTTAATGCAAATTTATTTGCATCTTCTAAACCTTCTAAAAACACTAGAAACTCACATAAATGGACTTATAACAAATCTGAAAAAAATCCAAATCATTATGACATTTGGTTATTTAATTCAAATTTGTGGTAAAATCGAACATTTCATATAATAAAATAATTTTATAAAGAGATCAATTAAAATTAATACAATATAATATGTCACCTATCATCTCTTAATGTCTTCTAGATATTTTACAACATCAGTTAACAACATGCAGCACTCACATTTATAGAAATATTATGTTTGATACCAGGAAGTAGTTTTTAGTTTCGACTCTACTTTATCAAGTTTTAAATTCAAACGAAATAATTGGTTTCAAAATAAAAAATTATTGACCAAATTTGTAGGTTTATATTGGAATTACTACTCCCATAAACAGTGAAAACGATAGTTTTGTAATTTTCTCGAGTCGCTATAATGAGTTAACAAATATTGTAAAACGAGACGGTCAGTGACCAAAAATTTTTGGTTAATTTTTTAAATTTGATTTTTAATTATTTGAATACGCAACTGAGGTAATTATATATTTTGTTATAATCAATTTATCTAATATTAGGAAGATAAACTAAACTAAAGTAACAATTTACAAAGAAAACATCTATGAATCTTAAATATGTGCCCGCGGAAAATTAATATAAATGTACACTCTTATATATCATTTTTTTTTTAATTTTTTACGAAAAAATTACATTTATTACTAAACTAAATACTATGAGTATCGCATTTGTTTAAACGATTTTCAAGGTGAACCAACGCAGAAAAGATTGTTCTCACATTGATATCCAAAAAGGTATAAACTAGTTTCAAAACACCCCCGATTTCAAAGATCCGCCTTATTTTATTATTATAAAAAAAAGGTTCAAATGTCACCTCACTGAATATATACACAATTGATTAGACAACGTTGAAATTAAATCTAGCGTTGATTAACAAATGTAGTTCAAAGTCACATCACTTTTGTGTGCAACAAATTTTAATAGTATCAAACTTGGAAAACATAGTTGAAAAACCATGGTTTGATTTTGATTGGGGAATTATAAAAAGCAGAGAACTTCCAAATGAGTTTACCGAACTGAAATACCTTTTACTGTATGAAACGAGTAAAAGTAAATTAATAAAAGCTATCGGAGCTAAAGGATTTATGCAACACTCCAAAAAGAGTTAAAATAACACTTTTGTGACATACTAAGTTATGACTAACAATTTAAAAAAAATATTTTCATAAGTGTATGAACTAGTTTTTAATTTCATATATTGCATTTATTAATAATTCACAATTTAAGACTATACAATTTTTAATTTTGTACACAGGATTTTAAAAGTCAAATCAGTTTATTATTCATCAATTAGCAGAGGCTAGTAGCACTGTAAACCACAGTTAAACATAGAAGTTCTCAAAAACATAGGGAAAATTTAGTAAATGAAGAAGAAAGAAATTAAAACATACCAAACTTATTTATGAACCATTTGTTCGAAAAATATTTGGAAAAATGTCAAAGCGGATATTTACTACTGTACAGAGAACTCCGAAAAGTCATTAGATTTTGCAGTTTGTTATTCATAGAATAACAGACTGTCAGGACTAGAATAAATAAATAGACCAATAGACTGACCCCTAAAAAAAAAGAGAAAAATCATTTAATGAAGAACAAATTGCTGGATGCTATTTGGAATGTAGATTAAAACAAAGTAGTTCAAATGTCACTTCAACGCATATATTTACAGTTGATTAGACCGCGTTGAAATTCAAACAATCGTTGGTTAATAAAAGTAGTTCAAATGTCACATCACTGTAAAAACATTTGATAATACCATGTTAATCAAAAACACGCGGTTTTGTTCATAAAACGAAGGATTTATTGTGTGAAACAATTTAGATAGTATCAAACTTGGAAAACATTGTTGAAAAACCAATGTTTATTTTAATTGAGGAATTACAAAAAGCAGATACTTCCAACTGAGTTCACTGACCTGAAATACCTTGTACTGCATGAAACGAGTCTGTTAAACAAAAAGAAAATTAATAAAAACTATCGGAGCTACAGGATTTATGCAACACTCCAAAAAGAGTTAAAATAAGACTTTTGTGAGATACTAAGTTATGACAAACAATTTAAAAAAATATTTTTTGAAGTGTTTCCACGAGTTATTACAATTCCATATATTTCACATATTTTATTTATTAAGAATCCATAATATAATACTTTACTTGATACTAAAAATCTTTAATCAATATTTAATATTGTACACAGGATTTTAAAAGTCAAATTAGTTTATTATTAATCAAATAGCAGAGGCTAGCAAGACTAAAACACAGTTAAACCTAGAAGTTCTCAAAAAAATGAGGAATAATTACCATATTACAAATAACCATACCATTTGAATAAATTATAGGAAAAATGTCAAAGCGGATAATTAACACTATAGAGAGAACCTTGAAAATCATTAAATTAATTAAGCAGTGTATTATTCGTGAAATAAAAAGCAGAACTAGAATAAATAGATAGACCAACAGACTAACCCCTGAAAAAATAGAGAAAAATCATTTAATGAACAAATTGCTGGATGCTAGTTGGAATGTAGTTACTATGTGGACAATAAGGTTTAAAAAAAGTGGTTCAAATGTCACTTCACTGCAGTTGATTGGATTAGTTGATATTATGGTTTTTTACTGAATAAAGAATTTGTGTACAATAACTTGGTTTGATTCCAAACGGAATATTACAAAAAGTATACTACAAGTTCCAATTGTATTAACCCGAAATACCTTAACTTGACGAAGGAAAAAGTTGTCAAATAAAATATACTACTGTTTTGTTTGCAATGGTATCCGACTGAATAGATAAAAAACGTTTCAAAATCACTATAAAATGGAAAGGGAAGAAGTGATGAATGAAAAATACAAAGTTTGTAATAGACGATTTAATAGTTTTTTTTTAATATTTGTTTAAATTTTTGATAAATATGATCAAATACTGTATACGAAAATAATTTTGAAAATCTAAAAAAAATCGGGGGTACTTTAAATCAGTTTGTATGCGAAAAGACAGAAGGTACAACTAAACAAAAAACAAGTGAGGGAAAAAGGAATACTTAATAAAATAAAAACTAACACATTAATCAACCCAACAGTATTTTTCTATGTACAATTTGTAATAAATTTATAGTATATCCTATATACAAACCACGTGGAAAATGTCGTAAATTATTATATATGTATATATAAAAATATTTAAAAATCAGAGTCTGGCCAAGAACACAAAACAAGAAATAATGATCAAACAGAAAGTATGAAATGATTCTCTGTTAATCGAAACTCATTATAATGGAAGCATGTTCAAATATTTTTTTTGAGCGTCTAAACAATATTCAACACCTATTAAAATTGTCATATAAATACATTAAATACACAAAACTGGCTCGTGCGAGTCTCTTTATCAATAATAAATTTAGTATTCAGTCTACCGCACATTATTATCACCGCTCATAATGAACCTTCAAAAGCCGCCATTAAATCACTTTGCATGTTCATATCGATTTTATTTGCCATCTGAAAATAAAAATCAAATCATTAAAACTAATATTCTAACAATATTGATATAATCGAAATTTTTAATGATACAAATAAACAACGGTAATTTGCAAGGTTCATACAATATAAAAATTGATGCATGTCATCGATGATTTCAAACTTGAAACCAAAAGTACACCTCAATATTACAATAATCACTTCATTTTGTAGAATTTCGAACAGTTAAATCAGTAGCTGGGCGTAGTGGGACCTCGCTGATGCGTCTATATGTCCATGTCTATATCACTACAAGTTACGTTACTGGTTCAGATCAGTCTTTTAATCATATTTTATTGAATTATTCAAGTCAATAGTATAACATCACTAAATAAGTTGTGTGACTGACATTACATTTCAATTAGTCAGAAAAAATTGACAGCCATTTAAGTGATATGTTATTTTCAATACAATTTCGTGTGTTAATTTATCATTGCTTCTTGATGAAAAAAAATACTGAACAAGCTCAGCAATGGCTTCGAAAGTGTTATCCGGACTCTGCTCCATTTATTATGGGTTTGCTGAATTTAAACGTGGTCGTACAGACATCGATTATAATGAGCATCCAATTGAAGAGGTTACTCCAGAAAACATAAAAAAACTGTACACATTGGTTATATCTAATCGTAAATTGAAATTGCGTCAGGTAGTTGAAGACGTAAAGATATCAGAAGGCAGTGTGTTTACAATTATTCATGAACATTTGACCATGAGGAAGCTTTTATCAAAGTGGGTACCGCGTTCACTCCTAATCGATGAAAAACAACAACGTGTTGATGATGCAGAGCAGTGTTTGGCCATGTTTACACGTAATAAATCAGATTTGTGACAATGGAAGAAACATGGATCCATCACTTCACTCTGGAATCAAAACGATCATCATCTGAATGGACTGCAGCTGGTGAGCCACAGCCGAAGCGTCCAAAGACACAACAGTCAGCAGGGAAGATTATGGCTTCAGTATTTTGGGATGCGTATGGAATATTGTTAATCGACTATCTCCGAAAGGGAGAAACAATCAATAGCGAATACTATATAGTTGTTGGATTGTTTGAATGCAAAAATCAAGGAAAAACGACTGTTTCACCAAGACAATGCACCTATTCACAAGCCGAGAGCAACGATGGTTAAACTGAACGAATTACACTTCGAATTGCTTCCTCATCCACTGTACAGTCCAGATCCGCCCTCCAGTGATTACTGGAAATTTGCAGATCTCAAAAAAATGCTCACCAGTAAGAAATTCATCTCAAATGAAGAAGCAATTGCTGAAACTGACGCGTATTTTGAGGCAAAAGACAAATCCTACAAGCACGGAACCAAAAAGTTAGAGAAGCGTTGGAATTATTGTATGTTGAAGGAGATTACATTTATGAATAAAATCGATTTTTGGCAAAAAAATTTGTTTTTCTTAGTTAGTCACACGACTTATTGAGTGTGACTAACGTCATTAAATAAATCAATTATTAAATAAATTCCAAAATACAAATTTTATTATATATTATAATACATTTTTGCATAATTATAAATCTAATGTTAGTATGTCGATTAAAAAAACTCACAATTGCACTCATAATTCTATATTAACTGTTGTAGTAGTATAAGTCTCCTCAAATTCTCCAAAAATCCATTTTTTCTTGGATGGCTTTACTTCTCAGATGAAATTTTCATTACTCCTTTAGCGTATTCTCATTTTTGTACATTCTCTACTTTTGTTTATAATATCTTACTTGGCTTGTATGGTGAGCACAGTTCTTGATACTTCACGGAAACCAACTATGGTAAACAATGTGATGAAGTGTCAGTCCACGTGCACATCCTTATTCAAGACAAAACAACTGGTATTAAGAGGATTTTGAACTGTTCGTTTACCGAAAACCCACTGTACCAAATTATCAACTAAACTGAACCGACACTAAAAGTTTAGTGTGTGAGTGGTCAGAAGTATATTTGGTTTGAATTATCACGAAAGGATCCAGAAATTTCAACTTATTTTAAATTCTTGTTTCTATTAGCTCAATGACATGCTTCAATTTATATACTGTATGAATGGCATTAGCCTGTATATTTAGAAAATACATACATGGTAAAAATATACCTGAAGACTGAAAAATAGCTTACATCACATCTATACATAAAAAGAGCAACAAGCTAAATTGCAACTATTATAATATAATAAGCAGGATATATTCAAGAATAATATGATAGAGCAGAAGTACACTAATTACAAAGAAGAAGGAGACAGTGGGTTTAAAGTTGGAAAGTCCTGTACAGACGTTTTCTCTTTAGAGCAATCGATAGTGAGGAAAACAGAAAGAAATAGACCAGTACACCTCATATTTATAGATTTACAAAAGGCTTACGATAACATACTAATAGAATACAAACACTAATCATATCCATAAAGATATAAAGTCTGCAACAAAAATTGGAAATAGAGTATCGCAATTCTTCAACGGCATTAAATACCTAAGACAAGAGTGCTACATCTCCCCAACACTTTTCAAAATATATGTTTCAGAAGCTCTAACAACTTGGAAGAAGAACTGTTAAGGAATGGGTATCCAAATCGACGATGACACCTGGTTACACACCTTTCAGTTTGTAGATGATCATATAATATGTGCAAGAAAATAAAGCAAATTCAAAATCTACAATGCAATGATTAGGAGTACGTTGGTATACAGATCGGAGACGTGGAGAATAAAAGAACTAACGAAAAAAATAGAAGCCAAGGAAATGGATGTCTAAAGACAAACAAAAACAACAACGTCAAGCTTAGATTTGGTCGAAAACGACACAATAAAAGAATAAACGAACCGAAAAGAAACAATTAAAAAACATATTGAGAAAAATCAGTTGATTTGGTACAGGCACGTAGAGACAACTACAGATAACTAGGCATGGGACAAGTACAACATTTTGTAAAACAATGTAAACTTTTTCAAATAGATTCCCTTTTATTTACTCACCACTTCTCGTCTTCGTCTTTCTTGTTCTTGTAACCTTTGTCTTTCTCTATCTGATATCCTTTCCGAACCAGAACTCAGTGAACCCGGTGAAGTGCTACCTTCTCCAGGCGATGATTTCAATTCCTCTACCCTTTGGCTGGGTATGGTTTGTTGTTGATCAGCTACGGCTTTCCTAAAAATTATCAGATGTTTATTTACCCGGAAAATCTATAATTAAATATATTATCAGGATAAAAGTTGATAACGTCAATATGTTTTGATATTAATTTTTTTCTTAAAAAGGAAACTTGATGGAAGAATAATACGTCATATTAGTGGTGATGGTTCCAAACAAAAAAGAGGTAAATAGATCTCTTGCATTTACGTTTCCAAGGGCGTATTCAAGTTGAAAGAACTTGTTTGAATTTTTTTTTCTGTTTAACTATATAAATAAAATCCAAGTAAGTATTATGTTACGAGGGTGTATGAAAATTATTTTATTATTAATTAAGTATCGTTTACCTATTTTGAACTTCTCAATTGGTAAAATGATTATAAATGCTTGGAACCAAGAAAGTTACCTACATAAATATTAATAATGTAAAATTATTAAAAAATGTATCAAATAACAAATTGTTGGATGTATTTGAAATCATCAAGATTGTTCAATGTAACACCAGTTTATGTAGGGATCAAAAGGTAGTAGTTGTGTCCGTTCGGGAATGTGTTAGAATATTATGAGACTACCCTCAAGATATGATATTTTTGCCTCTGGTACGTTAGCGGTGGGGAGCTCTGATATCCGCGTACCTTTGCCATCTAATGTTCTTTTGTCACCTTTGTGTGGAACATTGTCAAAAGCTCCTTCTAGGGCAGCAAATGGGCATAAAACTGCTTGTCTATTATTTAATACGTCCTGGATATCTTCAGTCTCTGTAGACCTGCTTGCCTAGTTTACATGTTGAAAAGATTGTTGAACCTAATAACAGTTTATATAGGGTCAAAGGGCCTATTCCTTAGAGTCCATTCTATGATTTAGTACTTGAGGAATAAAAGTGGAATTTCTCACCTACGGCCTCTTAAGAAGATAATTTGGTTATCTTGGATAAACAGTGTGTTCAGTATGAATATCTCGAACGGTTCCAGATATTCCAACTTAGAAATGAAGTAACCTTTCTCTATCTCAGTCAGATCGGAGCGAAAAGTGCAAATGTAGATGTAAAAATTGATTACCTTGCTTTTTCCAACGCATCTTCCTCTTCTCTCTCACGTCTGCGTTCATTCTCTGCTCGCAATCTCTCCCTTTCGGCCTGTTCTCTTTGTTGTCTCTTTATCTCTAGGTTTTCCAGTCTTTGTTTTTCTCTGTCGGCTTTTTCTTTTGCTTTAGTTTGGAATTGCTTGAAACTATCCATAACTTGTTGTTTACTACTTCCGCCGGGTGTCGTGTTGTTTTGCGGCGATTTACCCTTAGCCAAACTAGACCAGGAACTTGCATTTTTAACATTATGTTCTGGTTTTTCAGTCTTGAAACCGTATGATTGCGATACAGGTTTTTGGTTCAATGAAAGTGACTTTTTATCATTCAAAAGACCGCTTAGAGTGTCTATCCGTTCGTCCATTTTAATTTGATGATCGTTTTTCATCAATTGGGTGTTTAGATGTTGCGGCAGGGGATCAAACATCGAAGGTATCGATAATTCCATTGGTAAACCCATAGAAGACATACCATTGTTATTAGTGGGTAAATCGAAATCGTGTTTCATACCGCCAAATCCGTTATTTTGCGTGTGTAACATATTCGGCTGAGGTGGTATCAACCCTGGCATTTCTGAATCCATGGGATTCGGTAACCCATGGTGTAGCAACGCGTTCGTCGGCGCCATATTTCCTATAGTTACTGGAGCTTTCAAGTCCATATTCAACGTTCCCGGCTGTAAAACAGGATGGTTAATGGTGGGATTTAAATTTAGATTAGGATGTGAATGTGGAGGAACTATGGGATTGCTCAAGGTTGTAGGCATTTGTAACATGGAAGATGCAGTCATAACATCCATCGCGGCGTTTTGTTTAATATCATGCTCTAGACTAGCTAAAGATTGTTCAATGGGGTCGGTATAAGTACCAATTGGTGATATGATGTTAGGTTTTGGTTTATCTGGAGAAGGGGTAGGTAGCGCTACAGCTTTAGGGGCTTGTGGTACAGTTGTAGGAATTATTGTAGGAACGGTAGTCGGTAAATGCGTTACGGCAGGTAATTTTTCAGGTTTAACAATAGGAGGTGCTATTGGAGTGATCGGTGTTGTTTGTTGCGATTGTTTAACATTCATAATCGGTGTAACATTTGCTATGGGCGATGCTTGCGTTGTTTGAGGAGGAGCAGTAACATGCGCGACGGGCGTAGATGGAATTTGAGGAGTGATTGTATTTGTTGATGCTGTAACGTTGGCATTTGATGGCAAAGTGGTATTTACTGCCGTGGTTATAGTAGGAGCTGTAGTAACAGATACTGGTACGGGTGTACTAGTTATTGACACCGTTGGACCAGCATGCTGAAAACAATAACAACAATTGATTTAATCTATACAGAATTCGGTTATATCAATATATGTATATATCATTCAACCTATTTTTAATTTTAATTGTTTACCGAGTTATAATATCGATTAAATAAACTGAACTGAAAATATTACTAGAATAGCAACGTGCAGAGCTTCCAAACCAACGAAGATATTTGAGCTATTGGAAAAAACTTGTACCACCACGTATAATGCAGGTTTTTATTATTTGTTGCAGATTTTGGAAGAGAATAGAATTATGTACTGAGTATTGAAAATTTTTAGTCATCCATCTCAGGTAAACGGAAGATGAATTTATATAAAATTTCGGACCTACGATGTGAGTAAGATTATGAGAAAAACTAATCTTCTTTTTTGGTTTTCTCGATATCTCTCTTTCTGTCCCTTACACCTTCCTTGGATACTCTGTACCCAGAGGAAAGCCAATTTTTAATGAATTTAAAATTGAAAAAACCATTTTTTTACTATGCTGTATAAAGAAAATCAGTTTAAAACACAATATTCGGCAAAATTGACCAAAGAAAAATAATTAAGCTAGAAAAGCTTCTTTCCGTCCGAATAGAATAAAATAATATATTTTTTTGGAAAAAGATAAAAAACCAATATTGGGTCAGTTGACTGAAGAAAAACCATTTTTTGACCAAATTGAACTTGGAAAAGTCATTTTTTGACTATATATATATATATATATATATATATATATATATATATATATATATATATATATATATATATAATTTTCGTTTTATGGAAAAGAAATGGGTTTAAAGCTGCCAAATATATTTGTGAATATATTTTTTCCCTATGAAATATTTATCACAAAAGTTGATCACCCGTATATGAATTATATTTAGCAATATTATCAAATGGTTACCTTACCAATCGACTGGATATCAGCAATTAAAAAAATTGAGGAAACTTACCACATTATTGGAATTGCCTACAGAAGGATTTGGTGATTTTTTTGTCCCCTTCTTCTTAATCTGCCGATTTGTAGGTCCACCTACAAAACTTTTACTCTGAGTATACGTTTTTTTGTTGTTATTCATACTTGAGTGCGGCTCGTTAATTACCATTTTTTTAAAGGTCTCACCACAACAAAAACAAATTTTTGCATTATATATTAAATTTAATAAATCTCATTCTCCACATCATTCAATGTTAATGCTTACATTATATTTTTTGTTGCATCAATTTGCATTATTTTTAAATAAATATACAAACAGTAACTCCTATATATTTAGCCTGGAAAACACTAATAATCTACTCCTAGAGGCAAGATATTTAATATTAAATAAGTATATAGGCCACCCCAGTATAGGGTAAGCATTTTGTGTTATATACAAAATAAAGTAAATTCTATAATAAAAGTTATTTACACAGTAAACAATTCCCAGTGTTTGTCCCCGCTTAAAAATTAATTGAAAATAAAAACAAAAATGTGAAAATGATAATAAGAGTATATTTATATTTAAAATTAGGTCAAATACAAAGAGACAAAATACATAAAAAGTATTGAACAATATTCAAAATTATAGTGCAAAAAAATCGGTTCAAGTGAAAAAAAGTTGGGTATGTATAACCATACTCTTTTAAACAAAAAAACAGTATCAATAAAATCAGTAAAACATTTAAATCCATTTGGCAATATCAATAATCAATCCACGGTCTACTTTTAAGCAAAATATAAAATTATGTAGCAATTTGAACAATATGCAGAATAAATACCACACCAATAATAGTGTAATTTTAAAACAATAGGGGCATACTAAAATAGAATCACGCAAAAGCTCTCTATAAAAAGAACAATTTGAAGCTTGAAAACTTAAAAGAGGAAGGACAAAAACCCTACTAAATAAAAGAAAAAAGACAAATAGTCTACCGAATAAAAACAGAATGGACAAAAAGCCTACCGAATAAAATGATAATTGATAAAAACCCCACCAAAATAAATTATAAAGGAGAAAAAGCCTAAGTAATAAAGAGATACAAAAAAGTCATCAAAAAAGAGAAAGGATAAAACTCCATCAAGTTATATACACAGGACCAAAATCTACCGAATAAAAAGAGAACATACAAAAAACCTACCGAATAAAATGACGGCCAAACAGCCCACCAAAATCAAATACATAGGACAAAAAAGCAAAACTAATAAAAGATAAGAATCCTACCTAGTTGAAATGCACAGGAAAAAATGTCTACAGAATAAAAAGATACCGAACAAAAAGCTTACTGATTAAAAAAGAAAAAGTACAAAAAGTCAACCTAATAATAAAAAAAAAGATAAAAAGCATACCAAAGAAAAAGTACAAAAAGTCAACCTAATAAGAAAAAAGATAAAAACCTACCGAATAAAATGAAAAAGTACAAAAACTCAATCAAATAAGAAGAAAAAGTACAAAAAGTCAATGGAATATAAAGAGAAAGGACAAAAAGCCTATCAAATAAGATGAGAAAGCATAAAAAACCCACCAAATTAAAATATTAAGGACAAAAAACTTACCGAATGAAAAAATACTAAAGTTACCAAACAAAAAAGTTAGGATAAGATTGCCTCAAAATAGTATACAAACCAAATAAAAAGAAGACGTACAAAAAGCGAATCAAATAAAAAGAACAAAAAGCCTACCGAATAAAAAATATATCTTATTTATATGATAAACCCATTGGATTAGCCATGGAGCTTTCTTGTAAGATACCAAAAATTTTTAAAGCACCTTCAGATTATGCAGTTATTTTTTTAGTATAATCAGACCTTCTTGAGGGAATATAGGTCATTTAAAACATGGTAAATAAATTATATTTCCTGTAACTGAAATAAGAAAACTATTTTCCAAATAAATCCAGATGGATTCCGAAAATATAGGTTGACCGATTAAAGAATTGCCAAGGTTGATATTAAATGTGATAAGCAACAACTGCATAATTATTTATATTGAATGTAATGTAAAAAATCCAATAACTTTTTTCTTTCACTTTCCAATTTTTGAAATAAAAATACCTTGCACCCGATCTATGCTTCTTTGGACTTTACAAAATAATTTACTTATATATTAATAATATGACGTTACAAAATTATAACTCGACTCAATTCAATTAAATATTGCAGTCGCCACCTTTTTATCTACAGGTATTTGATAAAATCAAATCAAATAAACAACTTGCAATAAATTCCTAAATACAAAAGAAATTGTATATAGGTATTTACATCATTTATAAATCACAACATAAGCAATATGATATGAAACATTGTGGGACAATTAAAAGAGATTTAAACTTGCCTCTACTTTTATAAAGTAACTACCACGTTCAATTTTTCCCTTACTTTTTGCAAATTATTTGAAAGCAAATTCATTGATATACACTGCTCAACAGCTTCAGAGTAAACACTTTTTTTTCTAAAACATCAGTTACCCTATGCTACGTAATCCAAAAAGAATATTCTGGAATACTCTTTTATAAAATCAATACTGAAGAAAAAAACTACAATGATTGATTGGGACATGTAAAATGTTTAGAAAAAAGAAGATACATAAATTCAACTGGGGAAAAGTAAAGAGGATACATAAAGGGTAAAAGTATATGTAAGTCGATGTAAAGATAGAAAACAAAAAAGTTCGGAAACTCTTTAACAATCATAAATGGGACTAACTGGAAAATCTTGTGTAAGACAAAATTATAAGCTACACAGATGGAAAAATACGAGAAAAATATTCTTGAGCAATCTTTACCAAACTCAAGACGGAAGAAGAGACTACAAAGAATGTTTGGAACATTTAAAACGTTTAGAGAAAAGAAGGAAGAAGATACAAATCCGAATGGGATAAAAGGAAAGAAAAACCGATGGAAAACAAAAAAATTGGGATACCCTTCAACAACCATAAATGGGACTAACTGGAAAATCTTGTGTAAGACAAAAGCAATGTTGTATTCAAGAAGAAGACTACAAAGATTAATTGGGACATGCGATACGTTATAGAAAAAGAAGATACAAAAATCCAAGTGGGCTAAAAGTAAAGGTAGACCACCGATGTAAAGATAAAAAAAGAAACTCCTCAATTTGACTAGCTGAAAAAAAAAACAAGAAACAGAAGAAAATGGAGAAATATTTGTAAAAAGAAGATAATTCAAAAGTCTTAGATCCACAAAAGATGTCGATACTTCTAAGTTGAAGTTTCTGGAATCATACACACTGTATACAATTACCAATATACCAACACTCACAATTACACTGTCGCGTTTTGATAAGTTATCGTCATCAGAGAGTGAAGAAGTGAGTCCTCGAATCCTAAGATGTACTAATTAAGCTTTGACAGATTAAATCAATTGGTTGAATCCAAGCAGTGTGCACTTAAAGTAACTGATTTTTGAAGCATGAACTCACGTTGGTTGTAGGGTATTACTTCATGTAAGTTCTTACAAATAAAAGGGTAAATGTAGTCAAATAAATTTACGAGGATTTTGTTCAAAAGAAACTTGTAAATGGAATGCATAAATATGTATACATCTGCAGCTGTTTTTTTTCATGGTTTATAATTTTGCATTATTTCATAAAAACTTAGTTTCAAAAATATGTAAGATTCAAATTTTAAATGAAACTTTGCAAAGAGTAATGATAAAATTAGCTTTTTTTTAAAAAAAAAAAAGAAAATGTAGCCTAGAGTGCAAACAATGTGGGTGGAGGCCAACCTTTGCTTTTGGTGACCAATATAAAATTGTATAATTGTCAAAAAAAAATTATAATAATAATAAAAAAATAAATCAAACCATACAGTACCACGGATTACGTTTGTTTCTAGTGGTGTTCACATTTTCTTACCTTTTTATTACTAATTTTGCTATTTTGCCGAAAGGCTGATAAAAATTGACGTCTAATTAAAAAAATTATGCTTAATTATAAGTAAACACCATGTTAAAAATATAATTTACTAAATATAGTACTAAAAAAATTATACAGCCGCCACACACATTGTCTGCATATAAATGTAGTAGCGCGGAAGTTAAGATGAAAGAATAAAAAAAATCGACGAATATCACCTCTTACTGTAACATCGACCATATATATAAAGCAAAAACATGGTTGTGGTAAGACCCAATGGCCTGTATGGTTGGTCCGGATACACCGCCCCCACACTAATGCACTCAAGGTTTTTAATACTGCTCGCCGAATTTCGACAAATAACATATTTTCCATAGATTATTTATCGTAATTCGAGCTACCATAATACTATTAAAAAAAATCACGACAAGTAAAACAAAATTAAAAGAGTGATGATCATTTCAAAATTGTGGCAGTCCTAAAACCGTGTTTATAAAATTTTAAACAGCACCAACAAAAAAAATTAAGATTCATAATTGGGTTATTCAGATAAACTGATGAATTATTTCTAATATTTGCTTGTTTCACAAATAAAAATTTTTTCGACTGTATATGGTACACAATTGAATTTTCAATTGATATTTTAAAAATTTACAAAACTATTATGAATCAAGAAAATGAAGGGAGATGGTTCAAAATATCTTTGAACAAATTTAGCATTAAGATAAACATTAACAAGAATTTATGGTCTTTATTTATTATAGGAAATATTTACAGATTCAAAAATCATCCAATTTTCAAGATATTATGGTGAATATTGGAGTAGATACATTTTTTGACTGGATAAATACAAATTATAGGTTTCCGATATAAACTTAAAAATGGCAGAACTTTGTAACTATTTAGGAATTTTTTGAAAAATACTTAATGAAATTTCATCCTTTCTGCATTGTTATTTTTTGATTAACTCACAGAGATAACATCTGAAAACAATATTACTAGATGATCTTCGAATCAAGACCTAGCAGAGGTTATGGGAATATCGAAAGCCGATTTGTTGTTATAGAGTGAGGCTTGCTTAAAATTTGATCAAAAATGCAGTCGAATGAACATTTCTAAAGCTCCAGTATCAGGAAAGGTGATTATTTTTTGGAAAGCTACAGTCGAGTTGGTTAACCAAGCACTGTATTCTTCAGATCTGACACCCAGTGAAATTTGGTCTGAAAATGTAACTTAGAGGAGAGTAAATAGAATACATAAGGGCTTATTTAGCAGAAAAAATCGGAAACTACTGTTTGAGAGGATTTTAAAAAGTTACAATATGGTTGAATCAAATATACTGACTTAAAAAAAAAGAAGAATATTAAAAAGTTAAATTCAATTTTAAGAGGAAATTTCTTGTTCTTTTGTTAGATCAGAAACTTTTTCATGAGCAGAGCATGTTAGTTAATTTGAGTAATCTTGTTGATGTTATAAGTTATTATTGGAAGAATGTGTGGTCTTTGACAAAGCAAAATTATCCTAATTTTAAAAATAAAATTTGAAATTCATTTTTTTTAAATTAGATAATAATTATTGGGGTAATCAAACCCTTGGATTTGGTGAAGAATATTGAAAATATTTAAGATATAACAGATACTAATGTACCAAACGCCAGTTTTAAAAAAACGGATACATCTATAACCTTGGTAGTTAATATTAAATATCGTTCTAAAATTTTACATGAAATTTGAAAACGAAACCCTTTTTCTAAAAAAAAATTAGTCACTAGAAAAGTGAAGTAAAGGAATCAATATTTATGATACTGAGTAAATACATGTGCGTTTTGAAGGTAAAAATATTAAAAATAATGAAGAAAAAACAACCCAAAAGACCACACTGTCTATCAAGAACCTAATATGAGAAAATCCTTTTTATTTAGCAGATCTTACATGTGCAACACATTTAAAGTCAAAAATGTAATGCATTGTAGCAGTAAAAGAGGAAGTCTTAAATGATTGATGAAGATGACTAAATAAATTTGTTATAAATATTGAAGATTTGAAAATATAGATGAAATCAAAGCACCAGTCTCGTTATGTTGATTCAATCCTAGTTTTCATATTGCATTTGTATATTTCATCTTAGTATTAAGTTCGTTGATTAGTTTTCTTGCAGAAAGTCCAATCAAACATTTTAGATTGGTAGATGTTTCGTTCATGGGGTATATATATTTTAATTATTTTCAAATTAAATCGTACCCCAAATCCATTTTGAAATAATTGTTTTAAAAAATATTTATAGATATATTTTATTAAATAAATGTTTGCGACTATTGGATAATTTTAATAAAAAAATGTTTTTTCATATAAGTATAGTTGATAAATCCCTAATTTGAATGGAAATGTCAAAAAATACTTCCATAAAAACTTTTGTTATATTAAAATTGGCAAAAAACATATCTAAAATATTATATTTCAAATTTTTGCTCAAAAAGATCTAAAACAAAATAATTTATATAGAAACAAGCAAACAAAGGGTAACAATAACCCTATAGATTTTGGAAAATACAGGTTGATCCAGAAATGTCTATAAAAATTGTGTGTCAAAAATTTCTCTTAGAATAAAAAATAAACTATATTCTCTCAAACTCCTTATGGACCTATGGAGTCGAACCATTGGGCTGTGTTTCCGAAGTACTTCGACAAATAATAGACACCTCACTGTATGTATGAAACAAGTAGATCGAGTTGTACCAACAATACAAGAAATTATTGAAGAAAGAATAAAAAACATCTCATAACTCATCCAGATCTACTATTAGAAGAACTATTAGTACCATAAATGGTAAACTTTTAAAGGCTACAATAAATTTAAATATCTCTGAGGAAACAAGCCAAACCAAGCACTGCCATACAAGAAAGAATACAAAGTGGTAATAAATGTTATTTTGCGAGCCTGAAGCTTCTCAAAAACAAATTAATAACAAGAAGAAAGAAATTAAAAATCTACTGGGCACTAACAAGACCAATTGTAACTTATGGCAGTGAATATTGGGTAAGCACACAAAAAGACCAAGAAAAATTGGAAAAAAATATATAGAGGAATTAGAATGAAAGAAACTGGAGAATCTAAAATAATAGAGAAATCGATGAAATACTAGGCAATAAAAACATCGTTCAATTCATTAAAGCCCAAAGGCTGATATGGAGGAGAAGCAAAGCAGATACCTAAGAGAATCCTAAATGCCAAAATATACAGCAGTAGTAAAAGAGGTAGATCCCGTATCAGATGGACTGATCGATTTCAAGAAGACTTTCAAACAATTAATGTGAGAGGATGGGGAACATTGGTGAAAAACAGTTTGGAGGCTAATCATTGAGATTTACACTGAGCTATAGTGCCAACTGTTAGTACTCATACACAACAAACAACTAAAGACCTAATACGAGGTGATAAGAGGGTATATTGTGGATATAAACCTCAACAAGACATTATAAATGCTAGAGAACCTGGCACACGTGAATAAATCAACTTATAGAATGTAAATAAATATTCTGACTGTTAATAAGATATATATATATATATATATATATATATATATATATATAAGATACAAAAAAATTATTTTAATTAAACACCTTTTTGGATTGCTAAATAGTTTTTAGCCGAATTTAAAGATAATTTGTATATTTCAAAAGTAATCAATAATTAATTGATTTAAGACTGGATCACTCTGTAGACTCAAAATTAATCATATGTATGCATTTATTATAAAGTGACAGTTGACCCTAAAAATATCTTGTTGTTGGTGGGCTGTTATGTTATCACACAATAAATGTAATTTATTCTGATTAAAAGCTTACAGTATTTACATAATAATTTCCTATTTGATTTCCAGTTGAATAATTATATCAGACTCTCTAAAAAATTGAATTTGCCACAATCTCTCGCAATTTTTGTGTAACAATCGTATTATCCAGTTATTTTTAATTTTTCTAAACAATATCGTCAACATCAACGCAAAACATCCTGAAGGAATATAAACTATCTGTTTCTAAATAAAAACTGAAATAAATAAAACATTTCGAGACCAGTAACGGATAATTATTTTTCAAAAGAAAATTGCGCTGATAGGGTCAATTAAAATATACATTTTCAAACGAAAATAAAACAATTTGCTCAGAAGAACTCGCAGCTCGATTATCAACTTGAATTGAAGATATTTTTCAAAATATATTTTTTTTCCAATTTTTATAGACTATTAATATTTATAATTCAACATATCCAAGTCGATAACTTGCTGCAATTTTTGTCTCTCCCTACATCGAAAACCTAACCACGTCCTTTTTTTTTCGTAATAGAAACCAATAAATTAGGAATGGCACCATGAACTTCCTAATACCGTTCATTTCTTATTACGAACATACGTCTTTGGAAAACCGAAAAAAACATCTGACACGCTACCGAAACATGGAAAATTCGTTTAGTGAAACTTTCTATTTATAGAAATCGTTTTTTTTTTCTTTTATAAGACACCACCTTTTATAACGTTTGTTAAATCACGTTTAAGCTAACCTGCTTCGCTATCACTGGAATCGCTGGAGCTTGACGATAAACTGCTACTGCTACTATCAGAGTCCGAACTACTAGAGGTTGATGAAAGGCGACCAGATGGTCCACTGGCGCCAGTAGGATCCACCTTATTCGCTTCATCTGAAACAATTATATTTATATTACACATTGTACTTAACACACTGTTTATTACCAGTACAATAACAATACCACGTATAATCTTTGAGCTGGTTCATTCCGGCTCGAAGGACCAGACAGTGTTGCTTGTAAATATGAGTATCACAGTTTCAGCAATTTCTAATAGCAAAACAAATAAAAACAATACACGAAGAGCCACATATAATGAGTAGAAGTGGAAGAAAAATATTGATTAATAATTAATAATTAATAATGAACGTTGGAGACCAAAAAGAAAAATAATTTTATTGTGTCGCGATATGTTATTTTTAATCTTCATTTTTATAGCAGTTTTACCAAATAAAATTATAGGAATAAAAAAATTAAAATTTATATTAACTTCAGGGTAGTAAATGCCCTCATTCACGTATAATTGTTGCTAGTTTTTTTAGAAGTAATCAATGATGTTTTCATATATTTTTTGTATAAAAAAATAAATATGATTTTATAACCTAAAAATAAAACTTTCTCTTAATGTTGACCTTTTCCCACATATTATCTTTTGTATTTTTTGTAATCATCAATGTAATATAAACATAAGCATTTGTTGTTATGTTTCATTTGTCAAAAATTAACAAATTTTTTTTAAATATTCGTTTTTTGTGTAGATTAACAAAAAAATATATGAACTTCGATTGATGCATTGCTAAAAATTTGTTTGGTGCTTGCAAAAAAGTTATGAAAGTAATATTTACAAAAATCCTTTAAAAATTTCTTCTGATAATTTGTCCCTCAAATATTCTTAATCTTTCTTGCTCTTTTTGTGTCATCATCCAAGATTCACTGCTATAAGTTACTGGTCCTATTAGAGCCCTCTAGATTTTAACTTCTTTCTTCTTATTAATTTGTTTTTCAGAAGCTTCAGGTTCGCAAAATAAGTCATTTCTAATATGACAGTGCTGGATTTGGCTTGGTTGTTTATATTTTCTCTGGCATACCTAAATCTATCGACACCTTTATTCTCAATAAATGCCATTACCAGGCGTTGGAAAAGCCAAGAATCCCTTGCTTATGTCTTCTCTTTTCTAGAACCGTCCCGTCATTCTAATCTTAGCTACCGTCACTTAGCTCGTTTGCCAGCAGGTGTAAAGTTCCGTATATTATTATGAATTTATAATAAGTATACTTAAAATTAAATCTTGAATTTAAAGTTTTATACACCACATTTCACAAAGTTGATAACAGTTTAAACTGCTAGACGTGCCAGGTTTGGCACGTGTATCATGGGTTGGCGACCCATGATATGAATCATCTGAATGTATCTGGATCAAAATGAGGTTTTTTGAAATTGAGGATATTCACTAACCTTTTTTAGGCGTTTTCTTCGTGTTACCGATTTTGTCGTTCACATCTATCAATCTCTTTTCTAGCTCCTGCTTCTTTTCCGCTATTTGTTCGTCTTTGGATTTGCCAGCTACTTTTTTATCTAAAACAATGACAATCATATAAGTAATGGAAAACTTCTACAAATATTACAATTTATTCTATACTAGTACTTCCAAAATATGAATTAGGTATTTCGAAAATAAAGTTGGATTTTTAGACTGGAGAGAATATTATTACTAACTATTTGGTTTCGAAATACACTAATAAACATTCATTTGTGAGACCCTACACCATTATTACCCAAATGTTAATTATTGCTAACACTATTCAAATTCCTGAGATGCGATTTTATAAAACCCATTTGACTAATCATCCAGCTGCATAAAAAATGTCCCAAGTTTTTTTCACTGATTAACAAATTCAACTATTTGATAAATTTCTACGACCTTTATGCAAATTTCATTAATAAATTATATTTTTCAATAACTCAATAAGCTTAACTTGTCATAGTGCTGCTACCATTTTTGGAGCATATTGAGGCATTGTTTTTTCAGAAAGAGTTAGATTTGCATCCTGTTTTGACAAGCTTTATGTCCTTTATCACCTTTCACCAAAGAGTAGCAGAAAACTCCGAAAATGTGGTAATTTATCTCTGAAACAAATTTATTGTAGGCAGAGATTTTAAAAATTGGTAAGAGTTTTGAGCACCTGTTGGGTTGCAATTAGTTTCAGATCTGTGTCTGCTGTTCAGGAATCCCACGAAAAGTCAATATACTTCAAAGAAGCTTTAAATTATCTAGCTAGAGACATCAAGTACTTTCTCTGACTTCCTTAAGAAGATCACAGACACTAATTTAGAGCTGAATTTTATGGCTGGCCTTTATAATATGGAAATATAAAAAAGGGAAGTAATAACATCAAGGTTTATGAAGGACTTGGAAAAGGTTAAATGAAGACATCAAAAAATTATTCCATAATAAGGATCTGTCAAAATTGCAATAGGTGTACATAGACCAAGAGACAAATACTCTAAATAAACAGGAGCGCTCACTAGAACATCTTCCATTCAAACAATTCAATTTAGATGGAAACTATAGAAAAAATACAACAATCTTATTCTACATCTAAGAGACAAGTTTGCACATGTTCTGGTCTGTCAATCTGAGACCACGTTTCCAGTGTTTATCTTCGAAAATGGATCTCAAACAATAAAATTTTACAAGTTAGTTAAGAAAAAAAAAGTGACAAATGGGATCAAGAAATATTGAAATCTGTCTATGATGGTGAAGTACTAACTTTGAAGAGTGTGGTAGCGATTGAAAAATGGAAATGAGTCAGTTAAGGATGAAAACAATAGACAGGTAAAAATGTGCGAACACTAGTTATTGGAGGTAAAAGTTGTCATAAAAGTCATTAATCAATAATCAGTTATCAATGTCATGGTCATTGACTTCTTTGATTGCAGGAGCACAATTTTTCCAATGGAACTAACAGTAAACTCTGAATTTTACAATGGGACATTGAAACATTTGTAGATCGATATGTAGATCTGAAAAATGAACCATTCTTAGAATCTAAAACTGTATTTATGAAAATTTTAGGTGAGTGGAAGGTTTAATAATAGATCTTCAAACATTCAAAGGTATCATTAAATTTAAATATCTCGGAAAAAATATGAACAACCACGCCAAATCAAACAATGTTATACTAAAAAAATACAAAGTGATAAAAGAGGTTATTTTGCGAACCTGAAGCTCTTGAAAAAGTTAAAAATCTACAGGACTCTAATAAAAACAATTGTAACTTATGGTAGTGAATGTTGTGTGATGACAAAAAAGACCAAGAAAGATTAAGAATATTTGAGAGAAAAATTATGAATGAAAGAAGCAGAATGAAGAATACGTAATAATATAGAAATCGATGAATACTAGGCAATGGAAACAAGAACAAACGAAAGCCATTCCGAAAGCTTTCCATATTTCCTGTTATGGATTCGATTTAGGATAAGTATGTTGTTAGTTAACGCCAGTATTTTGAAATATTGATTCAAATTTTATCACCTCTCTACTTTATTTTTAATCAAATATTTCGATTCCCCATAATTTCTACATTAGACACCCCTGCTAGGTTATTCATGTAGACCTACATCAAAAATGGTAAATTAACCTTCCAAATATTATCTTAAATAATAGCATTCATTAATGCTATAGGACTGTATGAAAAGCTGTAGTATACATGCTCAGTTCTAGCAAAGGGGTACTCGATAGATTTTTTTTAGATCGCAGTTGTTTTGAGTTCAAGTTCGATAGTGGATAATATATTTCTAACAAAAAAATTTGCATCTCAATCTTCAGGTATTTGAATAATACTGATATTTAAAGAAACGTGCAGTTGGAATCCAAGTTTTTATTAACAAAAGCTCCTGAAAAGTAAAGCGAAGTATCAATAATCTTTGTAACACACAATTCTATCTTAGCCAATCTGATTATAAAATATGAAATGGGGGAGTCGAATAAATCTGATTATTAAAATTAATTATTTTATTTCAAATTTTATACTCAAGTTGTTCAACTGTTTAGATAAGAAAAGCTAATCTTTATAATTAATTCCACTGTGTGTTACAAAAATTAGATTAGAATATTCTTACACATTTTTTTAAAATCCTGTCACCAGATAACCAGCGTACCAATGCAAAAAGATAAATATTTACACCTAAATGGTAGCGCATGCGTAAAAACTTGTATGTATTAATCTGATATATCGCTTTCTATTTATCTTAATATATTTTGATATAATTCAGTTTAGTTATATTTAAAGTAAGAATTGTTAAAACTACCTAACTAATGAACTACTAAAATAGAACTACCATAGTATCAAAGATCAAATATAACTTTGTTTTGGAAAAAAAAAACAAATTTTTCATAAGGAATACTAAAAGTGACTTGCAATAAAATTAGAGAAAATATTTAAATCTAAAGTGATATAGCTCAATAAAACCACAGTAAACTCAGTTAATCGAAAAAGGGAATTACGTTATGTTACGAAATTCATTGTCTCTAAACAGAGAGTGGAAATGGGAAGTTAAATATCTGGGGATAGATAACCTTAGAAGCTACAGAAGCTCTAAGAACGTATCCATAAAAAACACTTGAGATTATGACTGATGTCACACCTCTTTATCCAATGACAACAAAGATCACCCAAATACCATTCAATGGAAAAAAAATTGCTCAAAAACCACCTCAGAAGTTGGCAGTTAAGTACTGAGCTGACTACTATCCAAGCAACGGAAAGATACATAGAAATAAAAAATTTGACAAAGAGGTTCATTTTGATAACCAAGCAGTTATCAAAGCACAAGTTTCCACATCATCAGATCAAAGCTAACCTGAGTACCAACAAAAACTTGATCAAATAGACTAGAATAATAGAGTCAATTTAATCTGGATTTCTGTTCTGAGGTGAACTAATACATTTGCCAGAAAAGACTTTTCTGATGTGTAGAAAAATTTTCCTATAAGAGTTTCAAAAGAAAAAAGAAACTAAAAGAGAAGCACCCTGACAGAATCTTCTCGGGATAATTAACTCCAAAAGTGTGGTTTTGGAAAATATTCCTTTAAAGGAATTTAGAAGAAGGAAAATTCATTGTTGATATAACTAGATTCAAGTGTTTGAATCTGAACAAAACCAGACTACACCTGTTCTCGGGATTATTTACAGGACACTATCCTTTCAAATTGATAAAAAGTGATGCAGATTCTGTGAGAAGGATTAAATTACTAATTCAGGTAGTTTTAGAAAGCTTTATCATTGCAAAAATACTCAAATATGTAAGAAACTTTTAGAAGCTAGAATAAATCTTGAAACCAGAATGGATGTAGATTTAATCAGAACTTTGGAACTGGAAGTGATAAGTGTACACAATAAACTCTTGAAAGAAACAGATTTCACTGTCATTGTTAAGAAAACCACTATTAATCTGAAACAAGTTTCAGTTTTTAAACTATAGATCTCAATTCAGATCAATCTGTAGCGTAGATTCAAATAAATAATCCAAAGAAAGTTAAAAATTATGAAGAATTTAGAAATCCTCATGGCAGGTCACACATTCAGCTGAAGAACCTGTTAAACCATTTATGTCCAAAAATTTAGATTTTGATAGGATAGTAGTACATTCCATTATGGAGATACCCAAATGATATAACTCCCATTGAAAGCATACAAAAAAATTACGATTTTTGAGAGGTTTCAAAAAACTAATGTGATATCAAAATATATTAATTGTAATGTGCAAATTAACATTCCTTTAGTATCTGAAAAATAAAAGCGTCTAAAATACTGAAGACTCGATTTTTTTTTTAATACACAATTTTTTACAAACCCAGTAACTATGAATTTATGGACTATTCAAAACCATAAATGTAGCCAAATTAATTTGATGTGAGGAATTGATCATTTGATAAGTCCATTTAAGAGAATTGTCATAAATATTTTTGGCAATAAGCTGGCAAAACTATCAAGTGTGTTTTGCGATTTTTACAAAGAAATTCAAACAAATCAATCAAAAGCGAAGGTAATATGAACTCAAAAATGTTCACCGGATTCTACTCAGCATTATTCTGACGAAGATTGATGATTTTAACTCATAATCGCGCAAAATCTATGAAATAAATAGACATTTCTTCTCAGAAGACATTTCCGAAAATTAAAATTTCTAATGGTGTTGCGGGTTGAGGACTCATAATAAAACTGTCCATGAGTTATTTAAAATGCCAACGTTTCGATCTTCATCAAGGCTAAAAATATATGGTACATTATATTAGAAAACAATAATCAGATAGAGTAACAATATAAAAATCTATACATGTATATATAAATAAATAGGACACACAGTATATAACATTGTAAAGAAACTAATACACCACATATAATTAAAAACCCGTGCAAACAACATACATTTTTAGATTTGAAGTCAGTTAAAAGATTAAATACATATTCCGCATGAAGAGATAATTCACCTGACAGTGAATGATTACTTCCAAACTTTTCCAATATTAAAAAAAGGATGAACGGTAAAAACGGTTGGAATTTTCTAATTATAACCATCAAGCACTAGTCCGATCAGAGTGTGTTGATATTCAAAAGATGGTTTAATTGAACCCCAAGATTGGCCACATCCGTACAGTTATTAACTGTATCATTCAGTTTTATGTATATCATTTCGCTGATGGTTCTTTTTGAATAATTATGTTCCTTATCCAGAATTTTCACAGCAACAAAATTAAAGTTGTGACTATCTGTGAAATGATGTTGGGCCAGAGGTGTTTTATCTTTTTCGTTCTTATTATGTTCTCGACAATTATATTCATGTTGGTATATTCTTGATTTCAAATATTGTTTAGTCATACCAATGTAACTCTCGTTGCAGACTAAAGAATTTATTTATAAATCACATTGGAATGCTGGAGTTTAGGTGTTTTTGTCTTTGATATGTGTTAATAAGTTGCCAACTTTGTTTATTGGGTAGAATGCCATCTCACAACAGTTTCTCTGATAATCCTCTAATGTAAGGAAATTTATAATACATTTTACTTTCGTTTCTAGGTACCTGTATCATATTATGATTGCTCTCATTTATAATCTTACTCTTGGGTAACAATTACCTTTGAGAATTTTTCTGATTTTATTATTATCAGTATAGAATTCTGGGCTACTTAGACGTTGAACCATGTGTATAAGCCCTTTTATTGTCCCTAATTTCTGTCTCCAAGAATGGTTTGAATAAAAGTTGAGTACTCGGCCTGATGCTGAAGGTTTGGAAAACAAATTTGTTAATAATTTACCATTCTGTCGCCTAATTACTACTGTGTCCAAAAAAGGGACAGCACCATCATTCTTCCTCATAGGTAAACTTGAGATTGGGATGATAGGAGTTTTGTATCACTGTCTCATTTGTTGCACTGATAGATGTATCCTAATACTATTCCTACAGACACTTCAATTATACCTATTCCTACCGTGGCCGGTCAAATGACCGGTCTTTCACAACTTATATTTTCAATAGTGAATGCAAACCAGCAGCCAGCTTACCAGTATAATTTTTTTTTATTCAAGAGTAGATAATTTATATTTTATTCTTTTTCGTTGCATTTTTTACAAATGGGCTTCCCAATTTTAGACAAATTTTGTTCATCCCATGCATTTATCCCAGCTAAATCCAAAATATTAAAAAACACTTACAAATGCCATCTCCGAGATTTAGATTTTACCGAATAATTTCTGGCCATTTTGTCGGTCACATCTGCACCAAATGTGGTGCTATTTTACAATTGAGTTGTCTCCGGTGTTCGGGTGTCATTTTCTTCAACATTCTTAATTTGGCTTTGTAAACTATTAACATTCAATTATATGAGCGATAGAGTTGGGTTGCTAAAGGTAAGAGTGTAAAAAAGTTGTCCGTGGCTATATTTCTTCCTCATCCTACATACAGTTCTAATTTCATAGTGACAAACTCTCCAAGAGGAGCTGAGGGTTCTCTATTTTCATCTTTTCCAAATATGGAAATCTGTTACGTAAATCGGATACTAACCAAAATTTTAATCTAAATTTGTCTGGTTTATTGGGCATGTATTGAGTGAATCTACACCTAGATTTCGTTAGAAACAATTGTTTGTCAATATTAATATATAGTCCTAGTTTATAAAGTCATATTTACACATAGTATTTGAGAAAAAAGGCGGGCCCACTTATTCCATAGAACTTCTATATTTATATTCTTAGCCTCATATGCGCCGCGTGCATATAGAATTGCAAAAAATGCATATCTGTTTGCAGTAGACAGTTCCCATTCATATCCCAATACTCTAAATGCCTCTCCTCTGTGCACTTTCTTATAAGTTCGATAATATTCTTATCAATTATCACAGAAAATGCCTTCCTATCTATAAAAATATAAACACTAACCTAACCATTTTCTGGAAGGCACTTATCTGATAAAATCACCACACCTACTTTTTGTTTGTAATGACTTTATAGTTTCGGCATTGAGTCTTGGAGAGAAACTATTAAAAAAATGTATAAATCGTATTACTGGTCAAATGTCCGGTCGTGCTGGGTAAGACATACCACAGATTTTTCTCAGAATATAAACTATAAAAAAATAAGTGAATATTGAAAAATATATCATACATATATATGAGGAAAAGTCGTAAAGTTTAACGGTGAATCACTTACGTTGAATGTAGGAAATTCACATTGAAAATTTAAAAACGGTTATTCGACCGGTCCGGGTAGAAATGGTGTTAACAGGAGAATTATCTCTTCCTGCGGAATATGTATTTTATCTTTTGACTGATGTCTAATAATTTAAAAAGGTATATTGTTTGCACAGGTTTTTACTTATATGTGTATGTATTAGTTTCTTTGTATGACTTTTTCCTTGTTCTTCTGTTTTATACAACAATTTTATATAAAGTGCATCTTATTCATTTATATACATGTATATTTATATTGTTACATTATCTGATTATTGTTTCACTTCTGATTTCACAATTTTTTGCTCACTTTTTTAATTTCATCAACGTTTGAGTTATAATATTCCATATATTTTTAGCCTTGATAACGACCAAATAAAAGATCGAAATGTTGGCATTTTAGTTTTATTTTGAGGCCTCAACCCGCAACACTATTCAAAATTACATACCAGAAAGGAAAATAATATCAACAATGCAAATTAAATTTTTAGTAGATTTACTGCAATTCATTCCGAAATATAAGGCCACAGCATTAAAATAAATTAAAAAGCAAAAATGAAGCATCTAATTTTGCGAAAGTTTAACAAATTGTCATGTAAAGCAATGAATATGTACTTGAATAGTAAAACCATTTGGGTTTAGTCTAACCTGTTACAAAAGTTGTAATGTCACCAAACTAAGAGTATTTACATCATACCACAAGTTTATGAATTAATGTTGATGGAATTTTTGCTTCACCAAAAGAAGTTGCAAAAAATTATTTTCAAAAATGAAATTGAGATGTAAAATGAATGTATTAAAAACAAAAAAACCATAAAACCCACCAGGAAGGTTCTACCATGCTTAGAAATGTGTAGTTCCAATTACATACGCCTGTTGTAAGCCCAATTCTCTACTAGGCCCGATAACTACAATAATGTACTATTTCTTGAAATCGAGCAAATTTATATAATTCAATTTCAAGTGAAATATACGTTTCGTTTACCGAGCCTACTAGTTATTTGACGAATAAAGAAAATAACAAATTGGGCGTACCACTTTTTAGGTGGTCTGGTGCACTAATAGGCAACCTTTTGATAGACGTTAAGTAACGGAACTTACAGTATGGCTTACGTGGCTTTTTACGAAGACACGATGCGACGTAACTTTCCAATTCTCTTAAAGTAGACGGTTTTAAAGTTTCGAAATCGATCTCGATTTCATCAGGATTTGAATCCCTTAGCGACGGCTCTCTGGATTGGATTATATGTACAACTCTCCCTAATTTATCGCCTGCAAACAAAAAAAATACATTATAAATATTTAGATGTATAATTGAGAATTGCATGATAATATATTTTCCCACATTTCAAGATTAGGGACAGTTTACATTGTTTTATTTTAAAATTTAGAAACCTCTTTAAGATATTAAAAATACAAACTTTCAACGCATTCGTTAATCTTCACTCACCAGGTAATTTGTTAATATCTAGTGATAGTTGACGTTTTTCATCGTAGGACATAGGTTTAGCATTGTCTTCGTCCTCAGAATCGAATTGCACCGGAGGCGGTTGGACTGCATTCTTTTTCCTGCCAGCACCGGCTTTATTATTAGCTTTTACCCTTTTATTTGGAGCGGCGTTTGTCGCTGCTGCTGGTTTATTGCCTCGAAGACCTTCAAAAAATAATAACAAAAAGGAAAATTTAACAATTTCCCCATTTTAAATGAAAAAATTCTATTAGCAATATATACAGAAAGCATCCACAAACTACTGTTACGTTAGTAAATAGGCAAGCAGACTAACCATAAATGCAAGAATAATTGTATCAAGGGTATCCAAGTCAAACAACAATATTGATCTTTTCGGTGGTCGAAACTGCTAAACTGATTTGATAGAGTAAAAGAAAAGGTGTGAAATTCCATTGATGGGAGTTGCAAGCAATTTTTAAAAAGGATGATACTGAAATCAATGATCCAGCTTGAAAATGAAAGTATGAAAAGATGAGTGGAAAATTGATGAAAGCAAATACCTTTTTATTGAAAATATGTTGTGAGTGAATACAATGTCATGATAAATCATAGTAAATATAAATGTTTAACTGAATTCTCAGTGTAGTAGAAGGATTTGTTTTAACATTGCTTTTGTTGTTTATTCCTTAGCATTTGAGCTATGAGATATTGCAATTTTAGAATACAGAATTGAAAATATGCGTTTGAATGGGAATTCTAAAGGATTATATCATAGGCCCCTCATGGATTAATGGAAATTTAATGAGAAATAACAATTTCTCACACACAAATAACTTTTTCGATAATAATTTTTTATTTAGGTAATAGTTAAACAGAAAAAATAATAAAAATGTTCTGACACATCTGGTTTTAGAAATGGTGGTCTCCTTTTTATAGTTTTTTCGGTCAGTTTTTCTCAGTACACACCAACACAGTAATCCACTAACATACTTTCATCCTAAAATCTCTGATGATGTTCTTCAAAAATCTTAAATTCTTGATTAAAATATTCATCACTCATACTTCTTAAATTGTCAGAAAAAAATTTTACTACAGGAAATGAATCTCCAATGAAATATTTACTCATGCCTGTTGAAAAGTCAGTCACAATATCCTCATAATTTTAACTTTTTTTTTCCAAAAACTCTTTGAAACATTTTGAAATGACTTCCAAGAAGTCTTCATTGACAGTAAATGGTGTTCTTTAACAAGAAAAAAAGACTGCAGGATGAAATTATTTCTGTGCAACCAAAATGTTTAAACACATAATTTGATTCTACATTGGACATATTTGTTGCCAATAAAATAAAATTTTCTTCTTTCTTTTGCAAACTTTATTAACTATACACTTTGTATGAACATTAATAAAATAATTAAAAATGGCAAAGTGTGGGCTCCTTTTTATAGTTTTATGGATCAGTTTTTTTCAGTACACACCAACATGGTAATCTACTAACATACTTTCATCCGAAAATCACTCATAATGTTATTAAAAAATCTCTAAACTTATTAAAAAACACTCATAATTCCTTAATTATTTGGGAAAAATTTCAAATTTGATTATATTTAATGAATATTCAATGCAATGGTAGATTTACTAACAGACTGAGTATACTGCAGCCGAGTGCGGCAAATTTCAAATAGCGACAAATTTATTTAAAAAATTTTCTCATTTAGATTTACAAAATAAAAAAATATTCAGATGGAGAAGGTGAGTTTTATCATTTTTACAGAAATAAAAGTAATTTATTAAAGATTGAAATATAGAATATACTAAATACTTAAACTTTTGAAACTATGTTTGAAAAAATGTCTTGCAACAATTTTTGCCATGGAAATAATGAAACATGAAACCTTAGTCCTTGAATTATAAATTTGAAATATTATTGATAACAAATGTAATTTGAATAATTATTAATTAATGTATCAAAATTCAGAGGTCAGTAGAGGCGGCAAAAGATGAATAGCTTAAACTAAGTTTATACCCACTCAAAAAGGCACGCTTCTTTAACACAACTTTTATAAATACAATCTGCAAATAATAAATTCTAAAAAATTGGAGAGGAACACCTTTGTTGGGTGAAAATCATAAAAATTTCACTTCACAATTAAAAATGAAAAAAAAAATAGCTACTATATAAATAAAATCGTTGTGCTTAGATATCTAGCTACTGCTTCTTATCTATGTGCTTTAAGCATGCATTATAAAGTCAAATTATTGGGTTAAGAGGCTGACCAAAAAGTACATTTCATCGAGGAACTATATAATGTTTAAAATTTAGTGAAACAACTCAAGTATGAAATGAAATTATTTCTAAAAAAATGTACATTTTGTTTAATGTAGATGCATATTTTGAGAAAAGAATGTAGACAAGCAACTCCTACCATCAACAAAGAGCTAAATTGTGGGGTGCAGCATTACACATAGGTACCTAATAGAGTGGAAAAAAATTATCTCACCTTTACTTTTAGGTGTTTTTGCCTGCGCGGAAGCGTTGGCGCCAGCGTTCGCAGCCATGTTGTGATGCATGTTGATCGACTTACCAGCAGGCGGATGGTGTGTCGTCGCCGCACCCGTTTGAGGATGGTGCGAATCAGAACCAGCCATCTTCAGATCAGCTCCCGACACAACACTAGCGATGCTGTCGTCAACGCTATCCGCGGTGATCGAATTGTTGTTGTTTGACTTGTTTAAGGACCCGTGTCCACCGGAGCCCGGCTTACCCATGCCCGCGCTGCTACTATTTGGTAACGTTGATAAAGAGGCATTCGCTATTGACGCACCTGATGTCGGTTTTTTCTTTACTTTATCCTTCTTCTTCTCTTTTTTCCTGCGCGAACTTTCGTCTACTAATTTACGCATCTTTTCTTGCATCGCCGTTAGCTATAAAGAAAATAAATGTGCTCATAAATAAAAGGTATGCAAAGTAATACACTCTCTAGAAAAAGTAATTTGTTCTTTGACTGAAGCTTTCAATGAAAAAACTGTATTTCACTGACTTAATTCTGTTACCTGTCAATATCTCTATTTTTTTTTATTGATAAAGGATCAGCAATACTTTTTGCTCCCGTACAAATTATGGAAATTTTCTAAAATGCAAGAAATGGTTTATTTTAAAATAATTTTGTCATAGTACTCCACTTGGCTCTCTAACTTGAAACATGAAAATTTTGAAATAAACCCTAACGTTAGCGAAAAATCATAATTTTACTTGTGAAAAGTGAGCTAATGTGTTGATCATAGAAGTCTTCTCACATTCCAAGAGGTACAAAGATTTCATAAGGCACAATAGTCAGTTTCTAAAGCATAAAGAAGGTTCTAATGTTTAACAAATTCCTTACTGAAATATTTTATGGTTATTTACAAAGTATTTAATGGCAGGCAACACAAATTAACTAATGCTTATAACAAAATATAGTTGAGACTCAACCAGTCTCCTCATATTATACATATCTTAGTTAAGGTGTAAATAACAATAAATCTAATGACAAGTGATTCAACGTGTTCTAAATAACCTTCGCACTAATATATTCCATTTGATTATTTCAAAAAGAAGAAGAAAACAAAGGAGATCTGGTCAGGACCATGGGTGTGTAAATCAGGAACTCCATTAACCGCAGTACATCAAGAATATGAATACAGTTTGCTGGAGAGATCACCATACCTTCTCAGATTTTGTCTAGAGCAAACGAAAGGTTTGTGCATTGCTGTGTGTAACCAAGATCTGATGGCTGATCAGTAATGGTATATATGGTATATGGCCATACATACATATTAGAACTGCAAGTCGTACGTTTGGCTTTTTTTGTAGGAGACATTTTTTTCTTCAGGCATGAGAATTTTCAAACACATTGCAAGAATTGTCGAAAATTACAGAAGAGATTGAAATCCATGCTGAGTTATGGCCAGCTAACAGCCACCATCTCAATCCAAATGGGATTTAATTGATAGTTTGTAACCAGAGGAAGAAATATTCGCTATTAAATAGATCCTTTTGTCATTCAGTATCAAGGTTCTTTTGTACATTTCTTGTTAAATATCTGTATTTCCCACAATAGTGGTTCTAATTAAAAGATACATTTCTTTTATTTTATTTTTTTGGTTATTGGTTTGGAAATTAAATAAGAATGGTTACAGCATTTTCATACAATAGTGTACATTGTCCTCTTATGATAAGCTTTTAAAAAAGTTTCAGCTTCCGAAGGTCCACTTTAAACCTGTTCACACTAAGAGTTCTAGTCTCTCTTGGCAGCTGATTGTAGTACATTAGTCCTTGAAATACAATCGATCTTTGGCCCATTGTAAGTCTTGCTGTTGTGGTTCGTAGATGATCTGCTGATCTGACACTGTGATGGTGAATATCCTTAACTACATTACAGGAGATTGTGGAGTGTACCTCTCATCTGTGTATGAATTTGGCTGCTTGTTGTATATATACAGATTTCACATTTAAAATTCTTCTATCCCTTGAAACTTTGCCTACATCATTAAGTAGCTATCGAAGATTCTGAAATTGCAGTGAAGCACTTACAAGAAAAGGGAATTTGAGATAAAGCGTCATTTGAACTACTTGGAATTCCATGGAATTCAAATTGATTTTTTTTAACTTTCGTGCCACAGTAAATTTCATTCTAACAAAATTAGCTAAGTTATTTTTCTGCTCCTTGTAACTTTGCCTACATTATTACATAGCTATTGAAGGTAAAACAACACAAAGTAATTGTAAGTTGACAGTCAGATTTTAGGAATACTTGAAAATTGATTTCTGCATAAAACTATACCTTTCAAGATGTTACTTACTTCATATTTCTTAATGAAACTTGTTATAATATCTTATAAATAATGAATTTCAAGAACCCAACATAACAGAAATGCAAATTGCAATCCACTACAATTTGTTATTAACGAGTTATAAATATTAGATTATTAAAAAACTCACCTCTTTCTCCAGTAATTTAAGTTGTTTAGTTCGTCGTTCTTCTTCCGAGTCATCAGTGTCACTAGAGGAATCCGAACTTGAACCGGAAGAACTGGATTCCGATTTGGCGGCTACGTTATTAACAGCTCGGTTAACTGGTTCATCGGGGATTTTAGCATATCTGAAAATTTTAAACAATATCTTTAATGCAACTTATTTTGAATTAGAACAAATAAATAGAAAAATATATTTTTTTTTCAGTGTTAAAAAGCTCATATAATTAATACATCAAGGCTCAGTTAAAATATTTTCATCATTATAAATAAGGTGAAATAATATTCAAAGATTCTAAAAGTTGTAACTTACCTAACTTCAAACACATCCTGCAACTTCCTCGCCATGGCAACCACATCGTGGTCAGAAGGGTTGTATTTGTAACAATTACTAAAAATCAGTCTAACGTCGGCGGCGAAGTCCTGCGGTGTGCGGTATTCTCTATTTTCCATTTTACTTTTAACTGTACTAAAGTCCATTGGTTTTTTAATTATGTCGTGATAGTCATGTAAACCCAATAGTTCCGCGTCTACCGGTTGATAAAACGGCCAAGCGTAACTCTGTAAAATTAAAATATTTTTTCAAAATTACCGTCCGACAATTGTTTGTTAATTATTCATAACATTATAAAAATCAGTGTTAAAAAGCTCGTATTGTAACATCAAATATATATCAGTTACATAACTATTCATCATTTCAGCAAATTATAACCTATCATTTCCACTATTTTACAATTAAAAAGGTTATTTTCAACACACAAAGAGTTAAGAGGTTAGTTCTAGCAAAATTCGACTCTATCATAATCACCTCCCATATAGAAATAATCCCTAGAGATTTTTAAAATTTCAATGCTTTTATTGTACAGTATTCGAAAATATATTGTGAAACATTGTTACGAACTCATCTACGCCCTGAAGTCGGTCCTGCTTGGATATAGTAGAATTCTAAAATTCGGCCAAGGCGCCGCCTTTCATCAAATACCCGGAATTCGTTCGATCTTTATTTTTATATCAGTTTTTTTGTTTGGTTTGAATAATTTCTAGGAAGTTCTATTTATTTATTTGTTTTGATTCTTTGTTTTTCTAGATCTTTTGAGAATTATTTTTGGATATATAAAGAGTTTATGTATCGCAGTTTAGTTCAGTTTATAATAATTGTATTGAACAGAACGAATAGTAAAGTAATTGAAGAATTTAAATAAATTATTCAAGTTAGTTAAGCCATAGTGATAAGTGAATTATTATAAGTTAGTGTAGTGTATAGTGTTCAAATAAATTAAGAATGCAAGAGACAGTGTTTATTAATTAACCTCACGAATAGAAATCATATAAATAAATAAGAAAAACATTAGAATATTAATTGCAATTTGAAATCCAACCAAGTCAATTATAATCTACAATATGTTTCGATGGAACACAGTGATAGATTATAATAAACTTGAATGGATTTCCACTATTTTACCACAGATTAGTGGGATTTTGTGAGTGATGTTTGGTGTGTTTCTCTCAGTAATGAGATGATATTTTTAAAAATTTGCAAGATTATACATCATAAACAAAATTTGACCACCGTAAAACTTTGCCATTGAAACGGAACTACTTCATAGGACTCTTGAGGATTAATGGAAATTCCACAGGACATAAAACTTTGGAATTTGTACAATTTTATTACTCTCTAAAGAAGACAGACTTGCAAATAAAGGGGACGAGAGTAGAGGATGCCGAAGAGATAGTAACAATGCTACTACCGATGAAATTATTAAAAGATGACTCAGAGCCAAATATTAGGAGATAAGAACAAACATAAGTGATAGCACGAAATTCAGTTTTCCCAAAAATTAATGAAGAGAAAACAAAAATAGATAAGATTGATATGAAACTCAAATCAGAAAATAGACAGAATGATCACTGGACATTATATTGTTGGTAACTATTGCAAAGAGTGTAATGGAAGAAAAAACTATCGAACATTTGCTCTGCCCGTACCCTGATAGAAAAACGACATTAAATTCTGGGGAACTACACAGTAGATTGCCACGAAAGATTTAGCAGAATTAGACTTAGAAAAAGTAACACACATTAGTCTGGGTTGGATTTAACCTAACCTCTATTACTCTTTTAAATGAAGGATATTTAATAACAGCAAGATGGTTGTCCTGATTTCAAAATTATTAGGTAAATGCTTTTAATAACAGTATCATCTCTCCACATGATGTGACAGGCGACTTAGATTTTTTCTTAGAGATTATTTAAAACAAAATTTTTATCAACTTGGTTTTAAATGTGTTACGAATTTCAACTGAGAGAAAATTTTAAAGGCATTGAGATGCAGAGTCACACTCAAAATATTTTTTTAGTTAAAGGTATGGAGTGGCTAAAAAGCCAAAATGACTCCACAAATCATATAATATAACATTAGGTCCGATCGTAATGATTGCTGCACCCAATCAAATCCAAATATAACATAGTAGCACCTTTTAAAATAAATTCACTGATAATAGAACATGATCTTGGCGGCTAAATCATTTATTTCATCTAGTATTCTTGAATACCAGGGTCAATAACAACAAATGACACCAACAAAAATCAACAATCTAATTAAATACTTACAGAATGTTTCTTTGAGAATAATTCCAACAAAATTTCATAACAAGCCTTAAGGGATTCTGGCAGCTTTTCTTTAGTTTTATGTGAGGCAGGTTGTGGTACGTGACCATCTAGTTCAGGCCTTGTAGGTTTCTTTATTTGCCTGCCTGACTCTCGACGTGTCGATATTTTTGCTGATTTCGATTCTAGAGTAGGTGGATAGTCGTAGGCAGTAGCAGGCGTCGTAGTATCGGCCTTTCTCTTCACGCCCTTTTTTACCTAAAATATAAATTATTGACATAATATTATCACAATTGAAATAAGTTTATTATCTTCATAATGACCACACTTTTCACTACTACTCTCACAATTAAACTGTCTAGTCCATTGATTGTTCCCTGGTTCATATCCGGCTCGAAGGGCCAGGTAAAATGATTGTGAGTAGTAAACAGTGTGTTCAGTAAAGTATCACAAGGTTACAGAAAATTCAAGATATTTACTAGATTTTTGGATCTCCTTAATTTTATATTAATACAAGGGAACTTAGTATTATTTCTTAACTTTAGCAGATAGAGCGAGATTAATATTAATTTTTAATGTTCAACTAACCTTAGCTGGTTGTGCAGGTGGCATGACGTTCCCTGGTAGGACGCCACTGGGGTCTAGGGAATTTGCTAAATTGGGACCGCTACCATGAATGGTATTGGGAGTGTTTAGTTGCTGTGAGGATAATGAACTGTTATTCATATTAGCTGCAGCTATAGTAGTAGTCGCTGTACTGCCCGGAACTGTAGATGGTGCTTGAGTGCCCAAAGGTAAACCTGAAGATCCTAAAAATAATAATTTCTATTTTAAGAATGGATTAACATTTTAAGTAACAGTTTTCTGCTTGTATTATTTTTTCAGTGTTAAAAAGCTCGTTAATGTTTGAACATCAAGGATCAGATTGAAATAGTATCATCATAAAAAGGTTTGTATTTATTTTTTTTATTTTTTTCAAATGTATTTCAAGAAAACCAATTCCAGCAAGATCAACAATGGTTCAAAATAATACAAATAGTATATTGTGTGAAATTTCATATAAGGGCGAAATATTCAGTTTCCGAACGAGTTGTACACTACACTTTTACGATGACCTACATGAAATATTTACATAATGTTTCGCCTAATGCTAGATAATTGTACGACATGTGCTATTTATGTGATGAAATATAAAATAGTCGTGTATAAGGAAAACCTCTCGAGAATTCAGTTCAATATATATAAGTTTAAAACTATCATTAAATCAATATGGGTAGAAGGCTAAACAAAGAAGCCAGTGAAAAGCTTTATGTATGCTCATTAATGCACCATGTTATGTATTAAACAATACATAAAAATCTTGGGATACCATATTCGAAAGATGTCATCGAAATCGGAAATAAAAGATTAGAAAATCACCCAAATTTCTTATTACAACTACTACTTAAACCGAACAAAACTAAAAGACTAAAAAAGAAGTGGCTAGCTGATTTAACGAAAGGGTAGATGAATATCATTGATAACAAAACTAACGAAAGTTTGGCTGTTTTACTAAATAAAAAAATATAGGCCAAGTTCTTAATTTTACTTAGATTAAATCAACCAAATAACAAACCATGGGAAAAGCCTTTATAACAGTCAAACCTAACGCAGTTGGAAGAAAATGAAAGCTTGATCTTTTAGAGTTGGAAATAGAAGAGAGCAAATTTAAAAAAAAACATAGTTTTTTAAAAAACTATTGTTTTGTGGAAATACGTTGTAATTTCACAATCACGTCAATATGGTAAGGAATTGAAACAATCCAAACAAATGATGGAAAACAATAAATATTTTCTCGTTTTTTTGCTTTTATAATTTGTACACCATTTTTTTTGTGAAAAAATGGATAAGAAATTTTTGTAAATTTTTTCATTATAATTATATATTTCACATATTAAAGTGACTAACCTGTGGTCGTGGCCACTGGAGTAACGCTAGTGGATGAAACTGTTGCTGGAGGTCTTCCTCTACCTACCGAAGCGGCTGCAGGATTAACCCCACCAGCTGTACTGGCACGACCTTTTTTACCTTTCCCTGCTCCTCTGGCAGGCGGGGTTTCCACCACTATCTCTTCCTTTGGCATATCAGCCACTTTTGTCAAAAATACCTAATACATAAATAGACATTAAAATTCTGAAAATTATAATAAATTTTTATAGAATTATCACACTTTTCTTGTGGATCTAAGTGATACTTTGGATCCACACCTTTTTTTTGGCCCATAGATTTCATTCTTCTTAATTTCTCTTTTATTTTTGTAGATTCATTCATATCCCGTTCCAAACCAGTCAGATTTATATTAATAATAAGAATCGAAAGGAAAGGTAAAAGAGACTCACCTTTTCCAAAGTCTGGGCCATAACAACAACATCTTCTCCGGGTTTATTGTAAACGTAACAGTTCGTGAACATACTGTTAAAATCTTGGATGCATTCTTTGCCCGACCAATAATAATTATTATCTAATCGCTTCTTAATTGTTCCCAGGTCCATTGGTTGTTTAATTATTCTGTGATAGTCCTAAAATTAAAAAAGACAAACTTTTCATGATAGACAATCTCTAGTTAAATGCAGATAATATAGTAACCAATAAAGAAACATGATATCTCTTACAGTACAGCATCGCATTATTTGATGTAAATTAGTGTCTGGATAATTGAAAATCTGGATTACTGATTTGGACTCGATTTTAGTCTTAATTTCACTCTAATATGAATAATATACTCTAACTCAACTCTTTTATCAATATATACAACGTAAACAAAAGATTTTTCTATTTATGTATTTGTTTTGTTTCCTTATTTTTCTAGAACTTTCGAGAATTATACTTGGATATATAAGGAATTTATGTAGCCTAGTTTAGTTCCGTTTATAATAAACAGTTGTAGTGAACAGAACAAATAGTAAAGATATTGAAGAATTTGAATACATTATTCAAGTTAGTTAAGCGATAGTGATAAGTGAATTATTATAAGTTAGTGTGGTGCGTTCAAATAAATTAAGAACGCGACAGTGTCTATTAATTAACCCCAACGTAGACAAAAAATTTTTAAACAAAAAACAGCAAATATAATTTACAGAACACCTTTAATTGTGTATGTTTAAGGATGCTGACAAAAGAAATCAGATATTTTTGTTTTGTTTAAAAGTACTACAAACAAGTTTTTTTGCAGCTAAATCTCTTAGTCTTTTTAAAGACAAAAGCTGAATGGAGTCACACTCAGTTTGACGCTCTAGCCACTTCATAGCTTTTTCCAAACAGGTAGACACCTCATCGTGGGTTTTAACGTCGTTTTCTACTTCCGTGTCTTCTCCACCCTCCTATTCCTCTCCTACTTCCTGATTATCGTTCTTTACCTGCTGCACAATTTCTCCATCAGAGAGAATCTGATAACCAGGATCGTCGACGTTGCAATTTAACCAATAGTTTATGTGTGTTTCTTAGATAATATCTCTTATTTCATTCAAACCATCACTTTCTTGTGGTTCATTTGGATCAGTATCACATTTTTTTGCGAAACCCGTGGTTTGGGACACAGTTTATTCCATGCTTTTTCAAGTGTGGTGTCTTTCATGGAGGCCCATGTAGACGTGTAGACGGAGACTTTTACATTCAATTTCCTGTAACTGCTTAGCATAGATTCTTCACCATTTTCCATATCTAGAAGCAGCATTTGAAGCAATTGATTTCTGTAGAATCGTTTAAATGTTTCTATCACACCCTGGTCCGTTGGTAGTAGGACTGACGTCACATTTGGTGGAAGATACAACACATTGAACTTGTCATCGTGAGGGTGAATTGGTTGATCCTGTTTATTGTTGGTGTTGTTTCACATATGGGATAAAAACGTTCTCAAACCAGTCACCAAAAATCTTTATTTTCATCCAGGAATTTTTTTTAAATTTTGTATACAACGGGGAGCTTGCTTATGATCTTAAAACATCTAGGCTGTTTTGCTTTCTCAATAATAAGCAGCGGGAGCCTCTGATCGCCAGTAGAGTTAACACAAACCATTGCTGTAATGTGGATTTTGTATCCAGACACTGCAGTTCCCCTTTTGGAAACAAGGAAACAAGTTTTTTCCAGTTGATATCTATTTCGTCCGCATTGTAAAAAATGTTATTGATTTCAAAACCAGCTTTGCAAAATTCATTAAATGTCTTCTTAAAAATTTTGGCAGATACTACATCAGCTGACAGTCTCTCACCTTGTATGTCTATCTACCTTATCCCGTGCCTGGATTTAAAACGTTGAAGCTGGCTAGTTGTAGTTTTCAAATTAGGATCACCATTTATAATTTGGTTTATTTGCAGTGATTTTTCACAAATTATTGATTGTCCTTGACTTCTAATTTGCATAAACCAAGTTGTATACATTGCCAAGTCCAACTCCTGATTGTCTGCTGATTTCATTGATTTTCTTTTTGTACCATCTTCACTGTCTAGTTTTGGAATCATAGTCTTTAATAGTTTAACACTGCTTTTTAATGTCCCAAATCGTAGACGAGCAACAACTTAATTTATCAACAAATACATTAGTAAAATATGAAATCACAGACTCAATCACAAATATCACAACTTAACCAGCGACATGAGGGATTACGGGCGTTCCGAGTGGATAAATCCTGAACCGCAACGAGCTCTACACACGTCGAAACGAAAGTTGAAACTATACGCGTCGAAATTGGATAATTGATGCTGAAATTGAATGTATTCTTACTAGTAGCATGTAGCTTTGATGCTAAATACAAAATGCAGTACGGGGATTAATTAAACTTACGGGCAAATTTAGTTTTTTGGCATCCACAGGCTGTTGAAATGGCCAAGCAAATTGGTGCTTCCAAACAGCCTTTAAAACCGTTTTCTGCAAGAATTGCAGCTGGTTAGTAATACGCCCCGGGCTGTCTGGAGGCGGATGAACTGGTGGTTGTACCACTCCATTGACGGGCTCCACCGGCGGCTCGTTACGGGGTGGTCGTTCCATTGTTTTCCTCCCTGTAACCAAAATTTAAAGACATTAAACACACAGTTTAATAATCTAAAAATATATTAATCACAAGGGAATTACTCAAATTAAATTTATTAATAGTTTTAAAAATTTTAATCATTTAGTCTTGATTTTAAATTAATTTCATCAATTTTTTTTTTCATCAATTTTATCAAAATATATATTTTGATAAAGACTTAAAATTAGTCCAAATTATCATCAAGCAGACAACTGTTTCTATTAAACCTATGACGTCACAACTGAAAACGAATAAGAATCGTTTTCTGGTAGTTAAAAATTTGAAATTTTTGCGATTTTCAATCAAATATTCACATATTTTTTCCTTTTTAATTGAATATATTACTTCACATCAAGAACTTATGAAATACTTTTTAAACAATGAAAGCACCTTATTTGGGGGTAAACTTGATTTATAAATATATCAAAACAATTGTTGGGTAATCCCAAGGAAAAAATACCAGATTTGGAAGAGTGGTATTCATGAAATTAGCTGTAATGAACGCGAATGCGACAGGAAATATGTCGGACAGACCAAGAGGTCCGTTAATATCCGGTTTAAAGTGCATTTAGCTCATTTAAAATAAGGACGGACCGAAAACGGGTATTGACGTCCAGGCTACATTGTATCCAATAACAAATTGATGGATGCATTTGAAAGCAAACAGATTGTTAAATGTAAGAAGAGTTTAAATAAGAACAAATGACATATTCCTCTCAGCCCACTCTATAGTTTAGTATTTATGGAATGAATATGACATTTTCTCGCTGGAATTGTTTTTCCCAGGAAGAGGTCCATTAGTGGGTGAATTTTATCATAAAATAGGTAAGTCAAGTTAATAGATTTTTGTTCAGTATAAGATTGAGCAATACAAAGACTTTGTTAGCGAATTGTTGGCTTATTGGGATACATCACGTCACTAAAGATTCATATGGATCTTTTTCTTTGACTTTTGGGAACTGTGAGTGATTGGCACGGGCAGAAATTCCATAAAGATATTTCATAGATAGAAAAGCGCTATCGTAAATTTGTAATAAAACTTTTCTAATTTTTGTTTTTTGTTTCCGGCAGTAATTTTTCGTTAAAATATTCAAATTATAAATCAATCAACTTTTGGCCAATAATTTTTTTACTAACAATCATCGATCAAAGTAAAAAATAAGAGTGTGGCACAAGTTCAAATTTTGTTCCCCGGTGTTATTTGCTTCAATTTAAAAACTTGGTCTGATACTGATCTATTTTTGTTACATTCTATTTTCTCTTTTAACGCGATTCTAATGACCAAAAACTTTTTTTATATATATTTTGTTGATTTCGTGTTGCATATAAATGATCATTATTAATAATAATTTAGAATTGATTATGAAATCAAGATATTCAGTAAATTAACAGCAGAATATTTTAATAATGATCATACTTATAGCATTACATTGAATAATACTGGAGAAGTTCTAGTTTTTATTTTGCCATAATTTAACCAAGTAAAAAAATAAGTGAATCAACGAGTTTTTTTCTTCTACATTTTTGATGTCGCAAGTAAGAGTGTTGGACATACACGTACACTACAAACTATTTGTATATACGTGTGTGCATATTTTTGAAACACATAATAATGAAAGGAACATTTCACATTCACTTTCAATGGATTTTTGTCATAGTTCTGTTGACTTCGGAACTTTGGAATTAGACCAATTTACTAATGAAAATACAGCAATGGGACAGCGGGAGGCGTATTGGGAAAATGATTGGACGACGATTAGTAATTTTAGATATTATACATTTTAAAAATAATCATACAAAGTGATAGTGGCCAACTAATCAACTTTCTCCTGAATAAGAGAACATCCTAAATATCCTGAGAAAGTTAATGTTTGGTCGGGAATTTTTAGAAAACACATCTAAGACCCTTTTTTCATCGATTACAACTTGAATGAAGACAAATCTTCAAACTGCTCCAAAATAATTCCGTCCCAACATATTCCATTTCATATTCCACACCGTAGAAGTTGAGTAGATATCAAAAATTAACAACGCTCATTTAAATTTTATACAGCTCTGTTGCCTCAAAATATTGTACGAGGTTTGTCTGAAATATTTCTTCATTTTTTTCCTATGATCATTTTGATTTCTTAACATAGTCTCCTTTTAGGTCTAGCGATGCTCTAAACTTGTTAACCCTTCAATTGATAGTTACGTCCTCGCCTGATAAAAATATCTCTGCTACCACAAAAGATTTAAGGTTAGGAAACAGGAAAAAGTCACTGTAGACCAAATCTGATGAAAACGATGGGTGATCAACGAATTCGGAATGCAATTCATGAATTTTAAACATGGCAGCACTGAGGTGTGGCAAGGTGCTTTGTCCTGATGGAAAGATAATTTCTTTTTCTGCAAATGCGATCGTGTTTTTTTACGATTTCTTCCTTCACCTTATCAAGCAATGCTGCGTAATATTTTCACCTTATAGTTTCTCTATTCAAAGTTCGTCGATGAGGACAAACCCATAAAACAGTTTCTATAACTTTGCCCTTTTCGGAGCAGGTGCGCCCTCTTTGCAATCTCCTGTCTTGACTGTTTTTTTTTTCGTTTCAGGAGTGTAGTGGTGGATCTAAGTATCATTTATAGCTTAATCGGCTCATTTTGCTTAAACCGCTTCAATAAGACCTAAGAATGCACTTTTGGTGAGCAAACACGCGGAAACCTTAGACCTCCACAATTCTTCAACTGTTTTTAACTTTCTAATTTTTGTTAAAAATCTTTTAGTACTATTTGGTGATCTTTTCAGATGATCTCACAGTTTGTCGCTCACAAATTGATAAAACCACGTTCGAATTCAGCTGCCCAACATTTTATGGTCGTAAATTATGGTATAAATAAATATTTAAATACAATTCAATAATCAATTTTTCGTATTTTCAGAAAATTCTTCATATAGGCTCATTTAGACGGTTGTCAAACAGAAACTAAGCGCCGAAATTTGAAATTAATAAGTGCTGAGATGATATTATGATAAGATCAAAAAGTCGGAAACTTTCCAGACAATCCTCATATTAAACAGTGGCAAAAGCGAATAAATTTCAATGAAGAATTTTTTGCTAATTAGTTATCAAATAAATAATTCCACCTGATGATTCTTCTGAAACCGAATTGACGCTTCAAAATATTATCAAGTTGCTGAGATACGAATCCACATTACATAAAATTTCCATTTTTTTCGAAACTCTGTAACTTTAGTCGAAATTAAAAAAATTTCGAACGTAAGATTTTTGTGATTTTATTCTCCCTTTATCCATTTTCCACTGTTCACTGTCCTATACTATTTCATCCAATTGTCGTATTGTTTTTTTCTTTCTTTGATCTATCCAAGTTTTTCTGCATCTTCTTTTCCTTCTTTTCTTATGTATTTTCGCTTCTGCCACTTTTCTTATTAGGCTTTGTGGCTCTCTTCTCTTTTCCCTGCTATTTTCCTTCTGCCGCTATTATTTTACTCTGTCTTATTGTCCTTTACTCGGGTTTCACTTAACCTAACCAAATATTAAAGTAGATACTATCATAATTTTTATTTCTTTTTGCAAATATTGTTTTTCTTTAGTTATTTCTGATTCGTATTTTTCCATTTTCTATGATAATGATTCACAAGTGTTCAAATATAGTTATCAATCTTTGTCCTCTTGTTATCAAACATTCCTTTTTTTGGTTTACTATCATTCCTCTTCACTTTTTAATATTCACTTTTCAAATTTTCGATTGTGTTTATTCATGTTTCTACTTTCTATAATTTTCTTAAATTTATCTGTCACTCTTACTATACAAGGTGTTCGGAGACTTAATGCAAAAATTTCGGAGTAGATTACGTGAAAATAATGTTGTGGCATAAAAAGAATTCCTACATTTCTGTAAGCAAATATTATTTCAAATTTGAGTTAAAAAAAATTGAAAATTCAAATTTTGATCCCAATTTTTTCTTACTTTTGGGTTTAAACGATTAAAAGTTTTTTGAGATATTCTAAACAGTTCACTAAAGATAAATTCAATAAACAATAAAATCTTGCAGAATTTCTTTTGGAGACATTTCTAATTTTATATACAGGGGTTGCACGTTTATTCACTTTAAATATCAATTTTTAGCATTTTTTTAAAGAGTGTGTGTAGAGAAAAAAAATATTGGTGCATATTTTAAAAAGTTGGAAATACTCACGCGAAATTTCAATAAAATTGACCCGGGCCTACCAATCAGCTGGTTTTGCACTTCAATGGATATAAGTTATATTCCATTTTACGTGAATATCTTCTAGTAAATAATATCCTTCATAGCCGGAATCTGTAACAACAGGACAAGAATTTTAGCCTGCGTTTTCCATCTACGACGTCTGGTTACAAATTTATATTCATTGGATTATTCACGATGATTTTCAAGAATTGTTTGTTATAACAAATTCGGGGTCTGGCTATTGAATAACAAAACTGCGCGCCTAAAGGACGCCCCAGACGGGTCGGGTAAAAAACTAGTAGATATCTTGTCTATTCACGTCCCAAAACACGTTTCCGTCACTAATATAGTATTTGTGTAGTAGCGGTTTGAAACGTATCAACCTCAAATTTCTCGTTAAATTGAGAAAACTCCGACTGAGTGCTATAAATTGTTGCAAGAGGCCTATGGGGACGATTCTCTATCTCGTGCGCGTGTTTTGAGTGGTGTAAGCGCTTTAGTGATTGCCGAGAGCACTGGAGATTACCAGCGCCCAGGTCGCCCTGTGATTGTTTCAACTCCGGAAATAGTGATCAAAATCAACCAAATTGTGCGTGTAGATAATCAATCAGCATATGGATTATTGCCGAGGCTGTAAACGCCGAAAAAAAAAACGGTAATTCACACGAGGAATTACACATGAAAAGTCTGTGCGAAGTTGGTGCCAATAAATTTGACTCCTGACCAAAAGCTCCTGGTTCAACAGGTCTGCTCAAATTTCCTTGAAAGGTTAGAGAAAGGAATTAACAGACTTCCTGCACTGTTTGGAACAATCGAAGATTCGGCATGGGGCGATGTAGGTTTAAGGAAGTAGAGCAATGGATTGTTATGGAAGTTCACATGAAACTTGAAACAGAAACTCATTACCAAACAAGTGTTTGGTAATAAATTTCGTCGCATCCACGTGTTTTTAAGCGTTTTCAAGATGTTTAAGATGATGAGAAATCTGACTCCTGACCAAAAACTCTTGCATCAACGGGTCTGCTCAGATTTCCTTTAGAAGGTTAGAAATAGATTTGCTTTGAAAGGGAACCGATTTAAGTCGATGGAAGCGGTAAACCAAAAAACGGCAGAGCTCCTAAAGGCACTCACCAAAGAAGTCATCCAACACTGCTTCGATCAATGGACAACGTATGGAAAGGTTTGTGGCAATGGGTGGGGAGTAGATTGAAGGGGAGCAATCGAATGTAGAATAATTTTTATAATAAAACCCTTTTTCGTAGCCAGTCTCGTTATTTAATAGCCAGACCTCGTATATACGGGATTATACAGGGGTGTCTCATAAGTAATGTCGATTTTCATATGTGAGAATTCTTCATAACTTGTTAATTCTCTAATTTTACAAAGAGTACAATTACTTTACTTTCTTTTAATCGTTCTCTCAACAGTAAATTTTTATAATAAATAATATGGAGTGCGGTAAATATGATATTCGTGTATTGTTAAGACATTCATTGAAACAAAAGTTTAAAGCAGCAGTAGCAGCAAAGACACTTTGTTAAAATAAATGAAAAAAACATGGTAAATGAGCGAATGGCACATCGTTGGTTTACTTGTCGTCTAGAAAACCAACTTAGTACCAACATTCACAAATTAGATCCCTTGGACCATCTAAAGATACCATACATCGGCATTTAGAATCATTAGATAAGATCCGTAGAAGTTGTCGAATAGTACCAGCCCGGATATGGAAAATCGATGGTTAGGCAATGGATATTTACCAGAGCTCGTCGCGAAGAGAAGTTGATTCGACCAGAAAATCTTTTTGTGTGTCTGGTGGAATCGTGAAGGTTTAATGTGCTTCGAAATCATTCCGGCTGGTCAGCGTCGGGGCCAACTCAATCAAAAATTATTATATAGGGTAAAAAATTAGTATGTGGATTAAATTATACCAATCTATTCAAATTTTAAAGTATTTTCGGAAAAAATGCAAAATTTTGCTGTAGATCCAATATCGCTTCTAAAATAAGTGATCAAATCAGTAATTTTGCGAGGTTCCTAAGTGCTCGGGGCCTGGGGCTTTAATCCCTGCTAGACCCTCCTAAATCCGACACTGCAGATGGTCGAGCTGTCAATGCCGAGGTATATAATGCACATACTCCAGCCCTTGCATCATCATATTACTATTTAATTAGATTAATGGAGAAATCCTTGCATGGGAAGAAATTTGAATCTAAAGGACATGTTGAAAATGCAGTATGAAATTTTTTTTCCTCCGAGCACATAGAATACGATGTACTATACTTCGAATATCAAGGCTTTATTCAATCAACAGATAAACATGTTATTCTTCTTTCCCTTGTAACTTTTCCTATGTATTCAACGAATATTCTGGCGTGTTCTGGGTGACTATTGAAGTCTTGGCATGCCTCCGCACGACAAAAAGGAATGGGGGTTAAAAATCAGAATTAAGAAAAAAAAAATACGAAATTTCAGAACTTTGGCTACAAGGTTGTAAATATCAATTTCGATAATTGATGTTTATAAGCATTTGAGAAACTTTATTCATTTAAAAATTACATTAATATTGTCGTCCATTTTCGATTGATACCAAAATTTTCCATTACATCGAAGCATCATTCCCATCTCCTAATGAAGTCTCGCCACCAGAGTACGAATTGTTCTTGAAAAACTTAGCCTCACAAGAAAAAATTACCGATAAGGTCTTATAAATGAGGTCAAGCAATGTCCTCGTTGAGAATTTGCTCTCACACGCGCCTCTTGTTGCTCCAACTTCGTGTGAAATACGGTTTGATCACTTAGTGCATGTTCGCAAATATAAATAATGTGATATTTTCATAAAAGATAGGGCTTATGATGAAAACATTGCTCACCTCGGCCGAATGTAGATCTTTAATCCTCTCCGATAAATATAATTTTGTGTGTTGGCTCGCAATTGCAAGGAGAGGGTCGTACCCGCCGGCTAGTTTCCACGCTTTTGTGTCTCATCAGAACGGCGTAGCAACCTCTCGGTCGGAATCTTTAATCCGGAATAAACACCAGCGAGCGCTGCTATTTGGTTAGTTTTGTAAAACATTTCACACCAACACGTGAATTTTTTCGTTTTTTTTTCAATCATTTTACAAAAACTTTGTCGTATAACGAAATTTTTCGTACTGAATGATGTAAATAAAGAAAAAAAAATTTTCGGAATTGATCTGTGTTGTTTATTGAAACTACTTGATCTTTCTGATAATCATCCATAAACATGGTAACATAGCTTACATTATTGGAAACTGACAAATTTTCAGAGAAAAAACTAAAAGAAATGTTAATTGGATTTTGCTTATTGTGCTTTTGTTCGGCCCAGAAATTCAAATTTAACACAGAAACAAATTGTTAGAATAATTGTTCTTATTGAAGAAGGGCACAATCATCAGAGGTACGTTGCCAATATACTGGAAATGATTCAGTCAACTGTGTCCCGGGTATTTGCGAGATATCAAGAAACCGGACGATATGATACAAGAAGGTGCAAGCTTAACCAAGAAAACATGTAACGATATGACAGCTTCAACAAGAGTTAGAGCTCGATATGTAAAAGTAACTTTACAAACCGAAAATAATGTTTTAAGAAATACTGGAATTAGAGTCAGAGTAGTTGACACTGCTCCTCAACTGACTAGGGAACGCCATGGATATAGGTTGAGATTCGCGCGAGAACATGCGAACTGGAATGTTCATTGATTGGGGTAATATACTTCTCACGGACGAATCAAGATTTTGTTTATGTCTTTCAGATCGGAGAATACCTGTTCTTCAACTTCAACAAATATTGGAGGCGGGTCTATCATGTTGGAGGGTTACACAGAATTGGTACTGTCATTAACTGATCTTAGGTACATTAAAGAGACTTTATTATTCTTTATGCCTCTCTGATAGGCAATGACTTAGTGTTTATGCATGAAAACGCTCATCCCCATGTCGCTAGAATAGTACACAAGAATTTTCAAAAGGTAAATATTGTAGTTTTAGACTGGTTCGGTTTTAAACCATAATGAGCATGTGTGGGACAATATTTACAGGAGGGTGATATCCATATATTTGATTACAGTTAATCTCAAACAACTGCAAGAGGTGTTAATGACTGAGGACCCAAATTGGAGAACTGAATCAAAATCTGCCACTTCGTTGTCTTCATGGGATTAGAGCTTGAGAAAGCAACGCACATATAAATCTTATATTACTTATAGTCTATTAATATAAATTAAGAGAAACGTTAGGACTATTTGTGGATATTCGTATATTGATAGTTTTTCTCATTGCAATGATCAGAAATCTTAGTGATGGGATACTTTTTTGGTGGATTGTATAATTATAAGAATTCACATATCTCTTTATTTTATAAAAAAGTGTCTGTTATTCACTTCAACGTTTCTATTACTGATCGTTTTTGTTTCACAATTTCTTTTTATGAGGTGTTTAATCAGAATTATTCGGCTTCACAAAAGAAGTTGAGCGCTGTTTCAAGTTGCTCTAGGGCAGGGATGAGGAAACTACGTTCCACGGGCCATCTCCGGCCCGCAAAGCGACCAGCGAACAAAAATTAAGTACAATTTTCTTTTTACCAGAAATTACATTCTCATGAATTGGCAGTAAAGGCAGTACACGTCGGGCATATAACCCGTAAGTCCAACGCACTACCCATTTGAGGCAACTATTTTTGAACACCAGCAAATTGGAATTTTATAAGTCCTTATCTAGGACACAATACCCAAATATAGTTTCCCACGTCCGAAAAATAATGGCTATGTGTGGTACAAGCTATTTATGCGAGCAAACGTTTTCAATAATTAAAAAATTGTCTTCGTAATAGACTTTCAGATAACCTCCTTTTTTCATTATTAAAAATTTCAGCGACAGAAATGGAGCCGTCTGATGATGAAGTCAAGCAGAAACAAAAACAGTTCCACATGTCACATGTTCCCACAAAGACCAGCGCCCCTCAATCTTCTACTTCGCAGCTAATTAAAGTTCAATTAATTAAATGTTATTAAAAATATTACTTTTTAATATTGCACAATAAATTAGTATTTCAGAAAAATTATGGCAATATTTTTATTTTAGTAAATAAGGTAATGCCTCAACTTGGCCCGCCATATATTTCGTTGGCAAAAATTGGCACGCGAAGAAGAAAGTTTCCCCATCCCTGCGCTAGGGAGAATACGAGGATATATTAAAAAATCCTTAGCCTTCTATAGAACCAAACAAAATTTCAATGTCAAAATATTTTATTACTCAACATATTCTCCTCTTAATCGGATACATTCATTACAGCGAATCTGCAACGTTTCTAGACCTTTCAAAAAAAAATGTTTCTTCTTGCTCTGCAAACCAGACCTCCACAGCTATTATCATCTCCTCGTTGTAAGAAAATTTACGACCTTTTAAACTTTTTTTCAGTTGAGGAAAGAGATGATAGATGGATGGAGCCAAATCTGGTGAATAAGGGGGGTGTTCTAATAATTCAAATCCTAAATCACGAATTTTTTGCTTGGCAACATGAGATTTGTGTGCAGGGGCGTTGTACTGCAAAAACAAAACACCTTTGGATAGCTTTCCGCGTCTTTTCTCTTTAATTTTTTTCCCCTAGAGTGGTAAGTAATGTCGAATAGTAATCTCCAGTTATTGTAACTACCCTTAGCCAAAAAATCAATCATAATTACCCCATGGCAATCCCAAAAAACTGAAGCAAGAACTTTTCCAGCAGATTTTTGGACACGAAACTTCTTAGGTCTTGGAGAACCAGAGTGTCGCCATTCCATCGATTGTTGCTTTGTTTTTGGATCGTAGAAATGTACCCAAGTCTCATCCATAGCATCAATTCGGTTTAAGAAGTCTACATAGTTTTCAAATCAAGCACAGATCGAACGCGATACTTCTACCCTTGCACGCTTTTGGTCAACTTTCAAACATTTGGGGATCCATTTTGCAGCAATTTTGCAGTGCTTCAGATCAGATCCGTTTTAGTCCAATTCGACAGTCTAATAAAATCATATCATGAACTGCATCGACATTTTCTGGGACTGATACATAAACTGGCCTTCCCGATCGGTCATCATCTTCAATGGAAAATTTACATCTTTTGAAGCTTGCAGTCCAATTTTTCACGAAGGACTTTGATCACCAAGGGAATTAAGCATATCTTCGTAAATCTGCTTACCTCTTAACCCTTTTAAATACAGGTACTTGATGATGGCTCGATACTCCAATTTTTCGATTTTCACACTTTTCGTTGAACATCTTTCCTCTTTTAATTTGTTGCGTAACTCTGGTTTACTTTTTTGACGTTAAACTTTACACTGACACTTCTAATTGTTCGTTGCTATGGTAACGCAATATTTTTTATTGCATGGAACTGGTCTAGGCTAACTAGATATCAATACATCCTCGTATATCTTGCACATGTTAAAATTTTGATAAGATAAGTGCGATTTTCGAAAAATTACAACAGTTTTATTATTGTCAAACATAAAAAAATATCTGCTTGTGAAAAAAAGTATATATCATTGAAAATTTTCAGGAAACTAAATAAAATATTTTCTTTGCACTTTAGTGCTCTTAAATGTCAAGAATGGTGTCTCTTTTTCACTAGGATAATTCGTGGCAACGTAGATTCTTATGATTTGTTTTAGACGCAATTATACTAGGGGAATGTCTCATTTTGACGAAAAATCTATACTTGAATAGAGCAGAAATAACATATGCTACTCCAAAGAATACTGCATCAAATCACGACTATGTTTGGTGTAAGTTGATGTAATTTTGCAAAAATTGGCAGATATGTAGGCGTCCAAAATGAAGAAGCAAAATTGGAAGAACTTGACGAATATATAAAATTTAAATCCCATATTTAACCCTCTTGGTGGTGGAAAATGAAAAAACTTACGTGGAAGATTACGTTGCAAAATGAACCTGCCTTCCAAATTTCATAATTGTAATTTTTCTAGTTTCGGTTGTGCGATGATAAATTAAGGAAAAACAAACATTGAAGATGGTCCCAGACTTAGAGATGGCGGTGGTTACCACTGTATTAGAAAGTACACCATCTATACAGCAAACGTTTCATGTTTGAAGACGCTACGTTGTTTTTTCTCTTCATTTTCAAAAGTAAAATATATTTCACAATCGAGATAAAACTAAGAATCAAAACAATGAAGTGAAAAGGGAGAAAAGAAGGCAAAGACCGGTCATGACGTCAGTTTTTGGCGAAGCGCGTGAGATAATTTTCGGTGAATATCTTGAAAAAGGAAAAACTATCAACGGCGAGTATTTTGCAAACTTATTGCTACGTTTGAGCGAAAAAATCAAGCGAAAACGACCGCATTTAGATAAGAAGAAAGTGTTGTTTCCTAAAGACAATGTACCAGCACACACATCCGTTAGTGCAATGGCCAAAATGAAAGAATTAAAAGTTTCAATTGCTATCTTATACACCCTATTCGCAAGATTTAGACCCCTCGGATTATTTTCTGTTCCCAGACTTGTAAAAATGGCTGAGGAAGCTTGACGATTCTTATCGCTGGGAAAAATGTATGGAGCTAGGACCATCCTTATACTTATAAAGCGAAAACATCAACAAGCCCCCACACTAATGTTAATGCATGTTTTTATTTGTGATATGTTTCCAAACTAGTTAGGTAAACAACTAAGATCTTAGATAGATACAGGTTTCATGTCCAATTGATTAACAATTGGATAATAATTTCATTTCCATCTTAAATATCAGATTAAAAAGGCAATTTTAGTTGATAATTTTTTTCGTATACTTTCCCTTTTTCTAAATGAAATTCCTTTAAATAAAAAATGAAATAAAATATTGCATGTTGTGTGGTTGTAATTTAGTTTTTTGTCACACCCTTATGGCTAACCCTTTATACGTGTCACGTATGTTATCGAATAGAATAATAAATTTATGAAATTTGTGCTATAGTTGGGTCAAAATTTATAAGGTCGGGTTTATATTTTGATAATTTAAAATTATAATCATATTCAGAGTGATCCATATAACACATATATCAATACCCAGTAGATACAACAATTTAAAGTCGATATAACTGGATTATTAATTTCATAAATTGATTTTATACCCGGAACCTTTCACATTATAACATTATTATAAATTTGAAATTACAAAAACTTTATCAAGAAATAACTCCAGAAATATTGATTTTTGGAACTTTGTGCTGAGGACCATTTTGTAGAAACATGAATTTTATACAAGTTTGCCGTTCACATATTTTTCTAACTCTTGTCATTCAAGAGATAAATGCGAAAAAACGAGTATTTCATGAAAAAATTAAGTTCAGAGGCCACTATGACCTCGTCGTTTCGAGTGACGGCTTGTTCGCAATAGATACTTTAGTTGAGCATTCAATTTGGAAAATAAAACCTGTCCATGATCGAAGCGATGCTATGAAATCCCATTGAGCTATAAAAATTTCAAAAAGTGTTTTATAAGAGCCCAAGTTTTCAGGCTACTTGCAACAAAATTTTTCGTTGGAACAGAAGAAAAAATAGTTGAAAAAAGCACCCTTACATAGCTGTGCTAATACAAGTTTCCGGGCTTTTATTGGTTTTTTATAACCAAGCTGCACAGAACAATAGGAAAAAGTTTGGACTGGTCAAAAGCCCTATGTATTAAAGATTACATAACCGTATCAAAGAATCTAAAAGTACTTATGAGGTCCGGGGTATTAAATAACGAAAAAGGATTTTATTATAAAAATTATTCGAATGCTCTCCTTCAATATACTCTCCTCCCCTCTCCACACAACTCTCAATACGTTTTTTTCATTGATCGAAGCAATGTTGGATGACTTCTTTGGAGAGTGCCTTTAGAAGCTCTGCCGTTTTTTGCCTTATCGCTTCCATCGACTCAAATCGGGTCGGGACTCAGATTTTTTGACACCAACTTCGCACAGACTTTTGTCATGTGTAATTTCTCTAACAGTTTCTTTATCAGCGTTTACAGCCTCGGAAGCATCCGGATGCTCATTGACGATCTGCACGCACAATTTGGTTGGTTTTGATCACTGTTTCCGGAGTTGAAACAGTCACAAAGCGCTTACACATCTCAAAACACGCGTACGAGATAGAGAATCGTCCCCATAGGCCTCTTGCAACAATTTATAGCACTCAGACGGAGTTTTTTCTCTATTTGACAAGAAATACTATAATAGTGACGGGGACGTGCATAGTCAAGATATCTAGATACCCAACGCACTACTCGGTTTTTATCCCACCCGTCTTGATTTATTTATCTATTTTAAAAATAGGATTTAAGGTGGTTTTTCCATATAATAAGGAGATCTAAGTTGTGTATTCGTAACAGTTTAGTTTGGATGCAACTTACAAAGTGCGATCTATTGTGAAGGTAATTAATTAGTAGTACGGTTGGTTTGGGAATACGCTTGTTTTGGTATTCCTTCGTATTCTTGACGTTTCCATTGCAAATTTCATTTATTTTGCACCAGTCTTCATTCGAAAAAAAAAACTAGCATATCAATTAATAGAGGAACATATTAGAAGACGTTTAGATAATCTTCGCATAGCGCTTGGCGTAAGGAATACTGTATATAAGAAAAATATGGCGGTTACCACAAGTACGTCCGTATTCTGTGGAACAAATTACTGTAGAAAAACCGTGTTTCATATGCCCAAGACCTGTTAATCGAATGACCAGATATGTTTGCTTACAATGCTCAAAGCCGCTGAGTGATTTATGTATTTCAAAAGGTAAAAATTACTGGGAAGACAGTTTTGTTGCTAAATACAATTAATGTATTGCTTCGATGTTTTTTTTATATTATATCGATGTGGTCTACAGAATTTATTTGGACTATAGGACAATTTATTTGCCTCTAGAGGCGGTTTAAAAAATTTATTTTAATTTTCTGTTAAAATCAATAAGTACAAAATATTAGATTCTAATTGAAATTACATATTTTTCCAAAAATGTAGTTATTTTCATAGCACCCATCAATAGTAGTCTCCCAGACGCCACCTTTCCGATGGTGTACTAAAAGTCCCACCTTTCCGATGGTGTACTAAAAGTCCCACCTGTCCGGTAAAGGGATAAAAATATGGTACGAGTACCCTGGGCATTATTTGACATTAATTGTTAAATTTAGTCATTTTTTTTGAATATTTAAATTTCCTAAACTATATAAATCGATATTGTAGACTCAAATTAATGATGATCTGAAAGGTTTCGTTTATTAAAAGCAATGGAAGTTTATTTATAATTTTTTTGGTAAACAAAGTTCACATATACTGAATATCTAGAATAAATAAAAAAATTCTGAAGCAACTATTGCTAAAGAATTATCGGACTATAAAAATAATTTGGGCACAAGCAAAACATTTAGTTTATTTTATTTATTAGTCACAACTTGTAGATTAGAGTTAACAAGTAAAGAAGAAATAACTCAAATTAGACTGAAACTAAAAAAAAACTCTGCACCTGGGTATGATGAAGTATAGTTCTTCCAATATCAATTGCAGATTATAAAAACTTATATAAAAACACTTGCCGACAATTTTGTTTGATCTACCATAGGCTTAGATACCCAATTTTATAAATTTATTATTTTTATGAATACTTTTAAAAATATGTAAATCTAATACGAGAAAATATTCGTTTAAAGGCAATAGAATCATTATAAATTGGACTGCATTATACGCAGTTATTTAGACAGACGCACTTAATAGTCGTAGTCCTACTTGGGAAAAAATCATTATTATGCCTCGTTAACTTGCTACAATAGAATATTAAATTATAAAACGTAAATAGACGAGTAAAAGTACCTGTATGTAAGCGCGTTTGGTTTAAACAAGCTACCAGACGTGAGCTGAACCCTTTTTGTACCTCATGCTAAAATTTGAGCTTTGTTACTACTACAATTTGATATCCTAAGAAGTTGCCACGAGTAGTAAGATGCGTTGTTTATAACGAAAACTAACTGTGAATGAATGTTAGTTAAAAACTGTTCATTAAACCACTTTTCAAATAATTCTGCAGTCATATCTTCATTATAATCAGCTCCATAGTTTTTCTCACCAAGCCACGCCACTGCTTATCGCAGACTGTCTGGCAGGAATACTTCGAAGAAATTGTGTACATACAGCTTCGGCCAATAGAAATGCATTTATGTTTCCTATTCGATGTTTTCATTGGTAAACAGTGGAGATGACGTGAGTCCACGTGGACTGACGATTTGTTAGATGTTTACCGAATTTTATACGAGGAGTAAACATTATTTTTCATTTCTTAATTTGGTATAAGTGCCGTGCTATCTTCTGCAATTAATATTAGAGAAACTATAATTGTTATGGATATAATTAACCTTAAAGACTTTATAGCAAAATAGCAAAACTAGTTAATATGGCATTAACTACGGATGTTTTCGGAGCACAATGTACGTTGAGTCTGTCGTATTTATAAAACTGGTGACAAAGAATTAGTAAGTAACTAAAGCCAATTTCTGTTTTCTCGAAAAGTAATTAAAAAAAGGATGACTCCATTTACAATTAGTAATTTGACTTTTGACTTTGTAAATTTTCTAAGAAAAGCATTGGATTAAAAAAGATTGTAGTTGTGGTCTCAATCGATTCAATCAAAGCATTTGACGTGGTTAACCTAGATATAATTTTAAAGTGTTTAATATGGGCTTTAGAGATGATTTTTTTGCATTATAGAATCATATTTAAAGGGACGTAGCCAATATGTTAAATTGGGTAACTCATGTAGCACAAAGTTATATAATAATTACGGGATACTACAGGGTTCGGTCCCCGGACCGCTGTTTCATTCTTTTTATGTTGTTAACTTACAATTTGATAATCTTAAAGCGCAGTACTAGACATTTGCAGATGATACATTATAACTATCGTCAATTTTGTTTTAAAAATGAATAATATTCATTTTGAAAAAGGATAATTATATCTTTTAACCCTCTAGATCTAGAATGATCTAGAAGCTTTAGTCGTACTTTATGCTGAACAAGAATATATATTTATGTTGGGCGCCGAAACGATATCTTCACATTAATTTTTTAGGTTCAAAAATTGAAATTTTAATATTTTGCAAACATTCAATGTTTCCATCTACTCTTAAATATCTGGGACTGATGATAAATTAAATTGGCAAATGCATATAAATATCTTTTACCCATTTGGGGAAGCTGCAAATCATGCAAAACAAATTTTCGAAAATTTTGTTTAATTATGAGTATGTCACACCAACAAATGTTTTAAATGAATAGTTGGAGATACCTAAATTAGAATCCATATTGCTACTTGAACAATGTAAATTTATAAAATTAAATAACCTGCAAAAATCTAATACAAACTTTAATTCAAACAATGAACTTACAATACAAAGTCAAATATGAAGTTATATCTATCGCAAAACAGAACTAACACAGGTTTAAATAATCCAAAATCTTTAATAATTTAAGTAGTTAAATTAAATTTAGTAGTTCCAATCTTCATTAGAAAATGTGAAAGCTTCTTAAATACTTAGTAGATGCTGTGAGAAAATAGAAATAAGTTATAAAGTGCGTAGTGCGACAACCTAAGACTGTTTAAATTATTTGAAGGTTTTTTTAACGGGCGACGTCCATTTTTTTCGATTTTCAGGTTTTGTAAAAACTTGTTTTTTAAACATCAGAATACAGCAATTTTTGTTAAAAGGGCAATTTTATCACGGCTCAAATTAGCATTTTAATTTTTTAGTTTATTAAAGGGCGCAAGTCCAAGTTTTTTTTTAAAAAAAAAGGCGAAATCCACTTCCTCTATGGATTCTGTTGTTTGATTCCTGGACTTTTCCATGTTATCTGTAGTCAGCTGTTACTGTCCATTTTTGTCTATTGCTATTATAACCTCCAAAATATTGTAGTGAATATTATGAAACATCCTTTTACAATCTTTGTAGGCGATACAACATTATTATTGTACCACAAGAGTGTAGCACTGAATTTCGTCTGTTCCGGCCAAAATAAAAACCAAGCGATGTCAAGGTTCTGCTTATACCTGACAGATTCGGGTCGTTTCCAGAAAGTCATTGGGTATTTCCCTGTTTCCTCCCGTGTGACAGGGATTTCGGAATAATATCTAAGGCTTTAAAGAAACATGTACCGTACCGTACCGCATTTTTTGATATTCATGAAATAACTGACATAATTTTGCAAAACTCATCACGGTTTAATGGGTTGACTGTTCATGAGGTTACATCATCTGACATATAGGATAAAATTTACTTTCAGATTGGTACTCTCTTTATGATCGTTTATGAATCTAGTTAAAAATGTGTTAAAGCCTACCCTACAGTATTATTCATCGCAACTTTTTACTGGTTAAGACAAAAGCAGATACTCTCTCCCAACCTTCGGTTAGGGGCTTACCAAGGTCGAGTGCCAATAGGTTTGTTCCAACCTGCTAGTCGGGACTGTTCTTGGAACGGTTGGAACACAAATAAGAATCGTTCGCATAACACGTATATAACGCCCGGTTGGAACACGTAATCTCTATTGCGCAGAATCGTCACCGTACCGTGGACGGTTCTTTGATAGGTTGGAACGAATGAAATAAAAATCGCAAAGATGAAAGGGGATTTTTGTGACTGGTCAACTGATGACAGATCTCAAGAGATTAGCAGCGATTTCGAGGTTGAAGATCCATAAATCAGAAATATGGCCATATTGTATTACAATAAAAATAACAGTTTTTGCTTGAAATTTAATGGTTTTTTTATCACCTCGCAATTTAATTTTTTTTAAAGGGCCACAGTTTCACATTTTTAGAGCTACATAACTAAATTATGGTTAAAGATATAAGTGTAAAATTTTGAATCCTGTTGTAAATTGAATTTCTTTACATGTTGACATATTTTTAAAAATATTGAGAGGAAAATATTTTGATGTAAACAGTTTTTTATTAGTTTTCCGTAAGTTTACTTTCGTAGACTTACGCCTGTTTAAAAAAACCGATTCATTTAATTATCGAAGACAGAGATTTAAAGTGCTGATTTGAGATTCAAAACAATTGTTAATACTTTCGTAAAATGTTTAATTAATAAATAAAATTATTAAAAAAAAAATGTTAAAATACTCAAGATACTTATTTAACAACATGAAAATGGGTTTTCAATAGCATTTATACAATAATTCCAATGCCAATTCAGTTTATAACCAATTGATTCAAAAAAATTTCATTTGCGATCATTTCGTTCGATAAATAAAACAGATTGAAATTTTGAATAAAAAATATATTGACTCAATTTACAGAAGATAAAATGAGATTAAATTTGATTTTAATAAAAGTACAATACAAAAATTTTTAATAATTTCATAACAAAGCGAGAATTTTAATATCAAAGAAAACGAAAAAATATCTGCAGATAATTCTTATTAAGAAACTGTAGTTAGACATAATATTCAATTTTCCATTTACTTCGACAATTTTTTTGTTTTAATAATTTTTTCAATACATACTTTCACTCTGGTTGCTGATGGTACAAACGGTAATTAATCCAAGATAACTTTCAAACTTATTTCGCTCAACTTAAAACCCGCGAATTTGAAAAAAAACATGCACTTTGCCGTAGAATCACTGAGCTGACACTATCGACATGTCTAATACCTAGGTACTACTGTACTACTGTTAAATTAAGTACTCAAAATGAGTTAAAATATCGCACACTGAGTTCGAGCCTACTGTCAATAGATATTAGTTAGTACCTACATTCTTTTACTCCCTCCAGTTTATTTACCGTCGTCTGCTTCGGTGCAGTACGTGACTATTTCATTCCAAAGTGTACCTCCAAAATGAGATAATATGAAGAAAAATAGAAATAATAATAATACGACAATTTATTATGAAAGAATTTTTTCACTTATATCTCGATGTGTGATGACCCGTGTTATAAACCGAACATCCAAAAAATAACAAGAAACTAAACTACAAAGTTCACCTAATTACAAAACAATTCACCAAAAAATTTTTGTAAAGTTTACGTTTGAGCGTTGACGCGCATCATTCGTTTTAAAAGCGAAGCCCCAAAGTTTTAAAAAATCTTCAATTAATGCAAAGGACACTTAATAAGTAATCTATTACCAAAAAATTGTGACGTAAGTATTCTTTATAACGCCAAAAATTATACACTTTCGCGGTCACCTGGTTTTTTGGTTAGTTTAGGTTAGGTTAGGTTGGCTCTAGAAAATTGAAAAATGGATGGATTTTAATGATCTTGGTCTCAAAATGTTCCATTTTACGGCGGATTTATAAAAAAAAATACGAAAATTAAAAAATAAATATTTTTTACAGTTTCATGACTTTAAATGCAAAAAAACTGTTTCTGACGTCGTGGAATTAAGTTCGTATATTTTTTTTCGCAATTTACATAAAAAAATGAATATTTTGAAAAAAAAAGTTTTTCTACTATTTAAGATTTAAAACTATTAAAAACCGCAAATTCAGCCACTACCCCCGTGTTTTTCAAAAATCCGTCGTAAAATGGAACATTTTGAGACCAAAATTATAAAATTTATCTATTTTTCGATTTTTAATGGTCCAAAAACTATTAACATTGAAGAATATATGAACTTTATCTGATAATGGGATAATTTTTTGTAAAGGATTATTTTGCAAAACCGTTTTTTTACGATTTAAAACAGTAAAACTATAAGAAATTTTCATTCCAGCTATTTCTACTAATTTTTTTTATAAATCCGCCGTAAAATGGAACATTTTGAGACCAAGATCATTAAAATCCATCCATTTTTTGATTTTCTAGAGCCAAAAAACCAGGTGACCGTGAAAGTGTATAATTACCCGCCAAAAAGCCAAGTTTACGTTTGAGTACTGAAGCGAATCGTTCGTTTTAAAATCGAAGTCCCTTTATCAAAATAGACCTTAAATCAAGAAATTCAAATATCTTCTTAAATATATTATTTTAAATTTCGTTGTGATGAAATAGCGCATAATGTATTTAAATTACAGCCTTGTGGGCATAACATAGTGAGCGTAAATAGAGAAAAGTTGGTATAGTTCTTCCAATATCAATTGCAGAAGACATTTTTGCCAGGAACAATCAATATTTCATAAATACACACGTCACTCATACCAAATTAAGAAATGAAAAATAATGTTTACTCCCCGCATAAAATTCGGTAAACATCTAACAAATCGTCAGTCCACATGGACTCATCATCTTCACTGTTTACCAATGAAAACATCGAATCGGAAACATAAATGCATTTCTATTAGCCGAGGCTGTCCGAAGGCGTATGTACACGATTTCTTCGAAATATTTCTTCCAGACAGTCTGCGATAAGCATTGGCGTGGCTAGGTGAGATTTATTTATTTCAAAAATTTCTTTAAATTAATAGAAATATGGCGTTCTTTACACAATGGGCGAATGAAGACAATGAAATTGCACAGTGTAGTGAGAATAAAAACATATATGAATTTCATAATGAAGATTTAGATATACAAACACAGCAAGTTATTTTAAATATATTAAGTAATATGTAGATATATAGATAATATAGTAGTAGTAATAAATTATGTAGCAGGTATTAATAAAAGCTGTACAGGACAATAAAGAAAGTTCTGGGAAGGCCAAAAGCCCTTTGTATTAAATATTACATAACCGTATCATAACTTCTATTAGTACCTATTTGACAATAAAAGTTAGAAATTTTGTTTCTCTCTACTCGATTCCAAACGCCTCGCCTGGGTTCGTGTAAGGGAGAAGGTATTGGTTTTTCCCAAAAAGTGTATCAGGTATATCGGAGAGGATTAGTTTAATTGTATGCTATAAGGACATTAAGAGGGTTATTTAAAATTTCCTGGGTGAAGTATCGGTCAATCAGGGGTGAAAGGATTATTGTTGTTAAAGAAGTTCCGAGAAATGTAAATCTGTGTTAAGTACTTTCAAATACCAGGGCACATGGCGTGGTTGCCACAATTGTTCACAATCATTTCCATATAATAACTTCCACAATTATTAAAGAAGAGTGGTGAGTGGAGCTCCATGAAAACCAACATTTCAAATACAAAAATTATTTAAAAGATAGTCTTCTTAGGAAAGTACATGTTCTTTTTTAGAAAAGTTCTTGTCACTATAACCCTAACCAGTATGAAACAATGTTCTTAACAAACCTCGTGGTAAATAAAATATTTTAGAAAAAATTGCACTTTTTCACATTCAGCTGTTTGGAAATTATAATCAGGTTAATTAGGTGAAAATATAAGTGTACACACTTTATTATATTTATATAAATGTTTTTCATACGAAAATTCTCGAAGTATAACTTTCAAGAAATATTTCAACTAAAAGAAGTGATACGCCTATGGATTACGAATGCTTCATCATTTCATTACTTTGACAGTCATAGTTGTTGTTTGGGATTACCCACTACCTGTTCGTGGATTATAACAGGAAAGTACCAGATGTTTATTAGAATATAGCCGAAATATGTGTCATAAAGCGAAAGATGTAATAAAATTTATTATATATTACTTTCAAATTTAAGCCGAAAAAATAGTGAAGTATTACTACTTTTTTCATAAGATGCTTTAGGCACGTACTGAGAGTACAGGGTGTCCTGGTAAAGGCATAAAAACACGACAGTTTGAATACTTAAAAGGATCTTATTTTTTCCAAAAATGTCTTGGTTTCGATGAAAAGGAGCCGCCCAGAAGTGCTGATTTGCATCCCATGGGGTTTTTTCTATAAAGTTATTTTAAAGAAAAGATACACAACACGACACCAATAAATTGGCACCAATTGGGACAAATAATTATATACTAAGATATTCAGTAGTAGAGTTTAAGCGATCTGCGAAGACCAGCATCGCATTGGTCGACCAAATGAGGTAACGACTCCAGAAATGTTGAAGAAAATCCTCAAAGTGGTACTGGATGATCGTCGACTGAAAGTGAGCGAGCTAGCAGACATAGTAGGCATTTCAAAAAGTACGATTCATCGTATAGTAACTGAACATTTGGACATGAGAATCGTGCGCAAGATGGGTGCCGCGTTTGCGCACAATGAAACAAAAACGGCAATGTTTCACAAAAATAAAGCTGAATTCTTGCGTAATTTCATAACCATGGATGAAACGTGGGTTCATAGCTTCACAACCGAAACTGAAGGACTGAAAAGGGAAAGCCGGCTCAAAGAAGGCAAAGACCGTTCCATCTTCCAGGTCATGGCGTTGGTGTTTTAGTCTCCTCGGAATATTTTATGTTCCCAGACTTTAAAAAATGGCTCGGTGGTCAAACATTTTCCAACAATGAAGAGGTGATATCGACAGTTAATGTCTATTTTGAGGAGCATGACAATTCTTATTATAAAAAGGGTACCAAACTCATTAAAAACCTTTTAAAGTTTTCTTTTGGGCCCATCCTTGTACATCCAGAACTCTATAAAGTAATCTCACATTTACATTTGTTGCAAAAGAAAATGTGTTCCACTTTTTATTAACCAGAAAAGTGGCACCTGGCAGACTACTATGCGAAAATATTTGGAAATTATTTGTAAACCTGGACGTCTAACGCCAGGTACTTTCGAATTTCTAATTAAATAGACAATCGGAATTAAGATTACCGTATCCCGGTCTGCCAGACACCACCTTTCTATTAACGGTTTTTTTGAATTAATGGATGGACCGTGAAGAAAGGTGTGTTATGGTGATTAAAAACTGTGATGCAGTGGTTTGATGAAGCCGAAGATGACGCTAATGATATAAACGAAATCCTAGAATAGGACTGTACGACAGAAACTACACTAGAAAACATAATATTGAAATGAAAATTCCTATTATCACAGTTAAAGCACGTGATCTTGGTGAATAAGCCACGCCGCTTTCCGTTTGGAATTTGTTATTTTCTGACGAAATTTTGCTTGAAATGTCATTTTGCCAAACCACAAACTCACTTAAACAAGCATTGGGTATTATTATAAAAATAAACTCTTTTTGCGTCGATGGCTCAGAAGTGATATATTTCGAACAATACTGAGCCAAAAATAATTTTCCGTTCTTTTATTAGCTTTGAGGTATGACAATAGTGATAGGTAATCACAAGCGAGAAGATCCCGGAGTTGCAATTTCATTAATTTTTGATAAATTTATAGATAATTGTTAAAATGTTTATGGATTGATGCAGTCGAGGTGCTAGTTAGTTTTAGAGGTGGTTTCAGTTATTTTCCTAACGCCCAACGCTGGTGTACTAAAACTCCCACCTTTCCGGTTAAGGGTTAATCGAGCTATAACGTAAAGAAATGAGCAGAACTTTTCGAAACACACTTTATATTTCTTTCATTCATTTTGTTTATAACAGGCTATATTGACCCTTGGTTTATTAATGTTTATGGATGGTTCCTTGAAAAAAAGGGCAGGTAGTTTTCATTGACTACAGTTATATTTTACAATACTAATTCAAGGCTAAGCAAACAGGAATTTCTCGTTTTTGCAATTTACCTAGGATGTGTCCAAACCCAAGGAACCGTTTTAAATGTTTAAATATTAATTTGAATTTGTTCCAATTTCTAAAATTCTTATTATATAAATTTCATATCTATTTTATTATATACAGGTGAACGCTACACCTTACATTGTCAACTTTAATAATTTTATGAATTAATAGATCATCTACCACATGACCGTAAAAATAAAAGATTTTTATTCTAAGCAGTGATAATTTTTGCCATTTCATAAAGTTTCATTTGTTTTACAGAGGTCAAAAGCCTAAAGGAGGTCATAAACAATAAATCTAGTTGAAACAAGCTCGTTGGGGGAGCTTTACAAGCTTTAGATATCGACTGACGCAATTTTTGAGAAAAATGTCCCTAGACCATCAAGCGCCCTATATACCCGATTTTAATTACCCAAACTTTCTATCAGTATCAATCTTCGATGTCAAACGACTGTCTAAATGCTCGATACTATCCATTTACTTAAATTTTTGATAAAATAATTTATCATCTGAAGCCTACTTACTCATAGAATAATCTAGTTTTACTTTTGATTGAGGCATTTCCAAACTCTTTTTTTTTTATCAATAGCAGGAAAGAATTAGAAAAATCCTTGGATCAAAAACGGCACAAGTATGATAAGCCACCCCACAACGATCATCAACATTTACTTCCCGAGATACTGGAAGTGGCCATTATCTCAGGAAGGCTAACAGATATCTCATCAAGATCTATCTGTATGTGAAAAGTCATGATGATTGACGCATGAGCAGAGGAGTTTCTGTGGAGAAAAGTATGCAAATGCATTATTTTCACGAAAAATCAATAGATAAAATGAAAATTTAAGTTTAAGTTGGGTTTTTTGATAAAATGATACAATTGCATACTTTTTTCAAATAAACTCTGCGCATGCGTCAATCATCATGACTTTTCACATACAGATAGATCTTGATGAGATCTATTTAGCCCAAAAACTACAAGAAAATGCATATCGAACACATCGAACAATCATCTCTTTTTTTTAAAAAAAAAAAGGGCTATTTTAATCCATTGTTGTGTATTTTCCCTCACGTTTTAACATTAAAATTATATTAATAACAAAGAATTATTCAGGATATCTTATATGGCAAGATAGAACACAACCAAGGGTTGCTATAAGTTATTCTTTAACAACTTACAGTGAAGACAGGGGAAAAAGGTATATCTTCGCCTTCTCTGGACCCCAAAGATGTTACTGGACTACATTGCAGTTATTCTTCAATATAATGAGATTCTGTTAGAGCTATCATTTGCAATACTGCCATAGAAAAAAATAGTTGATGCAAAAGTCCTTCAAATTTCTTCGGTTCCAAAGAAAATAATAGCAAGCGGTGTTACATGACTTTGCACAGTTATTCTCAAATATAATGACATGCTGTTAGAGCTGTCATTTGTAACACAGCCAGAGAAAAAAAAGTTGATACTTATGTCCTTCAAATTTCTTCGGTTCCAAAGAAAATAATAGCAACTTAAGTTTATTTAGTTTGATTACTACCAATAACCTTCAAACAATGTTACAATTGCAATTATTACTTGTCCTTATTTTATTCTCATCAGTTTCTATCATTTTGGATACTTTTTATTATTTTAATATTAATCTTTACACTTTTCAACTAACAAATAATATGAGACAGTGATTCACTAATATGTAAATTATAAATATTTATCCCATAGGTAAATAAATATATACAGTTAAACACGTTTTAGATTAATTTCCTGATATTTCAATGATTTTTATACAAAATTAAAGTCTAAGGTGTAACTCGTTTAAAAACAATTACAAAAATTCTGCCATTTCTTTACAATAGATAATGATTTCACGTTTCAACTTAATCTTTCAAACAATTAGAAGAATGTGGTACACTCATTATTTCTTAATTTGAATTATAAAATAGAAATTGAAAATTATAACAGTACTACTGAGCATAATAATATATACCATTAAGAATTGTAAATAACTAAATTTATTTATGAGGACTTTTGTTTGAAAAAAAAAACAGCATAACTACTATTATAAATACATTATCAAAAAAGTTCTTCTCAAATCTAATTAAATTAGATAGTACTCAGATTTCAAGGAAAAGCATGCTGATTTAGTGTAAGAAGTTTGCAATTTTATCAAATTTTGGTCAATGTTTCCCTATCTTGCCCTTCCAATATTTCGAAGAAGACGGTACATGTATTTCCAATACATGTAGTTTCACTGGAAATAATTTATATCAAAAATTTATCAAAATCAAATAACTAAAGGGATCTTTTCCTTTATGGCCACCATACATTTCATAGAAAATAAGTCATTGTCTACTCAATATTCATCAAGCTAATAGAAATACAAATGTCAATATAGTGCAATTAAATTTAGAATATTTCAAAATTTGTTGCTAATTTGTAACAGCAAAATCAATTTTGTTGCTGCAGCAATTTAAAAAGACAATGCCTGCTCATAATAAAGTTGGCATAGTCACATAAATTTCTATTACCTATTTGAATATTTCATAATGGAATAAGACAAAAATATTGACATTTATATTATTATATTTTCGTTTTCTTTATGGTAAACAACAAGTTACCAGTTGGCTTCTATCACTGAGATTATTTATTTATCAAACAATCTGATGTTGACAATCTACATCAAAAAGTGAGCTTTTACATAGGTTTTCCAAAGATTTCTGTAGCCTATGGTCAATAAAATCCATCATTCATTAAGCTCTGTGAACCTGTGAATTATTATTATTCTCATTATTACAACTATCCCCTGTCGACGTTTAACCAGTGTAGATAAAGCTTATTCAAGATCACTTAGAGGCTTCCCCCTCAGATAATATAATTTTTACTATTTTTTCCCTAAGTGAGCATGATTTATATATATTAAGCGTTGATCTAAATTGTATTGAAAGAGTTCTTTTTTAATTATTTTCCAAAAAAGCTCTTTTCTGAATAATATTTTCAGTCTTTACGACTTCTGTATCTGATTTGCAGCTTTTCAATTTTCAGAAAATTTTGAATTTGTTATGATTGTTTTACCAGTCCCACTATTTGACAGGTTAGCACCTAAATTGCAATCACTTGGTTGTACAATCTATATGGAAAATTTATGTGACAATGTCATTGTTTTTTTTTTAAACGGCTGCTGCAGAAACAAAATTAATCTTCCTGTAACAAACTAGCAACAAATTTTGAAATATTCTAAATTTGATTCTGCTATGTTGACAATGCATAGCTTATAGACTTGTCATACGAAGCAATTCATATTTTTTCAAAGATATTTTTCTTCATATCCTTACATCTTTATATATTAAGAAAACTTTGCCTACCTCCATTATCTCAAGATTTTGAAAAAATACCAAAACAAGGCAATTTTAATCTACAGGAAGCTGAATTTTCATCATCCATGTCGTGCCATCCCTTGAAAACCCCTTACATCCAACTTTCATGCAATTGTATAAATCTTTTGAAAATGCTTCTCTAGCTTTTCTCACATATCTTCTATAATTACACATTATTTATATCAAGGTTTTTGTCAAACATCTTGAAGAGATTCAGGCGGTGTAGCATTAATTTTGGACTTTGAATAGCCCCACAAAAAAATTAAATAGAACGTCAGGACATCTTCCAGTGTTTCAGTTATTAAAAGATCAACAATGTAAGTCCAATTCTCATCAATAATATCGTGGTAGCCCACAATGCCTGCCTAAGCGTGCAAAATTTGGAGAGTTTGTGTACAACCACTCAAATAATAAGCAAGTTGGCGTTGTCATTCAACGTAAACATCAGAGAAAGAAACCTTGGTTGTCATAAACTGCTGAGTGAAAACAATAAGAGTCTATCAATATCACTTTTTTCCAAGTGTTGATCAATTGTCATTTCCTACAAATTTATTGACAATCTGCTGAACAATACTTTCTATTACACCTGACTATTTAAATAATAATTGTCTGTTATCTACCATAAGATGCTTAACAATAGCCTCTTCAACTGTATCATTTCTGATGGGACATTCTAAATAAAGTTTTTTTTTAAACAGGGACAGTTGTTTTTAATTTAATGTGTCATCATACTGACGATTTGATATTTCAAACTTGTCTGTAGATTAAAATTGACTTGTTTTGTCATTTTGTCAAGAACACCAATTTTAACTAGGCCATCTTATATAAGTAAAGACAATTAGGTTGATAAGGCTTAGAATTGAATCTGCACCATACTATTTCCCGCCTAATTAATTAATTGTATTTAAAAGACACAAAATGTAGTAATTTCTATCATAACATAAAGTAACTAATGAATTATTTAGTTGTTCAACTCAACATATCAAAATATAATAAACGAACATTAAAATGTAATTATTTTGTATTTATCAATGGCATACCTACAATCTTTGTGCAAAATAAAAACTTGTGGTTTCTTACTGACAATGCTAATAGAATTCTTACCATAAATTATATATTAATTATACCTCAATAAAGATCAATATACAAATATTTATTTACTATCTCTCAATATTTGGAATTTATACAGATCAGTGTTGGCGACCTTCTATTTTATAAGGAAATAGCAACAAATGAAAAAGATAATGGAATGAAAAAAAGAGTTTGAAATACACCAAAATCTTATCAATTAATTGAGCTTTCATCTCTAAATAGAAATGTCCATTCATGCTGAAATTCCAACAGAGTGAAGACATGAGATTTGATGCTGTGCATTATTGCAAAATGGCATAAAAACCTATTCCAGTTGCCATGTAAAATCAAAGAAACACAATAAAACATTGAAACTTGCAAGTCCTATAATAGTATTGAAACTATGAATATTTGATTCAAGAAATTGAAGTTCAAATTAAATTGAATTAAATACCAATTTATAATCTTTAACCATTAATCTTTCCAGTCATTCCCTACACTAAACCTTATTAACCACTGGATTATATGAGTTGTGTTAAAAATTGCAACTAATTTGACCACCTACATTATTTGTTTAATCAATTTGTTAAGTAATGGGGACAATACTGTAGAAAAAGAAGATATTTGCAGTTCACAACATATTGAAACAAGGAATAGTGGATTTATACTAATTAAGTGCCATATTACGAAATTTTTAGCTGAGCAAGTTTCTAGGAAATTGGCTGTTCTCCTAACTTTAGAATTGATAGAAGTTAGCAGAACAATACAAGTTATATGTGCAAAATAAATAGATATGCTTCAATAATTAAATGCTCCATAGTTTCACGAAAAAAAAAAATATTGTCATAAAAATTTACTATTCTTGTATGAAATTGGCGGCTTTCACGCCTGTTTTTGGAGAATAAAGAAAGCTTAACTAAAAGATGAATAATTAAGTGCTTGCAGATGTCACGGAAAAAATGACTTTTTCCGAGTTTTCTCAGCAAAACACTATCATTGGCCATGAATTATAGGCTCACGAGTTTCCATTAAGGCCTATATAATTATATGATAGATTAATGTTAATTAAATGCTGCAAAAAAAAAGAATTTGTCGCAAATGTAATTCCTAATTTTCCCAGTAGAACACTATCATTACGAGAATACGTCAATGCGAGAATAGGAAGAATTAATATAATTGAACAACGGAGCATTTAATTATTGAAGCATTCTACTTTCATTATCTATTGATTGAGCACATTTAACTTGCACTGCTTTGATAACTTAATTCTAAAGTTAGTGAACAGCCAATTTCCCAAGAACTTGCGCAGCCGAAAATAATAATATGTTATTGTTTTTTCTGACTGCTCATATTATTCTGCTAATTTTAGTGACATGATGACTAGCTGCTAGAGACCTTCATCTTCTATTTTATGCACTCTCATGTAGAGCTCTAGAGTTCCGTAGTGTCTCAATCTGCGAGAGAATATGGTTAATGGTTTCGTCCTCTGTATAGGATAATCTGCATGTTGCATTATCTTCCAAGTCTAACATCTTCAGATGTCCACTGAGGCGACAGTGCTCCGACAGGACTCCTGTTAGAATTCGTAGGTTGTTCTTATTTAGACTGATACTTTCATCAGATCTTCTCTGGTTATAGTTTCCCAGAAGAGTCATTACCTGTCTCAGCCTTTGTAAATTGGCCAAATAATTGGTTTCCATATACCTTCTTTTCCAATGCTCTTTCCATTGTTCTGTAGCTGATGCTGCAGATAGATTCAGGTCCTATCAAGAGTTTTTCTGACCTGATGTGTCCCACATTATTTGAATGCTTAGTATTCCAGATTAGTGTTTTGTGTTTAGTTAAATCTGTTTAATAAATATATTTTCTGTTTTTTAAATGTATGTAGACGGCCAAAGCTTTTGCGATATCTTTCAATACCTCATTGAAAGCATATTTGTAAGCTTGCAGTAATTTTTACCACAAAAATTCCAAAGCAAAAAGCTTCCAACGTATAATTTCTGACAACCATTGAGCTCTCGCTACCAGGATAATCATTTATCGAAAATGTCAAAAGGTTACCTGGAATAATCAGAGAGAGAAATATTTTTAAATTTCATCCAAAAACCTACTTTGAAACCCTACTCATGAGAATACTTTTTTGGCAAACAAAATATCTGCAAAACTGCTTTGGAAATAAAATTATACATTTAAAATAATTTAAAGAGTTCAACCTATTGAATGGACAGGTACTGAAATCTGACCCTTCACAATGGGAAAACACAAAAGTACAATTTAGCCACAAACCATGTGATTTTTAATAGGTTAATTGTTTGAGTTTCAGTAATTCCCCAATTCATATTTAAAGTACCAGTATTAATATCCTTATCATTCTTTTACCAAAATGATTCACAAATATTAGATTATTAGATAATTATTTCCAAGGTTCTGATAAAACTTCCAATGAAATAAAAAGAGATATCTAACTATAATATACACTAAGTTATTCAAATAATGAGCTATATATAAATAATTATCCCATTAAGGCATTTTCATAATATACTTTAAAATGTCATTCGATACCAAAAATGAAAAAGAATTATTCTGTATCAATAAATAGGGAACAATCTGTGTCCCCAATAAGGAATCCTTTAATTAACGCAACTGAAATGTTTATGAAAACATTAAATATTCTATAAATACTAAATTCATCAACTATTTGCTGGAAATCACATTAATTGATAAAATTACAGTGAAAATGTGTATTGAACTAATTTTCTTTAAAATCCTCAAAATACTCATGGGATGAATATTAAAAAAATGATCAAATGGCATAATAGTTCTTATTTCATCAAAATACAAAAGTAAAACCTAAAAGTTTCCTTGCGAGGATCCTATGATTTTTATGTTTGTATTGAATCATGCTGAAACTAACATCAACTTCAAATAGGAACAAAACATAAACAGTTATTAACTTGCAGGAAATAAAAAGAGCACTATAACAATATCTTTTGATCTTGTATATTAATTTTACACTTTCAATAGGCCTTATCACTTGAAAAATAGTAAAATCACGACTAGAAAACCGCCACGCCCCCAAATATTCACTAAAAACAAAAACAATTTTTAAACAAAATCTCTAATCTTTTTGGATAATTTTATAAGCAATAACCTTCGAACACGTATTTTCATGTGCGAGCACTGCATATATGACAGAGGACCGAAACCCGATTTCACTCACTGTATTTCTTCCCCACATTCTTAGTTGTTTACAAATAGGTTTATATTCATCTTTTTGTATGTGTATAAAATCATTTAATAGTGAACACACTTTTGATCGCATATATTTACATGATTTTGTACATCAAGACCTTCACTATCTTGCTATGGAACTATAATCATTAAGTAGGTTGTAGTAGACAACGGACGCTTCGTATTTTATGAAACTAATTGTGGCTTTAGCGGTTGAAGGCGGGAAAATAATATTTTACATGTAATATCCCTTATACTACACATAAAATTATATATAAAATAAATACATTTTTCTAGCTAAATGACTGCAGAAACTAGTAAATCAAATTATTTAGTGATTTCACAACATGGCGGGCTCTACATACTAGTATCTTCAGTAAAGCTCAATAAGATTTTTACTTTTTTATTGGTGGAATTTAGTTTTTATCATAACTACTACTAAAATCTTACAAAAAAACAACTTAATAAAGATTTTAGTTACATTACCTTCGTTTTTTGAGTGATAATCCACATTAGAATTGTGAAAAATACGGAGCAACACCACTCTCACTCACTTAACACATACCCGCTGGCCAAGCTTGCCACAAACTGCCGTGATGGCCGCCTCGCAAGAGCATACAACGATATCAAACACGCCAACCTCGCGAAATCATCGTAAAAAGGGCCAACTATTTAAAAAATACTGTAAAATATTGGGTGTAATTGAGATTTTGATAATAAATTCTTAAATATATTCACGTATTTCATATCTTGATCGTCGATGACAAACGATTATAGATTTACTTTTTGAGGTCATACAAATGGCTTCTTTTCAATATACAAATTTAAAGATCTGTATAAAATAATATGTAATGAAATGATATTAATTGTACTTTACCAATATTTTCCAGATTTTTTAAATGTTTCTAAATGGTTTCTGTTGAAATAAAATTTACATATGCTTTATTTACTTTATAATTATTGTTTTGTTTTTTCACTGAATACGATACTTTAAATTATTTTTACAAAAAATATGAAGAAACATAAATTACAGGATTCGTGGGTATTTAAAAAATAGAAAATTTTCCATAATATGGTGAAATTATTTTCCACGACTATTCTGGAAACATAAATATCGAGGAAATTTCGCGCACATTACCGACATACGCATGACCATGTCTTGACGACTGCCAACTTATGAAAAAAATATATATCTGCTTAGGTGGTTGTCTAGGTAACCATTTCCAAATACCCTTGCATATTGTTTTTTCAAGAAAATTTTTGAAAGTAGATTAAGTATCATTTGTTTTGTTGATAAGTTGGTACAGATTTAACTACGCCAAGATACATGTATATTTACTACCTATCACTAGTCCTGATAATTAGGTTGAACATTTAATATTTGATAACTTATGTTAGTTAAGACTTGAGCGTGAAATAATTGTGGAATCATCAATATTATGACTTGTTTTTAATTCATTACGAATCACTACAGGTATCAAAATATGTTGTATAATTTTCTGTGGTTCATAAATTTGATTCATTTTGTCTTGGAAAGGATTCATCGTCTTTTCTTTACTATACTTTACTTTTCATATTTTTAATTATTCTAAATATAGGCACATCATTACAAGTGATATGTCATTGTTAATATTTAAAAGGTTGGTCATTCGAATAATCAGATACTATTTATTAAAGTAAATAGTTCTAGTCTATATATCGTTAATAATGTCAACCATAAATTCAATAAAAGTAAATAATAAAATTTAAAAGTGTAATTAGTGAAGAACGACCAGTGTACGAATTAAACGCTTCCATCATTTGCGCCATCTGTCAACAGCTGATAGAAATTATCAATGTCGTTAATATTCAAAATCCTTAATTTCTTTTTAATTTCATGTAATTAGGATAAATAACACATTAAAATATATAGTAATAATTGACCAGAAGATAATCTACATTCTTCAATGGAGCATATCTTCCAAAAAGTTTATTAAAAATAATATATTTCATCTTGTAATTACTTTGGCGGGTTTTATCCAAACAATAGTTTAATGGCCGCAGAAGTGAAGGTTTCGGATGGAGTACCACTCAGAATATAGACGCTGTCAAAGGTAAATAAACAGTAAATTTAAAATTGTCAATTTCAATTGAAAATGAAGGTATCGATAGCAGAATTTCATTGCGTATGGTTTTATTCAAAATAATTGTGGTTTTGGGTGTGATCTGATAATGTTTGTGTTCCGATAAAATGTGTTTAATCTGCAAACCTTCCGTAATTCTAATTTTTTTTATCAAAAAGCTTGAATAAATGTATTTTAAACTGAATCTGATTTATTGTAGTTACTTTTTTAATTTTTTGTTCGATCAGCTATTCTGTATTATCTTTCGAACGTATAAATCAGTCTGTTCTTAATCTTAATTTCTTATTACCTATTTGGTAATAATCAGAAAATCTCCAGTCCCCTGTTTTGTCGAAGTACTTTTTAAAACTGAATTGTATTTATCTTATTCATTCTTATTGTTCAAAACTTACTAGATTCATTATTTTTTATCATTGAGACAAGAATTAGATAATTTCTAGTGATTATTATTTGCGTTTCCCCATTATATCTTTGATAAATTACTGTATGTATGAATGATGTTTTCTAAATTCTTATAAACATGTCAATTGAAATTTTCAGTTGGTATAGGAGTGTTCCTAGGTTCAAATCCTGAAAATGTCTACAGCTGGTCTTATACAGCATACAGACCTTAAGAAAGAACAAACACCAGTACCAGATAGTACAACATCTGTAGAAATGTCAGAATTTTCAGTAGGTAATGAAGTGCTAGTGAAACAAAAAGATGATAGGTATTATTTTGGAACAGTAGTTCAGGTGAACAATATAAGAGAACAGTGTCTAGTGAAATTTGGTGACAATACTTTCAATTGGTCCAGCTTTAAAGATCTTACAAAATTAAGTACTCCCGAACAGGAAGATCTTTTGTGCGTAGTATGTAAGAAATCTGCCCCTAAGAATAAGCTAGAAATCACTGTTTGTGATCAATGTGGAAGAGGATATCATCAAAAGTGTCATGTACCGGAGATACCTATCAGCTGTCAGAAAGATGGTAAATATGATTTTTACAAATTCCACTTGTTATTCCACATTACAATTATTTATCTTCAATATTTTATGTTATATTAAGGTAAGAGCACCAGTTGCAGATACTTTAGTGAGCATATTTTAATGCAATGCTATTAGGTACTTAGTGACGTCATTAGAAGCTCTGAAGATTTTCATTTCTTTGGATATGCATTTTTTTATTTAAAAGTGAAAAGATCCTATCCTAGATATGGCATGACCAAAGTCAGACATCACCAAATACCAGTGGCAGACAGTCTGTTAATGTAAATGTGAAAATGTAAATAAAATATTATAATTGTAATTATTTAAATAGAAGATTAAAAAAATCATCATTATCAGTTTCTGTCAAATGCAGATTCTACATAGGTACTTGAGCAAAAATTATTTTTCATCTACATCTAATCTTATAATTTTATGTTAAGATGGCCTTTTGCCATAAATTTAATCTATCAACAATTTTTTTTTCCTGGTTTTGGAGGAAACATTAGGGAAGTTCCAATTTTTTTTATATTTTCCATAACATTATTCCCAAAGGATATTGGTATTGGTAAATTGAAGTGGTCAATATTTTCCAATATTTTCTTAGGCATTTGAAATAAAAAAAATATGTTTTCCTAGAATTTTTGTCTACTTTGTGGTACAACATATTCTCCTCACCTATACTTTGATTTCAAGCCCCGCAGTTAAATGGTTGTTACTTTAAAGTCATAGAAAACTAAAAAGAGTATTGAAGAGAGTGAAAGAAATGTTTTATTGTACAAAAATTGATTACAATTTCTAGAGTAAAGCTTGTAAAAAACTAAGAAACAAACATACAAGAAGTATATACAAAAAAACTATAATGAATAACAAAATTACTTTTGAAAATATACATGTGAACATTTTTATATTTAATTATTACATAACATTAGTAATAATTTGTATTAAAAATCAATAACAACGTTAATCCAGTGTGTACCTTGCTCCCAATTAAATATTATTACAATTAGAATAAAAATCGTTTATAGAGTAGAAGGCACTTTCGAGTAAATATACCTTCAAATTATTGCGAAATGTGGGAAAAGTTTTGATTTCAATTGGCAAATAATTGTGCATTTTTTTACATTGTAAAGTATTGTACCAATTGTTTTCTACATTCAATGTAAGATACAAACCATTTTAAAGGATGCCATAATACTCTAATTTGTTCATAATTTCATGACCAACACAATTGAATACCTTAGCGAAATCACAAAAAACCGAAGCAGTAAAAAATTTATTATTAAGTGAGGTATATATTTCATTCAGAACAGAAAACATAATGTCATTGGTGCATTTATTAGGTAGGAAACCAAATTGTTGAGCTTTAAAGATTTTATGTTTAAAAAGAAGAGGCAATAGGTTTTTTATTAGTCTTTCAATTATCTTTGATATGATTGGTAATAATGCAATATGTTATTTTTTCGCTACCCTTGTGCAGGGGAACAATTATATCTGTATTTAGACAACTAGCCCCTTTTCAAAAGATTCGTTGGTTCAAGAATATAAAACATTCAATGTGAATGCAAAGTATATTTTTTGAGCTATTGGATCAGTCTCGGAATGTTGAAAAGATTAATTTCTAAAAAATTAATTTGCAGTACTTCTCTATGAGGAGTTACTTCAATTTGAATGTTAAATAATATTACAGATGCTTTATAATATCATATTTGATTATATTTCATAACGTTTATTGAAAATACTTCACAATTAACTATGATTTCCCATTCCTAAGTGTTTTTAGTATCTGACAGTTGAAAAATCACATAATTTGTTAAGGAATCTTTTAAAAACAACTGAACATATAATTATACGTTTTCAAAATTCAAAAGATAATTTTTGATGTCAGTTGAAAAACATAGTTTGCAGTTGTTATGTAGGAATTAATAATTGGAATTTATAAACAAAAATGAAACTAATTAGAATACAATTAAACATTTACATCAAAATAATTGTTAAGTGAGCCATTTTTAAATCTGTATTAATTTCTAGGTGCAATTTGGATGTGCAAAAGATGTATTGAGAGTGATCCACTTAGACTGAAAAAAATTGATTCTAAACACCAAAGGAGGGATTCCTTAAGGAGTGTATCTAGTTCCAGTAATCAAGAAAATCAGTCAATTCCTACATCTACTATAAAAGTATTACCATATGATGTAAGTATTTATTTTTATCATTAAATAGTTGTATGACACAATTAACTTACCCGCTGCTGAAATTCATACTGAACAGACTGTTTAGCTTATACTTCTCATATAGACCTCTTTGATCTTAAGAAGACCAGGAGCCTATTTAAAATTTTCCTCTAAATAATAATTTTTGATTTAGCTTTTCTAAGGTTCTATCTTTCACATTTTTTGTTCAAAATGATTATTCCTCCAATCAAAAAAGCAAAGCTCTCTACATATTCGTATTGAAGAAGAACAATCAATATTTTGTATTAGAAACATATATTTATGAGAAAAAATACAGTCCATATTAATGTTTCTGCTTTGTCTCCACATATGTATTTGTGATTTTTAAGTTTTCTTTGAAACACATGAAGCAATCTTTGGAAATTTTCTTTTTCCATTTGTTTTTGTTGAATATTCTCTCGTCTGGTTTTTATCTACGCCATTTCTTTGTGACACTTATGTTCTAAGAGCAATTGTTTTTTCATAAAGATCACTGCTTATATTTATCCACTAGTGGCTGCTTAATGTGAATAGATAGAATATAGAAATGTGAATTTCTATATTGCCATAACATGCCTTTTCGATCCTATTTTTTTGCTTTTCAGCTCATATAGACCTCTTTGATCTTAAGGAAGAGCAGGAGCCTATTTAAAAATTTCCACTAATTAATCAACTTTGATTTAGCTTTCCTTAGGTTCTTTCTTTCGCATTTTTTGTTCAAAATGATTATTCCTCCAGCCAAAAAAGTAAAGCTCTTAGAAAATCTTCAAAAATTAAGACAACATACTCCACAACACTTCTATTACCCTATGGGCTAGATTGTCAGTCCAATAAAGACATTAATATCAAAAATTATCGCTAAATTAAAACCATATTTTTATGTGTTATTTTTTTAATGTTAATTATTGATTGCCTTATTTTTTTTTTCAGTTAAACTCTTTAAACTGGGATACATATCATAGAGTAAATAGCGAACAAATATATTGTTACTGTGGTGGAAATGGGGAGTGGTACAAACAAATGCTTCAATGTGGAAGGTGTAGACAGTGGTTTCACGAAAAATGTTTAGATTTTCTGCAATATCCTTTATATTGTGGTGATAGGTAAGTACTAAGATTTATATAAGTATTCAAAATTATGGTTATGGGCTCCCCAATCCATTTATGAAGATTTAAATTATGCTATATAACATTGTCTAGTCTAAGGCACTGTCAGAAACTTCGTGCCAAATTTCCAGACATTTTTAGAACTCTTTGATTTGAAATGAATGCAATTAGAAATGTAAAAAAGAACAGGAAATATTCTCAGTTCAGTTCAGGTATTATAGCACGAAGCAGCAAGCATTATTACGAACTAGCTTATACATGTTGTTCCGATGGAGACTTTCCCACCCTTGAAATACACAGATAAGAAAAACCTATTTCAAAGTATTAATTAGAGATTTTAGTAAATGAGCTAAAGTAAAAAAAAGTCAAGTGGTTGGAACATGTATGGTGAGAAGGAACAATATCAACAGCATACATTATGATGCAGTGGGATCCCAGTGGTAGGCCTAGGACAAAATGGTTAAAAGAGGTGGAAGATGACCTAAGCAAAGTATGAGTTAAAAACTGGCAGAAAGACATAAAATAGGAAATTATTGCAGAAAATAAGTGAGAAAGTGTAGAAATGGATTATAGATCCACCCCAACAAGAGGATCTAGAGAGCATGTTTGCGGCACAACCCCGTGAGGGGTGTTAAGCCATTATTATTATTATTAACCTTTAACTTATTAATAATATTTATATTTGAATAAATAGTTTGGAAATTTGAAAATTAATTTAATGATTGTTACTAATTAGAGGTTTCAAGGTTCTTATAAATTTTCATTGTTACAGGTTTTACGTATTTGTTTGTTCAATATGCAACCACGGCCAGGATTTTATAAGAAGATTAGAAATGAAGTGGGTCGACTTGGTGCATTTAATGCTGTTCAATTTGACTGCTTATAATTCCAAAAAGTATTATGATTTAGATTCAGTTGTTGTTCCTTATATAAATGATAACTGGCATGCTTTGCAGCTACCACCAAAGGTAAATATAAAATAATTGTTATATATTATTATATAATTATAATTCTTTAAATGATGATTTATTGTGAAAAATTTATCATAGTCTTTAATAGCAAGTTATTAATAATTTATCAATAAATACCAATAGGTAATTAGACCAATAATGAACATGATAAAAATGTATGACTTATGCAATATATTATCTAATCTACAGGAATGAACTAATTCATAAATATTTTTTTTCTCATGTTGAAAACCTTCATGTTTAGGTTGATGAATGTTTTATAAATATCTTGCTATTCATTTATTCTTAACACTACAATACAAGCCTCGTATCTAACATATACATAGGTCGAGTTTTATTAAACAAGATAGTGACTCATTATCCATAAACGACATTAAACTGGTGGTTGGTATTTTAATAGGTCACTACTCCATCAAATGCTACCTTACGATGATAGGCATGGCATAGAATGACAACTGCAGATTCTGCTAACAAGCTATAGAAACAGCAGAGCAGCTACTCTGTTAATGTCCTGTCCATTTCATCAAAAGACTCGGGTATCTTGAAGAAATAGTGCCCCACTTGACATCATTAAAGGCCTTAGAGAAGGATCAGGAGCTTTGACTTGAATCTTTTGATGTCATTAGGCAATCTGTGAAGCTTGTGTTTGAACCACGCTACTGTGAGTGCTGGACATGGTCTGTAGTTTCCTCCTTGCACCAGTGGCACTCCGGATCATCCGTACTATCCATAAAGATGACGAGATTTCGCGCCTATTCAATCGAATAAGTTGTTTAGTAAGAGGGCCATCACTTGTCTCATGCCAGGTATCTCTATCCATCTCCACCGAACTTCCTTTGGGAGTAGTCTACAATATTTTGGAAGCAGAACAATGAGGTATCGAACGAAATATCGTTGTAGAGTGGCTGAAAAGCCAAATTATTCACAATCTAGTAATAGATGCTTATTTTCACCACTCCTATTTATTCAGTAAAGGTCTGGATTTATTTTATCCTTAAGGAAAGGACTTTGAAAGAAATGTGGTTAACGACCTTGTTTCTTATTTTTGTTGATCTAGTTCTAATGTTTAGAACTGAAATATGTTACTGGAATTAATTATTGTCAATTTTATACGAATTATTTTGTTTCTGAAATTGTTAATTCTTATTCCATAGAAAATGTTGGGCTCCATAGGATTAATGTTGAATTCCTTGGTTCTAAAAGAGTTTATTTCATACAGTATAATGTAGATTCAGATAATACATATGTGAAATGGAGTGTTAAGGACTATTTGATTTGCAAAATATGCCTTGTTGCTAAGTTGTATTCTTTAATTTTAGTACTTGAATTGCTAGCGTTGTTCACACTTTGATTTTTCCAGATCTTCGACTCATCTTCTTGTTTCACTTGCTAAAATCAAGTATTCTGTCTTGATTTTGTTTATAGTCACTCTCGATAATTTCCTCTTTTCTTATATTTCATTCAGGCTCTAATTTATTAGTAATATGGAGGGTAGATCATCAATATAAGGCCGACCACCCACGATACATCTGTTTTAAAATAAATGTTGCAAATCAGTTGATCTTGCAAAGGTTTGGCGACCTCGGCAACGTATAACAGCGTTGCAGGTGTTGTTTCATTTGATTATCATATGTTTATTTTGTTTTTTTCAATATGAGTCATCAAGAACTAACCTCAAATTTGAGGAAGAAGTGGAAAAACAGCTTTTTAACGACATTAGATAAAAAGCTATAAACGTTCTATCTGTCTGAAACAGTTCGTGCGCTGCTACGAGTTCACGTTTTGGCTTGAGTATGGATGGATCCAATATTATCTCTGTACCCTGCGTTATCTGCGGAACTGATAATAATCAATGACTGAATTCCTCACTTGAGTCTGAATATATTGAAAAATTACGTTTCACTGCTGCACGAACTGATTTAATATTGATTACTAGACATATCAGTGTGTGCTCAAAAATTTTATTTTGACTTCAAAACTGTTGCAAGATCAACAGGTTTGCAATCTTTGAAAACAGTTGCATCATTGGCAGCCGGCCTAAATCTTTAAAATTGGGTTTTAATTTGGCATTTTGGATGACCATGGCAAAACCATGTTAATTTTATCGATTTTATAAACTTTCCTATGTCCTCACCAATGAGTTTGTTGTTAAATGTAGAGTTGTACTTTAATGTGTTCATAAATTCTTATAATCATTTTCCTTTAAATCCTCTAATTATTTCTTTGTATTTATTGTTAAGGTCCAACTTCTACTCCCATTTTCAGGATGTGTCATCTGTTATTAAAATTATCTTAAGGAGTACTCGATTTGCAAACAATGTAATATTTTTAAGTTGTATTAGTCTTACCTGTCTTCTTAACAAACTTACCTAGATTTCATTTCCGGTCTCTCCCAATGTTTTCTCTTTTCTCCTATTTTATTCAGTTTGTATACTAAACACACTGTTTACACTACCACTACACCAATACTCACTACACTGTATGACGCGCGTTTTGATGACCAAGTTTTCATCTTCAGACAAGGAAGGTATTATGGCAATTTCATCAGCATAAACACATAGTGTGGTGTACAAAGGAATCTTTATTATTATTGTTTGAAAATAGTAGGCGGTTAAAAAAAAAACGATGAAACTATTGTTTTATAAATTTAAACATGAAAGTTTTTCAGAATACTGATCACACTTTGTCTGTTCTTGAAAATGTTTGTATTTGCAACAGGCACTGTCTCTTCTTCTAATGCTAATTCTATATAGTATATATATATATATATATATATATATATAGTATATATATATATATATATATATATATATATATATATATATATATATATATATATATATATACGATTTGTCAAAAAGTTCTTCCAGAGCAACTTGCAGTTTCTTTCCTTAGATAGTTTTCTTGAATGCCCTCTTAACTGCTGATTTGTATTAACATGGAAAATGTGCAAATCGCAGGTGTAGATATATGCAAGAACTTTATAGGTTTCTATTAAGTCTCCTCTAAAGCTTTGGTAAATGTTTTTAATATGAAATTATTGAAAAGAGTGTTTTTGATGGGGTGTCAACTTGTCTTCTTTTCACTTCCATCATATAATAGTTGATCTACAATTTTATAAATAATTTAATAATAAACTAACTACATTTACTAATATATTACTAATATTTTGTTTACAGATAGCAATTGTGAGTAAGTCTGAAAGAAGAGAGAATATAATGTCTGTATTAACAAATAATCGAAACCGATTCAAATGTGGTCGCGAAATTAAAAAACGCACTACAATATGGGGCCTCCGCGTTCGCTTACCGCCTCCTGCTCCTTGCGTGACACTCCCACCTACTGGACTAGTAACAGAGGACGATCTTCGTGAATTATGGCAGGGTAACCGTAGACTACAATTTTTACCTGCAGAGAAGAATATTGTTTCTAAAAGGATAGTCGTTACTGATTCTCATATGAAAAACGTCATGATGGGTGTATCATATCAACAGAACTCCGGTAATTCCGAATCAGAATCTCCCTGTCCGAGTCCGGAAACTGTTCAAGAAGAATCAGCTGCAGAACCTACTGTAACTTTAGTACAAAAAAATAAGTATCTCGGCGCTGGGTGCGCTAAAAAGACCGTACCTTTTAAAAAGATGAGCTTACAAAGACGAAAGAAACTTCTAGCCATGTCTACTAGAGAACGAGAAAGAATTCTTAAGAGACCTAAAAGGAAAGTAAATACCAACAGTAAATTAGACAATAAAAACAACGAGACTTTACCTCCAACGCCTCCTACATCAGTAAGTGCCCCGCCTACTCCCCCTGCTTCGAATTCAACATCCCTCACATCGGATTTGAGCAACGATTTCTCCGAATGTTCCAACAACCAGAAGGTTATTAACAATTCAAAGAAGGGCCACACCTTAGAATTAAATTCTGAATTAATTACACCTTGCGATACTTCAGGAGATGAAACTAGTTCAAAGAGTACTTTGGATACAATAATACCTCCTCCGAAGGACTTTGAAGGAAAAAACAATCCTTTTTTGGCATTTCTGAGGGGTACTACAGACGAAGGAAAAAAGTAAGTACTTTCTTTACAGTAATTTGTAAATTTTGAGTGCCAATTCATTAATAAAATGTATTATCAATTCCAACCTAGTTATATTTGTAGTATAGAATAATTTGTTAATTTTCGTAATTTAGGAAAAAAGAGATAACCCTCCCACTTCCATTGACAGCTGTGATACCAGGCAAACCAATATTGCGTCCAATGAAACGTCAGTTGAGCGAGAAAGATATCATCATTGGTCCCAACGGACAAATTAAGAGGAAACGTTTCAGGCGAACTCGTAATCCTAATGCAGTATATACTAGTAATGGCCAAACTGCTAGTAAAACTGCAGCAGTTGTGCCTGCTAGGCCGGATACCAAAGAATGGCCTCATCGGAGTAGTACTTCAAGTAATAATGGGTCTAATATAGGTAAGTGTGTTTGTTACTCGTTTTTTTTAAATATTCATTTCATTTAGCTTTTTAAAAAGATACTTCTTAAAATACTTGAACTTGTTATTAAAGAAAAAATAGTAATTCCTTTGCATCAGTTTGGCTTTAGTGAAAAGCATGCTGCAGTAAACCAAGTACATAGATCAACTGATCAATTGGTAAAAGCACTAAAACAAAATATTTTGTTTGACATTTGATAAAATCTGGCATCATGGATTCGAAGATAACATTCTATCTAAACAATATGGCTTACTGCTAAAATCCTACATCAGCAAAAAAATGTTTTGTATTTGATGCAAAGATCAATATTCAGAGTTAGACTGGTGTACCAAAAGGCAGTATTCTGTCCATACCTTTGATATGCCAGTAGCTACATTAGCAGACAACACATGTATAGTGGCATTTGGTAAAAATGACCAAGAGGTTAATGAAATACTCCAAGAGGCATTTGATGAAGTCAATGCTTGGACCACAGGGACATAAAAATTGAAATGGTAGCAAACGGGTCTAAATATTTTGTATGAAGAATGGCGCTTCATAAAGTGGGATAGTGGGAAGATTATAAAGAGTTAAACCTTTCGACTGAGTAGTGGTGAAAAAGCAGAGCAAAGTGTGTGTTGTGTAACAGCCAAGACAGTACAAAAATGAGAAAACCCTAGTGGTTCAAATTCCGTAAAACACTACAGTTTTTAAGATTCTAATAGAATAATATTTCTAATTAATATTATCTCTAGATTAGTTGTACTTAAATTGAAAAAAAATTATTTAACAATTTATCCTAAGGCAAAAGCTATTGATATGATATGCATAGACATAGTACCAGGCCAGATTAAATACTGTTAACCTTAAACTGAAGTTTAAAATAGCTGCAGACCGCCATTTCTTTGGCTGATTTAACTGGAATGCCTCACTAAAACGCTATTGGGAATACCATGATGTGCAGGTGGGGTAAACACTTAAGATCAATTTGAATGCACCAGCTTTTTAAGAAAACAAAATTTACAAATAAAGAAAAAGGTTAAAAAGTTGTCATTTTTACTGCTCCTGTATTCATTTATCAATGGCGTTTCAAAATTTTTTCTATAATATATCAGAATTAAAAAACAGAACTATGAAAAGATTTTCAAAAGTATACAGGAGGCAACTTAATCAAATAGCTTAATGACTTGAATGATTACTTATGTTTAAGTAATTATTCAACCTCTTGTTTGATCAAAGTTTTTCTTTTTTTTTTTCAATTGAGGTGTTAAAATTAAAATTTGCTTACCTTGATTCATTTAACAGAATAATTTTGAATGAATAAGATAAATATTTCAAATTATGTTATTTAAACACCAAAATATTTGGTCAGTTTTTCATTATATGTAGTAAGATTTTTCATGAAAATGCTTGTCATAACTGGAAATGAAACTAACCTATTAGGAAAATTTGTACAAAAATACTAATGTAAAAGGAATAACTCACTGCTATGTGAACAGAAAAAAAAATTGAATGTGTCAAAAAATAGGGGGAAAGTGTCCTTTTGAAATAAAGTCACTACTGTTAATAATCAATATATTCACAAAGTTTGTATATAATTTGGAATATCATTTAACAGCTACTGGAGGGCAGTATCAAGTGGTCTTTATTACTGCTTCAGATTGAAACTATCTAATATTGGTATATACAGCCCCTATTAAGGATATCCGTACGTTTTCTTGGGAAGTGAGGTCAAGAAAAGTGTTAGTAAATGACGATTGTAACCACTGACAGTTTTTTCAAAGAAAAAGTAGCTAAAACTTCCAATAATACAATTCATGTTTAATTTCATCTGGCAGTCATAAACAAATGAAAAAAAGGGACATTTAGGGACCTAAAATAAAAAAGGACTTCTAGGGACCTCACTAAAAGTCCTGTATTCGTTGCTCTCAATTCGAGTTCACTGGAAACTTTGATTTCATAGAATCACTTTCTGCTACTATATTTTTGGAAAATAGTTAACATACCTTTATATTTATTGTAAAAATTAGCTCCTATTTACTTGAAATTCTACAAAATTTATTTTCTACCCAAGTTTATGCTTGCTAAAAATGGCCAAATTTATCGATTGTATTTTAAAAATCAAGTGTGATGATATTTATATATATTTTTTCTTTTTCAAAAGGTTGTATGGATTATACATTGAACGGCCGCCGTCTTCGTCAGAGGCCGGAAAAACCGCAGGAAAAGGACAAGGCATCGAATCCACCAACTCCAAAACCGAGTCCTGTGAAACAAGAACCCGATATCAATTTGGATGATTTAAAAAGTTCAGTTAACATCTATTTCGGTGCAGCTAATCGTATAGCAGCCGGAGAGCGTTTTGCTATTAAAGCTAAACGTGTAGGACCAAATGGCAAAATGGATTATCTAATAGAATGGGAAGGGCCCAGCAACGGAATGACTTGATTGCTTGTCATTTGTATTTTTCAAAGTGCGATTGTTTTGGCTGTTATTAAAAAAATCCCTACGACATTGTTATCCACCACATTTTACACCAAACACAATAGTATTAGATTCAATTGTATGGTCATACCGATTAGTTTGGTTTGGCGGATGATAATAATTGTAGGATGAGTGAGTCTACTGCTCAAAAACGTACAAAATTTTTATTCTTGATGCTTTTCGGGGTTAGTACTTCTAATTACCGTAGTAAGAAATAAAAATAAATTTGCTGTTCCTCACGAATTTTGTTATTTGTGAGGTTCTGTAGATCTGAGGAATTTTTAAATGTCAAAATTAGGTATAGTAATAAAGCTTCGTTGAGAATTTTTTTTTCAATAAATTAATAATTTTAGCATTTTGTTTTATCTAGTCATTTGTATACAAAATATCGAGTACGGTATTCAAAACATATGTAGATCTATAGAGCCTCTATAATGATAAAAACGCATTCAAAAAGTGGCTTTAAACAAAAATGGATAAAACTAATTTTTCTATAACTACTGAACAGGTAATGATATTAATGAATACTTTTATACTTTTACATTTCTAATACTGCCAAAACTTGAATCGAGAGTCACTGCCATTTATTGTTGATAATTTTTTAAAGGTACGACGACGTTTTTTTTCTCGATATTATGAATGTTACGAGGCATAATTGTTCACCTTCTTTGATATCTGGTGGAATATATATATATATATATATATATATATATATATATATATATATATATATATATATATATATATATATATATATATTTCAACTTTTATCACGATATTCCTGGCAACTAAATTCGAACTTCCGATTTGTACTGAACACACTGTTTACTGTAACTACATCATCATATCCGGTTCAAAGAACCAGACAGTGTTTGTTTAGAGGTAGTGTGAAGTAATGGTTCCAAAAATTCAAATTTAATTTCTTAACATTCTTGTAGTAATTTTTTCCATATTATTTTTTGATTTTTCTTGCTTCTCCATATTCTATCTTGGCATTTATCTAATTTGTATTGTTTCGTATATCGTAGGTTTTGTCTAAGTCCCTAATTTGACTGAATATGATAAAATCAATATCAATTGAAAATGGTTGTCATTGAACGCTCCTTTCTTTATTATATATTCCACCTAATATTAAAAAGTAAAATATCGACCGGACCTATATATAGAAATTTATTGTATATCTTCATCACTTAGTCAATTATTACTCAATTTATTCTTTTTCTTAATTAATTATATGCCAACATTTAGTTAAATCAGATTTCATGTTATTCACCATGTATTATTCCTTTTATCTGTTTGCATTTTGTAAATTCCTGTTCTTTTTCTCCATTTGTCACTTATTTTCAGAGCGAATACTTGATCATTCACACATCGTGAAAATTTTCCATCCTTTATCGTATAACTTGAAATTTACCTATCGTGTTTCCCATTTTCAGACTCATATGTTAGAACTGGAACCATGCATCCATGAAAAATTTGATCCTTAGTCCTTTAAAATTTATATAAAGTTGTTTTATTAAAAATGTGATTAATAAATAATTGACTAAGTAATAAAACAAGTTTTTGAGTAATTTAGATATCAGATTACAAAATACTATTTTTATTTATACATATTTTTCAAATTTCTATTATATTTGGTGAAATATTACTTTAAATGGTCCAAAACGACTCGGTTGACAGTGAAAAAAAATTCAGCTCTAAAATATTTCGTTTACAAGTATGAATGCACTATACTTTATTTAATTTATTTAAATAAATCTTAAATTAAATTGTTGATTCATTGTTTGCTGTACATAAATGTATCAAGAGCATTTTATATTTGCTTGATATATCGAGTGTTCTCAAAAAAATTAAAACGCTCATTTTAATAAACATTTTTCTGTTTGAATCTTGTTCAATGTCTATAATCATTCCTATTGAGTATCTTCTAAGTATTTTGTGATGAATTTTTACATCATAGACACAAATCTAATCATCAACATATTCTAAACGAAAGTACATCCATCAGAGGTCGAGATGGTTTGGCCACATTCAAGTAATGGAGGATAATGGGTGCCTAAAAGAATCATAAATGTCAAAATATACAGCAGTAGTAGTAAAAGAGGCAGTTCACGAAGACTTATAAATAATGAATGTGAAAAGATGAGGAACGTTGGTGAAGAAAAGACCAGTTTGGAGGCGATTTGTCAATGAGGCCAAGGATCACAACAAACTGTAGTGCCAGTTGGTAAGGTAGATCCATCAAACAAGACCACTATATGATTCAGATATGTCTCTATATCTTACATTTGTTCAAGATTATTTTGATATAGGTATGGTGATACCAAAAGGATAAGAAATATTTAATTTCCTTAAATTTTAGTAGAACACTCGGTATATTAAATTTACTTGTAGCTTATTTGCTAACCTTTGTAAATATTAACATTCGTATTTTGTATTGGGGGGTATATTTTTTTGTTTCATTTGTTATGATCTGTGATGTTTAAAAATGTAAAAGAAAATAGCAAATTATTTATTATAGCAGAAAATTGGGTATGCTGAAACTTGTTACATGATCAAATACAGGGTGTTTTTTTCAAATTTCAGCAACATGGGTCACATGGGTAAATATAAATATTTATTGTAAACTTACTAATAACAATTTATTTATATATATTCGAATTTTTTTTGATAAATATAAAATATCTTATTTCTCTGTTCGTCCCATCCTAAGCATTAAAAAATAAATCTAATAGAATTATCAGTGAATCAAACAAGATGAAAATGTTGAAAAGCGATTTAAGTCAATAAATAATTTAAATCAACTACTCCCAATTGGTTCTTTATTATTTAACACATACTTTAAATTGCTTTATGTCACTTTTGTTAAATCTATTCTGATAAAATTAGCCATAAAAGAAGTTTTAACACACCCTGTATATCACGCAGGGCACAAGTACTTGCTGTTTGTATTAAATTTATTTCAGAATTCCAAGTTATCCCCTATTTGTTGTGGGCGATATTATTGGATGTTCAGAGAAATGTATAGAAAACTGAAAAAGTTCTAAAAAAATGTCCCAAATGATAATTTAAATTTATTGATTGTACAAATTTAGCAAATATTTCTGTTTTTTCTTAATTAAATGAACTAGCTTAAATGAGACTGAAGATCTTTAAACAATTTATCAATATGTAATATTAGCTACACTGTTTAGTTTGACATCCCCTATGTAGATTGTTTTTTTTTGTATATATACTTATTTTATAGTTGTAGAGCAAATTGTAACTATTTGAAAAAAAACAAACACATATTTCTGAAAAGCATACATATTTGGATATGGATATTGTATTTTTATTAAAATTTGATTTAATTAAAGCAAACAATATAACTAATTTAGTTTGATTGAAAAGTGACATTTGAACTACTGTAACCTTATCCTAATCAAATAACTGAGTTGTCTATTAAATCAAGTAAAGTTTCATATCTATCTCATTGACACATGGTAAATATATTAACTACAACACTATTATATAGTAAGACCCCGTTTTAAGTGGGGGATATGTTCCATCAAAGTAGAGCCTAATACAAAACAGCACAAAACGAGGCTATCTTGACATGTAAATAATAGGGTTAGGGGAAGATGGATGGAAAATTGGTTAGGTATTAAATTTAATGTTTTTTTTAATAAAAATAAAACCAAACATTTATTTCTCACATAAATGAAAACAATGTAAACGAATATACACCTATAACACCCCGGTTTGTTTTTGAACTTCTGTGGACTTTTGGACTTCTTTGGATCACATTTTCAACAAATTGGTCCATAATTTCAGTTATAGTGGTCAAACTGTTTTTTACAAACACCATTGAAAGTTCTTTTTACTCTTCTTCGAAATTACTACTATCAATATTTTTGTTTTCTTTTTTGCTTAGTTAATTCATTGAGGCTCATCCTTAGAAAGACTAGCTGCTGTTTCTTGAACTATTTCTTCGACGTCTTCCACATTTACTTCATCTAAACCAGTTTGTTTCGCTAATTCCACTATTTCATCCATATCGACTGAGTGTCCAATGTCTTCGTTCTTTGATCCTTCTGTTACTTCATTCCAAGAAAGGTTTATGTTTTCTACAGTATTCATGATATTGTAGTTTTTCCAAAATTCTCTCAACTGTACATTTCTAAAGCCTCCTGATACTGAGACTTGCGGGTAAATAGAGTCTCCTGGATTTTTGTCCATTATAGTGGCTTTTAATTTACCTATAAATTCAATCACTTTATTTCGTTTTTCTGCAATTTCTTTAATATCAATTCTTAACATTGTAGTACATGCAATAGTATGCGGTCGTTTGAAAATAATTTTTTGGCACACTCTGTAGGTGGATCCATCTATTGTGTACATCCTGTATTCTGCTGCTAATTGGTGCTTTTGATCCCTTCACTCTGCTTTATACTTTTGCGAGTTTGTCTGGTGTTCGAAAAACCCTTTTTTCTTGCAGCAATAATGATTTGGTTGGAAGGTTTCGTACATTTATGTTGGTCCGTCATGTTTACATGGTCTCTCAAAATTGTCTAAATTGGAAAAAGGATCCAAATAACTAAGGTAACTAACTTCTTAATTAATGACCTACTTCAATTACTTTGTTTTTGTCTTTTTGTAACATTTCTACATCTCTTTCTGCTACCATTATTAGCATTACTGACTAAAACTCCTTCAAATTCCATAACTTACCACTCAAAAAATTAATATTTCACTAAATCCGCTAGAAAACAAGTGAAAAACATACATGTGTGGACATCTGATCGTAAAAACTAGAGTGGATAAAGTCCGGTCTGAACCAAATTGCACGTGTAAATAAAATTCCAAAATAATATTTTTATGGATAAAAATCCATTTGAATGATTTGCAGTAGTAGATTAAATTAAAATGCAACTTAGCCATCTAGAAGCAAAAAATGTAAATTTTGGACATTCCTGGCATCAATATCACCCGTATATATAGTGTACACATGCATTCGCAAGTGAAACAACCCCATTTAAAAGCAACCTAACCCAAGCACTGCTTAAGAAATAAATACTATATTGGGGGACAAATAAATCCAGTATAAAAAAATTTCAAGGAACTCTGTATTTCTACAATTGAATTGAAATTTCTATATTCATAAATTTTTCCCGTAAAAAATAAAAGGAAAGCAGAGTTGCATTTCCTGAAAAAATTTTAAGTGAAAATTATAGTCCTGAAAATTTAATTTAATTAAAACTAACAATATAATCAAGTTAGTTTCATTAAATAGGGAAATTTGAACTACTATAACCTTTTCGTAATTTCAAACACTTGTTGCATATTAAATTTAAATAGAATCGTTTATTGGGTGATTAAAACTTATCTCTTAATAATTTGATACAAAGTTTGTAAATAGAAAATGTTCATTATTATGAGAAATCTTATGGGGTACACCTAACAAAATACCAATCGGTCGTATCAAAGAACATTCCATTCCTCTTCGAAAGCAGAACAAAGTTTTGTACACGTCAAAGCCGCAGATAGTGGGTAATTACTTATAGAAAAAAAGTCTTCGGTGTAATGTACTTCTATGCTGCCCCTCGCGATTGCACCAATTACAATAGCAATTGGTTCTTCATCTTTAGGAACCAATTCCCTACAGTTTTTCACCTGTTTTGCACCAAATGAAGTCCCAATTTTTTTTACACCTACAGGCAAGTGATCTGTTATTGGATTCTTAATAACCTTAAGCAGTTTAGGCCCATCTTCTGCTCGGACAGAGAATTTATGTAAAAGTTGAACTAAAAATTCAAAAATTAGTATACACAAACATTTATTGTTAAATATAAAAATTTATTTCCTTAATAGCTATAATCTGATCAAGGTGAAGATAAAATATTCATAGCAAATAAGTTGGGATTTGTGGAAACGTTGGTGAATTTAAAATGTTCACTATATATTCTCAAATAAACTTAACTGCAAAAAACGGACACTTCATATTTTTCATATTGAAAGCTAGTTGTCAGTAATGTGTATGATTTTGTGGGTAATGTGATGATTACAGAGAATGTAGGATCTATATCCACTGAACTAACACTTTCAGGATTAGTGACTACTAGATAAAACTGAGATTCATTTGTCTTAAAGTTAGTTTATCTGTCAGTACTATTCTAAACTCTTGAGCAGGTTTTTATTTTGGTTCCAAGTAATGATTTTTTAAAATGTAGACTTAGCCCGAGCTGTTGCCTTGGCAAGAGAAGGCAACAAACGAAACATTGTAGAAACGCTTGGATTAGCAAAATCTACCATTCACGATGAACTCCGGCGTTTCCTGGAGACTGGAGCTAACATCAGAGAGCTGGCAGTGGGTGAACAATGGCAACAACAGCAGTAGACACATATGAGTGAGCTTAGACATAATACAGCAGAGACTTAGGGAGCATTCTTATTGAGTTGTATAGCAGTAAGAAACTGTTTCATCCATGAAGACGATCAGGGGAGTGATTGGTCAGTGTACACTCCACAAATCACCTTCCTTTGAAACGAATCAGTTATAATTGAGAATTAAATTAATTTCTACATCTGGACTGCACTGGTTTTCCTTGATAATGGGGCTCCGGCTGCTCGGTACCTAATTCATTTGGATGTCCACATACCCTGGGAACTGTTTCCAAATACTTGGAGCCAGTAGGACATTTCTAGACTGGCCTTTACAATCTCCTATATGAATTGCATAGAGCATTTGTGAAAAAATTTAGGGAGACATGTTAGACATTATCATCCTCTTCCTAGTGACTTGAATCAGCTCCAAATTGCTCTTTGTGGAGGATGGGATACTGCACTGTTGGAGTAAATTCAATTTAATTTCTTCGTTGTTTGATACGGTTAAATCCATTCACAATAACATAAAGAAAACCTAATAAAAATGAAGGATGAAGTTTATAAAAATTAGTTAATTTCTTATTTTTTCTTTTGTTTTGTTAATTATCAATAAAAATTATTCATTTGTGGAATATTTTATGTAAATAACTTATACATTAACCACTTCTCACCTTTCATTAAAAATATTTATATATCTAACAAAAGATCAAATTCGCATGTCCAGTTTTTTGCTGTTGAGTGTATATTATTTGATAATCAAATATATATCTAGCTATAAAACTTGAATTTTCCCGATAAGTGATGTACAATCAGTTATTGAAATTAATATAAAAACATGTACTTTACCCATAAGTCCTGCAAAACGTTTAAACGTCCTTGGAATCCTAGTTTGTGGGTTTATTTCTATTAGAATATTATTTGCAGTGTGAACATATACTTGTAAAAGTCCTGCTCGATTCAAAGGACTATCAAATAACATCAACAAACACTGATGTGTTATATCGGGTCGACATGATCCAACATCTCGATTATTACTTTTTAGAATATGTGTGTGGTCATCACAATTCAATAATTCAAATTTACTTCCAACCTTAAAAAACACAGATTAGAATTTTTTAACGTTACCAGACAATATTATCAATACGATATGGTTTATTGGCTAGTATAAAAACAATAGCAATTATATAGTCCCAATAGTAAATCACTAAGCAGTTATCAATAACATGATATAACAAAGTAGAAAACTCTACTGCATAAAAACAATTTTGCTTTGAAAGTTCATAGAACCAACTTTGACTTATGTTTTCTACATTCTTATTAGTATGCAAATCTAGAAACTTGTTATACAGTCTAACGTCAAGATTGTTATATTACTTTGATGTGGTCTAGAAAATGGTACAATTAGTCTGCACCCCTGGTGGTATAACTGTGAATATCAGAATGAGTTGGCTTATCTTGTACATCCCTATGAATACATAGAAGTGTTTCAAATATGCAAGACAATGTCATTATCCCATATTCCATGAAGAGTTTGCTGCAATCTACTCGACTTCTTGCATTGTGAATAATACGCAAAGCAGAATTTAAACCCTTTGAACTCTACAGATACCATAAGCCAGATAACTGTGGATCATCACAAAGTAAATCGTGTGAACAACTCAATTACTGCTAATACAAGAGCGAAATTGTCTCATTGCAAGAAGCAATGATGAAATTTTTGAGCATAGTGAGTTTATATGCTCCCCCTAATTAATACCAGAGTCTAACAACAATCAATTTCACAGATTCACCTCTGGTACCTCGTTTAGCAGAGCTAAATGTTATTTTTTTTGTTTCGTTTGCCAGTAAATCGTTTCTATACAGCAGAAACAATAGTGGTCGCAACAATCTTTGTTTACAATGAATTTAAACGAATTTATTGTTAGTACAGTTTGTATTGTAGAATCAATAATTATTCAAAATAAACCATTAATAAATAAGAAAACGTAAATTGACACTAATAACGTTTCAAGGTTGATGTGGTAGAGTATCGAATTAACTAAAACATGTATTTAAAAATTAGTTAACTTACTTTTACAGTTTCCAACTGTGCACCTTCTAAAATAATTATTAGGCGTTTCTCCTGATTTTTTAAATGTGCTACTACCAAGTGTTTTGGTACGGGATCAAATTCGAATTCATTTTCTTTTGATTGTTTCAATTTCCTTTTTTTACTCATATTTACCTATAAACAAACGTAATATTATTAGGATGAGAAATTTTTAGGTTAACACACAACATGGAAAATGGACACGTGTGTATGGTACAATGTTGCCAATGATAAACAAGTCAAATTTTAAGTGATATTTCATTGATTTAGTTTAAATTTAAGCAATTAGCACAGATATAATGTGTAATTTCAACAAAAATAAAGTTAATAGAGTCATTAGGGATGATTTTGAATTCAAATAAAAGTAAAGTAAAAAATAATTTCGGCAACGTCGGATTTAATAAGCGAATGAGAACCAATCGTATTGTGATAAATAGCATGGTCTTGCGCACTATAAGCTAGTCGTTAGCTATGAAAGTTTTAACTGGGAAATTTGTAGTAGTCTTTGTAAACATTTCATTATTTATATCACCAAGAGCAATTAAACAACAAAACAATAATTTTTGTTAAAAGACTCGCAAAAAGTATTTTGAATTATTTTATTAAGTAATAAGTGGAACAGTGAATTTCTATTTGTAAGAACAAAAATGAGTATTCCCCAAGGAGTGTTGTACCCAACCGGTTCCCTTTACGTGGGGGATTTACATCCCGATGTAACAGAAGCGATGCTTTACGAAAAATTCACCACAGCAGGACAAGTACTATCCCTACGGGTTTGTCGTGATGTCAGAACGAAACAATCCTTAGGATATGGATATGTGAATTTTAGTCAAACACAGGATGCGGAAAGAGCTTTGGACACCATGAACTTTGATCTTCTTAAGGGTAAACCCATTCGTATTATGTGGTGTCAACGTGATCCTGCATTGAGAAAATCCGGAATCGGAAACGTTTTCATAAAAAATCTGGATAAAAATATAGACAATAAAGCCATGTTTGACACTTTTTCGGCTTTTGGAAATATTCTCAGTTGCAAGGTAGCACTCGACGACAATGGTTATTCTAAAGGTTATGGATTTGTGCATTTCGAAAATGAAGAGGCTGCCGAGAAAGCAATAGAAAAAGTTAATGGTATGTTATTAAACAACAAAAAAGTTTATGTTGGAAAGTTCATACCAAGAGTAGAACGAGAGAAAGAATTAGGTGAACGAGCTAAACAATTCACTAACATTTATGTGAAAAACTTTGGTCCAAACATGTCAGACGATAAATTTTCGGAAATATTCAGTAAATTTGGAGAAATTACAAGCAGTGTCGTAATGAGAAATATCGAAGGACTATCGAAAGGTTTCGGTTTCGTCGCCTACACTGATCCGAGTTCAGCAGAAAGAGCAGTTGAAGCATTGAATGGGAAGCAATTAGACGGTAACGTTTTATATGTGGGCAGAGCCCAAAAGAAAATTGAACGTATCAATGAATTGAGGAAACGATACGAACAACTACGCCAAGAACGTTCTACCCGTTTTCAAGGAATCAATTTATATATAAAGAATCTCGATGATACATTTGATGACGAAAAATTGAGGCAGGAATTTTCGGCTTATGGCACAATAACTTCTGCTAAAGTGATGTACGAAAATGGAAGAAGCAAAGGTTTTGGTTTTGTGTGCTACAGTGTTCCAGAAGAAGCAACAAAAGCAGTTTCGGAAATGAATGGAAGAATGGTGGGAAGCAAACCATTATATGTGGCTTTAGCTCAAAGAAAAGAAGATCGTAGGGCCTTCCTTAATAGTCAATATTTGCAGAGAGCCCAAGCTTTGAGACATCATAATAGCATTAATTTTCCTACAACTACTCCACCATTTTTGATTCCAGCTGTTGCTCAAGGTCCTAGATTCTACAATCATCTAAATTCTTTGAACCACATCAGACCGGCTCCACGTTGGCCTGCTACACCAAATTCAATTCGACCTAACGGAACATTCAGCTTGTCTCTAATCAATTCTCCTTACAGAACCACTTCCAGATCTTCAGTTAATGTTCGTAACACAATGCACCCAAGAGCCATCACCGGACAACAACAAGCTCCCCCGTCTAAGCCCAATAGTAAATTCACAAGCTCTACCAAGAATTCAGTCAGGCCTCTCAACGTAGGAATTGGTAACGGAGGAGATGTTTCTCTTAATCCTAATGTACTAGCAGGCACTCCACCCCAAGAACAAAAACAAATTATTGGAGAAAAGTTATTCAGGGTGATTGAAAAAATGTACCCAGATAATGCTGGTAAAATAACTGGAATGTTATTAGAAATAGACAATACCGAATTGATACATATGATCGAAAACAAAGATTCACTAAGAGCTAAAGTAGAAGAAGCGATTGCAGTACTCCAGGCTCACCAAGCAAACGCTAAGAAGGGGATCATTGTACAGAACTAATTATATATTTTTTTTTATAATCGGTGTTGTGTGTATGCTTAAGAGTGTTAGTTCTTTGAGTTTAAAAACTATATATTTTTTTATATTTTGTAAGATTTTAGAAAAGACAATGTTACTTTTCTTTTCAGAAAGCAACGTTGTGAAAATTATAAAAATATGACGAAACTTCATTTTTAAATACCCTTTTATAATTTTTTCTAGAACTGCATATTTTTTTATTTCATTGTTAGAAAAAAAATAAATAAAAAGTCAACAAATCATGGTTCTGTTTCTATATTCCAAATATAAATTTGATATTATGGAAAGCTTTTAATTTATATAATGATATTATTGTCAATTAATTAAATATTAGCAAATTTTGAATATGCACGGGACATAGTTGTATAGACCCTGCGACCCAAAGGATCTATCTTGTTGAAACACTGGTTTCTTCAGTATTTACAACTATTCTTTTATTCTCCTTCCTTTTAGAAAGTTCATGATGCGGGAGGACTCTAGCTGCAAGTGGTTTTTGTCTTCTATTTCATACGTTCCCAAGTGTGTTTTGGTGCTCCGTAACAACGTGGGTAGGAATTTTATAGCAGAATCTGCATTTGCGTTCTCTACAAAGTAATCATCTTCAGGTGTCTATCGAGGCAGCAATGTCAAACACTCCTGTTAGTATACATAAATTGTTCATTTAACAGATCTTCTGCCTCAACTCCTGTAGATTATTCCATTAATTATTTTTTTCCCATCTTCCTTTCTTGTTATAATTTTCTCCATTCTCCTGTAGTTAATTTTATAAAAAGGTTCAGGTCCTATCTGCCTGTTTGGCAAATTTGCTATTTTATTTTCCTCAACACCTAGGAAGAAGGAACAAGTGGATAACTTCCATTTTTTTAGCTCATTTAACTTGTCCAGGCATTTTCAAATCAGTTTGGATCTTATGACATTAGAGTTCAGAGCTCTAATGACTGTTTGGCTATCAGACAAGAAGGCAATCTCCTGTTTATGATAATTGCTTTCTAATTTGAACTGAAAGTTGCATATATTTCTGCTTGCCAGGCTTTCAAAGTGTTTGGTTCTGCGTCAATTCTGTCTGCTATTCGTAGTCCATTTCATGGCATTTCTTTGTAAAAATGCAATTCTCTGTAAAAATTTGCATCCATAAAACTAGAAATAAATTCCTTGTTGACAGTAATGGAAATTTTTATTGAAAAAACTATCAAAATTGAAATTACATGTACCGTTGTTCTCACTATAAATTTATTTTCAATAGGCATAGACAAAGATGTTTTATATAAAAGCTTTCCTAAAAACTAGGGTTGACAACCTATGAAATGCAACATCAATTTTTCAAATGAGACTTTCTGAATAATTTTGCTTTTTCATTTCAACTCAAAAAAACTAAATTATGCAACTACAGCTTTTGAATAATAATATTGAATACCAAACATACAAAAACATTCCAAAAATTTCTATATTGGGACAATACTTGAACATCCTCTTTAATAAATACTCTACTTAATCCTGAAGCCTTTTTACCTTTTCAGTGTATTCGTTTTATTTCCTGTTGTCGTAATTTCTTCTGTCCAGCTCCTCCTCGGTCTTCCTTTCTTTTTTTTTTGTGAGTATGTGCTTCATATATCTTCTGTTTTAATCGTTCGTCCTTCATTCTCGTAACAGGACCAAACCATTTAAATTATCCTGTTTTAAATTGATTTTAAATTAAAATTGTCCTCAATACACCCAGTGTTATTCTTTATTTTGTCATATCTTGATTTATTCTCTATTTTTCTTAGAAATCTCATTTCAATACTCTTTTGTTTCTGTGTGTGTCCATGTCTGATCCGTATGTCAATAAGGGTGTGACTATTTGTTTTGAAATTTCCTTTTTGGCCAGAAACTGAGTCTTAATAGCTTTGACGAATCTTCCATCTGCTCCAGTTCTCTCTTTTATCTCTTTAAAACTGAACTTTATTTTAGGTGTGAACTAACCACTTAAACCAATTTTATAGCAGGAAACAATTGATCCAAAAAATGAAGTACCAACAGCAGGATCTTTTATAAGTATGTTTATCACGTTAATGACAAAAAATATAAGCCACACAAATTTAATACAAACAATCTCACATCAAACGTTAACAGACTATTTTTGTCAAATAACTCGTTGCATTCAATTTATACACCTGTTGGGTCGACTTTTTGTTTATATGCCATTAAGAAATATAACTCAATCTGATTAAGGATGGATGGTTCAAATAAATTATTAATTAGAACAAAATCGTTTACTTTCTATAGCTATTTCAAAGCAGTAATATCAAGTTAATACATTAATTACCATTCGATGTACTAAAATCATCCAACTACATCATCTTGAGGAGTTTTCTAGCTGTCTTCACTGTGGAAATCGCTTCTCTATTAAACACACAATTATTGTAACGCCTATACAAACATTGTGAACAAAATTTTTAAACTGTAACAATACTTAATCAAACATTTATAATTCAATAGTTTCATATTTTTATCCTTTTTATTCCATCACCATCACAATTCGTAATTTTTATCACTGATAATATTAAATATAAATACGTTTTTCAAATATTTTTCACCAAGAGTTTTGAAATAATTAAATATTATACCACCGCCGTGTCACTAGTAGCACGTAAACAACTACATAGTTACCTTCAAATCACACAATTTGAGTAACCTATCGAGCACATGGATGCGCAATGCTTTAAACCTACGTTCCAAATTGTCGTTTTTCGTATCTGGCATCGAGCACGTTGTGTTTTCCCCTTGCCCCTCAAACAACAGATAAATTTTTGGGCTCCATGAAATTTAAAATTGTGCTTTAAACACAAACTGTAGAATAGACGTTATGTGAGCATTTATTTCAAATTAATTTCTATTTATTTAGATTCACATTTGTGTTTACTTAAAAGACATTGGGATACATTATTATTTAATGAAGAATAGTATAGAAGGACATAAAAAGGTGTATATGGTAAAAAGTACAGTTTGAAAGCTTCTATAGTATTCGTATTTTATAATCAATTAATCATGTATCTATAAAAACAATAGTATTTCCGACACGGCTATAAATAAATAAATAATTAGTGACGTTTTCAAATTTGACACTTGACACAAAACTTACCAAAGTTTTTTAAAATTGATTCTTGCGTGCCAAGCTCATTAACGTCGCTTTTTCTTCTTTTATAAAATATACCTCTAGAAATAATATCACGACAGCCAGTTAAAGAAAAGCTATTTCACTCATTTTTTTTCTAACTTGGATATTTGTAATAATTTATTGGTTTTGTATAATATATTTATATAAATAAACCTAGTGTTTGATCTAAGCTCTTATTACCATAACTTATGAGATAGTGGTCATAGATAAATTAAATTATGTAGTTTATCTTTGATTTCTGCTTTAATAGAAGAGAAATGAAACTAATAAAAAATACGAGAAAAATTTTAATCGTGTAGTAGTTAAAAAAATTATATCATTCAAAGTATACACAAGATGGAATAACAAATTAGCAGATATCTAAACGCTATTTTAATATTTCTGTCATACAACTGACCTATGGTAAAAGTCAAAAGTAAATATAACATAGTTAAACAAGTCAAACGATGCATTTTACTGGGTGAGTATTTCATTATCTCATTTAAATTTCAAATTTAGAACTATTTTAAGTTAAAGTTTCATTATAATTATATTTATTTGTAATATTTCTTAATTGTATTGCATTAATTCATAACTGACATGTAATTTACTAAATTCTTAAACGTAATAATTCTCACTTTTCATTACAACACAATATATACAAAAGATTTCGAAAATAAACCGGAATGACCGACAATTTTATAACTTTTATCAAGAAATACGAGGGTTGCTACTTAAATTTTGAGTTGGACAAATAAAAACGAATATTTATGATTGGATATGGCTTTATTGGTTTTCAATATATTCTCCAATAAGATCAATTCACTTTTGCATGAGTTTGAACTAATTGTCGAAGCATTTTTTCCATTGGTATTTTTCAAGCAACTATCTGCATCTCTAGGTCGGGCCAGGTACTTCAGAATGTTTCAAGTATATGTAAACAACTCAAATAACACTCGCAACACGTTCTGAGTACGTACACCATTAAAAATGTCAAACTTTATGATGTCAATGTCAGATTTGACATAATCACATCAGTGTTACCATATCTCAAAACTTAAGTAACAACCCTCGTATGTTGCATTGGTGGTGATGTCACATCACTATATTTAAAGATCTCGATTCCAAACAAAAAAACTCATCAGATTGGCACCGCAAACGCATAATTTCAAACTGGGCATTCATCTGATGACAGAACATGTTCAGAATATCTACAGCGAACAAAGCTATATAAAATGTAGCGATGGCATTATGATCTTATAATAGAGAGTACAATATATTAAAAGAAAATATGATATAACAGTCTCTCACATCTGGAATTGCTGGAAACGAATTTGCAGATCGTTATGCCAAAGAAGCCACAAAGAATCGTCCTGAAATCCCAATTCAGCTTGCCAATTATCTGAAGACTAACTTCAAAAACCTCATTCAAAAATCTTGGCAAGAATATTATAGCATTACATAAAATTCACACATCTACTTCTCACCTTTTCTTAAACTTTTTGAATAGGAGAGAAGCTGAGCCAATAAGAAGACTCCGCGTCAACCACTCACGGATATTTGATGTTGTCAGAAAGTCGTCCTGTCTGTCAAAGTTGTCAAGTCCTGTGTCTGTTAAGCACATCCTCACCAAATGCAGATAATACTCATATCAGCAGTTTGATATGGAAAACCAACCTCGAGGAGACACTTAACTAATGGAAATAAAGAAAATCATAGAGTTTCTTAAAGCCACCAAGCTGTATGAGAAAATATAAATAATTTACGTATAGTAACAGATTTCGTAACAGTCCTTTATTTAACTTATGTATCTATGATTTGTTTTTGTGTGCCAATGATCAGCGCTGTCGAGGCACGTTAAACTGAAATAAAAAAAAAAATAAAATAATAACAGTAACAGTAAAAGCCGGTGAATACAAAAAAAATTACAAAAACAAAAATCCCAGTAAACTCCAATCTAATCTTAACGACAAAGAAAACATTCTGATTCCAGCATGACGTCGTGCGCGAAACGTGCATCAATTGAAGTCGATTGAGAATGATTGTCACTTCAAGTTGAGTGAAAAATTTCGATGTCTATTTCGAATGCGAATCAATTCTTATATATTTGGGTGAATTCGTTTCCTAAATTCTCTCTGAATACGGGCTTTGTTTTCCTAAACAATTTCTTTATCTGTTCCTCGAAATTGCCATTTTTTATTTGGTAATTAGTATGACAGATGTAAAAGGCATTCAAACATACGTATGCAACACCGAATATCCGAATTCAAATTTTTTTTTATTATATTATTTCTCTATTAATTATTTCGTCAATACAATTAAAATCCTTGGATGTTGCGCCACAAATAAAGCATTTTTGTGTGGAGATTGTGTCGTAAGCGCTTTACATATTTTGCAATCATTGAAAATATTAAATTATGAGATACACTTAAAGCTTTACCTTTAATTTTGCAAGAGCTTTTATGTAAATGCTTTAATTGGTCGTCTATTTTATTTTTTTCTCTTGTTGAAACTCCAGTTGATCCTTTGATAAATTCAATTTTTATTGGGCGACAGTATCGGGTGGACGCAGGACGACGATTTAACCCCACACCACTTTCTCACCACAAACACGTGTGGATAAATGTCAAAGGGGTTAGTTCCTCCTTGTTGGCTTTGCGCATGCGCTGCGTCTCGGCGGGTACTTTTGAAATAGTATTTCAAATTTCGCGTTAATTTCAAAGTTAAAAAGTGCGGTGTTCTTGGGTTCAAAGCTGATGATCGATAAATACAATAAATATAAGAATTTTTAATTGAATGTTAATCCTGTGTGCTAAATGTCCCTATAAAATGTACTTAATGTTAACTTATTAATAAATTGTACATTGTTTATTATTTTACAAATAATTTTATTCATATAAAACGTCCGATGACACTCAGGACAATTATACAGGTATAATCCAGTCTCCAATTCCTCTTCATTCTTACTTTCCATGATAAATAATTCAGATTTCAGATCTTTATCATTAATATCCATAATCTACTTTGAGGTTATGAAAAATGATATTCAAGTTAAGTAATATGATACGTATATGTAAATATTACACATTTTACTTACTTCAATGATTTACCTATCAAAACAAAATATATTTACACGTAAATATTAACGCAAATTGTTTGATGGTTGAGAAATAAATCAAGTACAAAATTTCTGCTAGGGGCGTTTGGCGTTTGACATTTGACGAGCAGACGACGTTACGTTCCAGAACATGCGCAAAGCGAGGAAGGAGGAACGGACCCGTTTGACATTTATCCATTGGTCCACAAACGAGGCGTATTGGAACAACGCATGTTATAAACACATTTGAATCACTAGCATCGGAACAATAAAAAGCCTGTTTGTATGGACTATGTTCTGAACAGTCATCAAAGCCCCATTCTAATAATAAACAGTTCCAGTTCTCTTATCAAATACTCAATTGCAGAATAAATATCATTTGCTGTTGTAATACCTGTCAATGCACGCACTTTAATAGTTCTTCAGTTATTTCAAAATTACTGTTAATGCCTCGTATAAAAACCAGCAAGTTGAGCTGTATCAACAGTATCAGTGGTCTCGTCAACAGCCAGTGAAAAGTTTGTAAATTTTCTCCTTCAGTTGAAGAATCAAATTTTGAGATAAATCATTTATTCTCGAAGCAACAGTTTGTATTGAGAGCGAAATATCTTGAATTATTGACTTTTGAGATGGAAATGAAACATCGGCAACTTTCAACATACAGTCTTTAAACAAATCACCATCGTTGAAAGTTTTTGATCTTTTCGCGATTTCTAATGCAATAATAAAACTTGATTTCAGGGCATCAGCAGGATTATTCACCTTAAAGTTTAGATTAAATAGATGAAAATGTGTCGATTCTTATTTTTTCATTACTTCGCAGTACAATTAAAATCCTCGTTCAACCGTATCGCTTCGATTACTCGACTCAACCGACTCACGTCGCGCCGATGCACTCGTTTTATATGGTTAAGGAAGGTTCTAGTCTAGACTCGAAGGCGCGGAAAATTCTTTCGTTCTCGACAAAGATATTTCCGCTTGCTGCTGATAGATAGCGATACTGTCTTTCTCTCTCGCTTGTTTAGAAATTACTTATAAACATCCGTAGAGTTGAGAGTACGAGTATTTAAATCAACCGTAGAGGAATCGAATGAAGTTTAAAAGCTCTAAAAAACATGATTCTTCTTTCTGTGACACATTACGATCGCGGGCCTTATTGATACGGCCCAGGGGCCGGAAGCGGCCCGCGAGTTGACTGCTCTACATCTTCTTTTATTGTAAATGAAATTGATGCATCAAGCCATTATTTTTGAAAAACCTTTTTCTTTCCTGAACGCTTTCATACAGCGCGATTTAAACTGTGATTTGAAATATGATAAAGTTTTATTTAAGCGCTTTAAAAGCTCTTCACTTTTACATTTCGTTCGCCTCATTATTTCGTCTTTTAAATAATCAAATTGTTCATCAATTTCATTTTTATTTGAAATTCTGAGGATATTAAAAAGTTCTCTCCTTGAAATAAACATGGTTTTGATTTCCGTCCTGAAATAAAATAATGATAAAATTAAAATATTATTCTTGCAATATCTCATTTCATCAATACACAGACAAAAATTTTTTTTAAAGAAAAGAGCAAGAAATCCAACCAATTTTGAAAAGATAAAATAATACCAATTTTAAATTAAATTATTTGAAAGCTTGGACTATATTGAAACGCAACTAAAAGCTTATTGTTTTATTTTGTTTTAAATAATATTAACTAAATACATAAACTTGTTGTTACATACCTGAAGCCGAAGGTTCTATGTTGAAATTCAAACAGAAATTATGAAAATATAGTTTTAAATCCACACAAAAAAAAAGAAAATCAAATCTATAACAGTACACGTACAGGGTCCTTCACGACGAGCTGAATCGATATGTGTACGGGAATGTATGTATTAGGACTAGTGTTCTGAAATTTTCCTTGCATGAGTTTTCCGAAATGCTCGTTTCAGCTAAAATAATTTCAGTTTTCTGAAACTTCCGGTTATACCGGAAGTGGACCCAAACTTCGTTATTTTGAGCGGAACGCTATGGTTTTTATTAAATTTTTAGAATCTACGCGAAATTTCATATATATAAGGGATAGTATGCCTAAAGTCCATCATTTAGTAATTATACACTTTCACGGTCACCTGGTTTTTTGGCTCTAGAAAATCGAAAAATGGATTTTAATGATCTTGGTCTCAAAATGTTCCATTTTACGGCGGATTTATAAAAAAAATTAGTAGAAATAGCTGGAATGAAAATTTCTCATAGTTTTACTGTTTTAAATCGTAAAAAAACGGTTTTGTAAAATAATCCTTTACAAAAAATTATGGTAATTATACACTTTCGCGGTCACCTGGTTTTTTGGTTAGGTTAGGTTAGGTTGGCTCTAGAAAATCGAAAAATGGATGGATTTGAATGATCTTGGTCCCAAAATGTTTCATTTTTCGGCGGATTTATAAAAAAAATACGAAAATTAAAAAAAATAAATATTTTTTACAGTTTCATGACTTTAAATGCAAAAAAATGACTTTCTACATATAATCCTACGTAACTGTTTCTAACGTCGTGGAATCAAGTTCGTATATTTTTTTTTCGCAATTTACATAAAAAAATGAATATTTTGAAAAAAAAAAAGTTTTTCTACTATTTAAGGTTTAAAACTATTAAAAACCGCAAGTTCAGCCACTACCCCCGTGTTTTTCATAAATTCGTCGTAAAATGGAACATTTTGAGACCAAAATTATAAAATTTATCTATTTTTCGATTTTTAATGGTCCAAAAACTATTAACATTGAAGAATATAGTACGAAACTATTCACGAAAATTGATTGTTTTCCATCGATTTCATTTTAAGCTATAAAAACTGAAAAAATCATTCTTTTTGGATTTTTTTTAAACTGTTTATTAATTTATGTAGAATACAAAAAAAATATAAGAACTTTATCTGATAATGAGATAATTTTTTGTAAAGGATTATTTTGCAAAACCTTTTTTTTTATGATTTAAAACAGTAAAACTATGAGAAATTTTCATTCCAGCTATTTCTACTAATTTTTTTTATAAATCCGCCGTAAAATGGAACATTTTGAGACCAAGATCATTAAAATCCATCCATTTTTCGATTTTCTAGACCCAAAAAACCAGGTGACTGTGAAAGTGTATAATTACCCACCATTTTTTAATTATTTCACATTTTCGAAATTTTTGGACACATGCAACCCTCCACTGAAAAAATTATATTTCTAAGTTTAAGTGCGTCAGGTCTAATATTTTTTGGATTTGGACAATTAACCCTTACAGCTTTCAAAATCTGTGAAAACCTTGACAAAAATTTATATAGGGTGTTCAGAAAATGGTGCCGAATTTCGCTGTCTAAAAACTTAATTTCTTCAAACGACAACCCCCATATTTCTCTTTACCATTGGGATTCTACGCTTTAAATGGTAAAGAGAAAAATGAGGGTTGCTATTTGAAAAAATTAAGTTTTTAGACAGCGAAATTCGGAAGGTTTTCACAGATTTTGAAAGCTGTAAGTGTTATTTGTCCAAATCCCAAAAATATTAGACCTGACTCACTTAAGCTTAGAAATATATTTTTTAGTGGAGGGCTGCATGTGTACAAAAATTTTGAAAATGTGAAATAATTCAAAAATGGTGGACTTTAGGCATACTAACCCTTATATATATGAAATTTCGCGTAGATTCTAGTTTAGGTCTACTTTGAGTTTAAGAAAACTGAAATTGTATTCCTGAAACGATCATTTCGGAAAACCAATGCAAGCAAATTTTCAGAATACTATTCGCAGTATTTTCCCACATATACATATCGATTCAGATCGTCGTAAAGGACCCTGTAAACAATCCGTAGAAAACTGACTTTAGTACAGGGAAGGGTAGTAAACGCTTGGGATTAATGATAACATTTACCTGTGTTATAAAGAAGGGGATATTGGTTTTATCAAAAATTGTGAAAAATAATCTTTTTTGCTAGTTATTTTTTAAATTTATTGCAAGGTATCGGACTTTTTTGCCCCAGTGCAACGTTTTAAATAAGAGTTGAAGGTCAAACAGCACGTCTACGTTTAATCGACTACGCCTATGCTCTCTGAGGAATGTTTATGGATTGCTTGAATCATCGTAACACATTTACCTCTCTTTACCTTTCAGTAAATCAAAGACCGTGAAAGTATAACTAAATGTATACAGTGTATACATTACCTTTTCTTTCAATATTTTCATGATTCGTGCGTGTTGATTCAAGTAGTATTCACATGCATCTGTTATTTTTCTAAAATGTCGGATACCGTAGGTATGCGAAAATATAACACTTTTAATATAATTACAGTTGATATAAATAAAATTTATTATAGTGACTAGAGAAGATATTCCTTTAAAGAAAGGTAAAGTCAACAAGAAATGGTACAGTTGCGGCGAAGACGATTGGATTAGCGGATCGAAATATGTCAATGTGGCTTTCGGTACATTAACAGTTATTATTACTGTTGCACTCATTATTCAAATTTATTATGGTGATTATCAGGTAATGTTTTATTTAATTTGTTTGCGATAATTGATTATTTAAATTCGACGTAACTGGTTGTTTGTTTTATTTTTTAAATTCGATAAAAACTTACACGGGGTGAGCCATGAGGAACTTTACATACTTCTACCGTATCGTTACTTTGGAAGAAAACTGGCACAACTCGAAAAGTGATTAATGCGGGAAAATTCACTTTAACATTATTTGTTAATTAAGATTCCAAATAACTGTGTTTCTGTTTTTATATAAGCACTTTCCGTTTTGTTTCAAAAGTGGTTAGAAAACGGTCGAGTTGTGACAGTTTTGTCGAAAAATGAATCAGTATCTTCCGACTTAGGACAGTGAAAACGAATATGCAAAACGAACTTCATCATCATCTTCGTCAAGCCTTTCAATCCTTTGGATTATGGCTATAATCCGGTCAAATTAGATCAAAAAATAAGAGTGAAGCTACATAAATTCCCATCTAGCTGAAAATCAGTCATCAATTGTTTAAAATACTATTGAAAATAGAATTTGAATGTTCCCTATCATTTCCGTGTGTGGAAAACATTTTATTCAAGGTCAAAGGTCAAAAAAATGAGTTTTTCGCGATTATCAGCAAAACGGTGGGTTTTATCATGAAAATACCTTAGACGAAAATTATAGGTCATATAGTTATATACAAAAAACTGTATAATAGATTTTTAAATGCAATATGTGATTTTGAAACTAAGTGTTTTATAAATTTCCAGTATTTTAATTAATGTTAAATACAATTAAATTAAATTAAATTCTCTACAATATTGATTATAAATACAAATAGCATAAAACTCATAGAAAACGATATATTTGTAAAAAATGTCAATTTTTGTGACCTTAGGCCCTTGACTTTAAAACTTGCGACCACCCAATTACATATGAATCTGGAGAATAGTTTTGGGATGCTAAAATACAAGTTTTCACGAGGTAACATATTGGGTATGTCGATTTTCCGAGGCCAACCACCTAAAATGACTGGACTATTTATAATCATAATCAACAAAAGTTGTAAAAATATTTTCTTCGTAACATTTTTTACACCAACGGGGGTTAAAAACCTAAAGACATTTTTGGAAACACCTTGTTTGTTTAGAATTATCATACAACTAAAAAAATCTATCTTATAAACGCATTTACATTGTTGCCATTGTTCTTTTTAGAAATATAATAAGAGTATGATAAGTCACCCCACAACGATCATCATGAAACTCTATACGTAGACTATTGATAATACGAGAAATCGATTTATCATATCGGAAACATTTACTTCCGGAATAACCGGAAGTAGCCATTATATTTGTTTCTGATGGCGGGATTCATATCTAGATAGTTATATACGTTAAATTCAGTTTTGTATACAAATAGAAAGTCTTTGGATTCGCACAACGGAAATCCGCATTCCTAAAACCTCTAGAACTTCTTTAAACTCAATCGAGAATTCCTAAAATACATTTAATATATGATTTCCTGCGATGAGTGAGACTTCCGGGCTCTGTAATCCATAGTAAACGCGGAACGAATTTTATTAGAACACCACATCTTTAGCTTTTTACTTTTCATATTACCCACCGAGCCCTATTAGGAAGAGTCGTGCTCTTTGTATTGTTATACGACATACTAGTGGCATAATGTTTCCCACGATTTATCGCAACACAAGCAAAAATAAATGTCGGAAACAAATTGACTTCTTACAAAATCGAATGACCGACATCGATTTAATGTCAATTATATATAAAAAAGCAACAACTACTTCGAGGGTTGCTACTTATATTTTGAGATATAGCAACGCCGATGTGAATATGTCAAATCTGCATTCTTCCGCGATAGGCATGTGCCTTCAGCAGATTGGGAGGACATAATCATAGAATATACAAGGCGACGAGAATGTCGGTAAATCTGAACCAAAAATATATCCATTCAATTCATTAATAGAAGAAATAAAAACAATATTTTCAAATGTAAAAATTATAGATTCAAGTACAATTAAAATATTTGATTTAAGCAAATTATTTTTGTTTACTATTTCAATCTCTAACACAACCTAATCTAACCTATCCTAACCCAACCTAACCTAACCTAATCTATTGATATTTCGTGAAAATAATGCATTTGCATACTTTTTTCAAAGAAACTCTACTACGGATGCGTCAATCATCATGAATTTTCACACACAGATAGATCTTGATGAGATCTAACGAACAAAGTTATCCATGGTTCGATATCTGTTAGACTTCCTGAGATAATGGCCACTTCCGGTTACTCCGGAAGTAAATATTTTAGTCAATGTATAGAGTTTAATGATGATCGTCGTGGGGTGGCTTATCATACTTGTGCCAGAAATATAATGTACGGCGTGTTGTGTTTTTACAAATTCAAATTCTCAAAAATGTATTGATTACTTTTCTAATTTATTATGTATTCTTGCTAACCATCCCTTCTATTACGCAAGAAAAATTTAACGTGTTATCGTATTCTTATATAAAATATTCATCTCAGGTTGTCCCTCATGGTAGCGTCGCTTCTGACAGTTTGGAATGTTCCAAAATAGGAACGTCCGTACTAAAAAATGAAGGGAATTCAATAGATGCTGCCATAGCGACGGCTTTTTGTCTCAACGTTGCCACACCTCATCTCACAAGTTTAGATGCGTACGTATTAACTTTTATTCAATCATCTACAGTGTGTTGTACCTACTTGAATAAAAAGAAATATTTCAACGGCTACACTCTACCAAACATAACTTTTTGTGCCAAGACATCTTTTTGTTAAGTTCGTATACGAATTGTTTTCGTTCTCGCAAATTCGGACTTGTAAGTTTTATAATGAGCAAAACCAAGGAACTATCAGTTGAACTTCGTGCCTTCATGATCCAGGCAAAAGTAACCGCCGATTTAGAAATACATCGACGTACCGTATAACAAAATATACCACCACCAGAAATTTTTTCGATAGAAAACTTTTAGGGTGGCCTAAATATATTATATAATTATTGATCAGTAAAGGAGATCAATGAATCGCTTAATCGGCAAAACATTTACCTTCCAGTATGACAAATGATACCAAGCAATCCTCGAAGTTGTGCAAATAGTATTTGAAAGAATGGGAGAGGAAGAATGTACTGAAAGTAATGATATGGCCGTCACATTTGCCCAACCTAAACACGATTGCGTTGTTGTAGGACAGATTGGACAGGGAAGTCAGCAAGTGGTGTTCTACTTTCACTTTTGAATCTCATCTTTTGAATATCCAGAAAAAACGAATCGAGTAAAATAGAGTTTACTCGTTGTGTATTACCCAAATTATACGGTGGATAAAAACTTTAATGAAAATTAGAAAAATACAAAAATTTCATACAAATTTAAGTATTTTATATGTAGCTAACGCTTGTACTTTTACGAAAATACATGTTTAAATGTCAGAAGGAAACTTGACGTATCATTTTTTTTTCATTTACATACAGAGGTCGTTATAAGTCAGACAACGCTCATAAGTCTCTTCCACGCACTTCACGGCGATGATTTCAATCGCAAATTGAAATTTTGCGAGTGGTACCTCTGATGCAATCAGTATGATCCGCAGTTACAGTATTTCATTTTATGGTAGGATGAAACAACCTTCCAGCAAAACGGTACGGTCAATCGGCATAACTGCGTCGACAGAATCCCCACGTCTTCATTGACGAAGAATTAAACTCGCTCGGATTGTGTGTGTGGGCAAGTATCCATGCGGTAGGTCTCGTGGGTTCGTACTTTTTTGAGGTTTTGACAAATGTACAACGATCCAATACTCGCAAACATCCGTCATTTGGATGGATAGGCAAACGAACACTTCACGGACAGCTTGACATGCTTCGCCTGCCATGCCTCTCCGTTGATAAACGTTGCCGTTGATTAACACGTTGAGCCCCAACCAAAATTGATAAACTTTTCTCTGGGTCCATATGTGGTATAGATCCAAGGAAAAACAGAAAAAAACATCATTTTATTTTGTTAAACAGTGCGAAAAAATGATGTTATTTGTATGTGGTTCATAGGTCCCAGGGCCTAGAGCATGAGGTGTTGATACTTTCTACAAAGCATGCTTATCAAACAGTAAGCATTGACAGACGATCAGGAGTGGTTGTAAAGCCTCGAACCGTAGTCGACTATAACGATGACAAATCTTCTATATATCTATCTAAACAAGTTACAACACTTTTTGAGAAGAACGTTGATCTGGTATAGGAAAATTGCTATTGAGCTGTTATTTGTCACAGAAATGATAAATGGCCATAATATTCTTTATAAAAGAATAACAAAAAAGAAAATATAACATTTACTGATTTTGTAAATGTAGCAAAGAAGTTACTGAAGAAAGAAACTTTTGATGTTGATTATCAAGACACGCCAAAACTAAAGAAACCTATTGCTTAGTGAAAAAAAGTAGGTCTAAGTCAAAAGGTGAGAAGAGAGGGTGTAGAGTACAGTAAAAAAAATTGTAAAATTCATAGTAAAAAAAGGGATTACTTATTGTAGTGTTTGTTTTGGAAAACCACATTATTCTTCTTTTAATGCTTATCCATTAATGGATGTTCGCGACTTCATTTTTCATGGCTTCTCTATCTCTAGCGGTATGGATCAATGTCTAAATATCTTGTACACTCGTCCATTGCCTCACGTTCCGTAACCATGACATCCTCTTCCGTCCCAATCCTTTCTTACCTTCAATCCTCCCCTGAACTATCAGCTGAAGGAATTGATATTTATGGCCTCGCATTATATGGCCAAGATATGCAATCTTTCGTTTCTTCACGATGTTAAAGAGTTCACGGTCTTTATTGATACGCCTGAGAATATCCTCATTCCTCACTTTGGCAGTCCATGGTATCTTCAGGATTCTACGATATACCCACATTTCGAATGCCTCTAACTTGTTGATATTTTTTCCTTAAGGGTCCAGCCCTCCACCCCGTTAAGAAGTACTGACCAAACGTAGCACCGCACAAGTCTCAGTCTAAGATCAAGATCAAAGTCGGTACATGTAAATACATTTTTAAATTTTATGAATGTACTTCGAGCTTGTTCAATTCAGAATTTTATTTCACCGTCCGACGACCATTCTTCATAGAGCCATGGTTCTAGATATTTAAATTTTTCTACCTATTCTATAGGTTTTCCGTTATATGTTACTCTAGATTTTCTAAACGTATTCGCTTCCCTAGTGATAATCATGAATTTAGTTTTTATGATGTTGATGTATAATCCCATGTTTGGCTATGTCCGCCTACTATATTAATTAGTTGTTGTAGGTCATCTATATTATCTGTAATCAGTACCTACTGTGTCATCGGCGTAACGTATGTTGTTGACCCAGACTCCATTGACTTTGATCCCAATGTCTCTATCTTCAAGTGACTCTCGAAAGATGGCTTCAGAGTATATATTAAACAGGAGCGGCGACAATATACAACCTTGACGTACTCCTCTGCGAATCCGAACTTGCTCAGTTAGACCATGATTTACTTTGACTTGCGCTTTTTGGTGCCAGTACAGATTTTCGATACAACGAATGTCTTTTTCGTCCAAATCCAATTTTTTAAGGAGCTGCATAAGTTTGTGATGTTGAACTTTATCGAAAGCTTTTTCGTAGTCTATGAAGCATAGACAAACATTTTTTCTTTGGTCATAGCAGTTCTGTACAAGGTCCTGTGTTGCGACTATTGCCTCTCTTGTACCTAACCCCTCTCTAAATCCAAATTGTGAGTCGCTTATATTATTTCACATTTTCTATATGATCTCTGATGTATTATTCTTAGGAATATTTTTAGGGAGTGGCTCATAAGGCTAATTAGCCTATGATCTTCACACTTTCTTGCGTTCGATTTTTTTGGGATAGGAATAAAAATTGAAGATAGCCACTGTTCAGGGTAATGACCAGTATCATATATCTTGTTGAACAGCTTGTGGAGCACTCTAATGCCCCTTTCGTCCAGTAGTTTCAGTATTTCTGATGGTATTTCATCTGGACCAGCTACTTTATTGTTTTTAGCGACTAGTACAGCCTTTTCTACCTCTTCTTTGGTAATAGAAGGTCCAGTTAGACATTCTTCTGCATCGAGTTCTCTGGTCTGGTCTGATCTATTGTCGTCAAAAAGTTTTTCTACATAGTCTTCCCATATCCTGTATTTCTCATGATCTTCCATGTAATCAGTATTTTGCGAAAAATATAAGTAATTCAGATTGTAACAACAATTTTTCCATGTCATATCTATATGTTTTTCGTCATGTTTTTTATATCCTTAAAAATAAAATCAACTAAAATAGGTACAGATAATGTGAAGCAAAGCACAAATGTAATCAATTATTATTTGAATTATGTCGAAGAAAACATGATAAAATATGAAAACTAAAACAAAATCAAATAAACCAAGTGTAGGGTAATGCTCCAAGGACCCAGGACGATCAAACCTAACTGTAAAATGTATTTAAATACGGTCCCTTGGGCCGCAAAGGAGGTTTGGAATAAAATATGACGTGGGTTGAGGGGAAAGTTCAGTTGCGGGCCTATGGATCGCACTAAAACTCAACGTGTTAAGATGGGAATAATTTGAAAACAATTGCAGTAATCCTTTTTAGAATCCCTTTTTTAATTTCGTTCCATATTTTAATTTAAACGTTGCAATTTTTTTCTCTTAATGCAAATTGGTTTTCTGATTTATGGCGACCTCTGTTTTTGTGTTTGGTGGCACTAGTACATTCAAAATTTGGTATAATTTATCATGTGCCTAAAAAAGCTGAAATTTTGTTAACAATTGCAAGCAATGTCGATGTTTTGAAGAGAATAATAATGGTTTGTGATACTTCTAAAAGAATTGAAATTTTTTTCAAAAACGCTAAGCTAACGGTTTTTATTATGATCTGAAATCGTGCGGAAACGGAAGTATGGCGCATGTATAGTTATTTTTTTGTTTAAGAGAGGGCCAAATATTGATTTATAACCACAGGAAAAAGAACCCGCCTGTTGTGATTACTTTTTCTCACAACATAGTTGAGTCAAAGCATCTACCAACCAGTGTACTGGGTTTGGCATATATACATAAAAAATTTGGGTTTTTACCATGGCGCGATTTAATATATCCAGCTGTTAATTTGGCAAGGTAATTTTATTGTTATTACAGAAAGTGTCTTATAAGTAATGTCGGGTTTTCGACTTAAGTTATACCGGATGAGCAATTGAGAACGGCAGTCGGCAATATTTCAGAAACGGACTTTTTCCCACTCTCCGACATCTCGTATTTGCAAAAATGCGCAGAATTTTCCAATTAAACGAAACAAGCGATGTTTTGGTTATCACTAGACTTAGGTAACACAGCAAAAGGATCTTCAATAAAAGGGAGAATTTTTGAACAGCTCGAAAGTTGGACCTCCAATGAAGTCGCTCCGCGATCTACCGGGAATGTCCCGTAAATTTCGCGAAGGTCTCGAAAACAGTGAAAGTCTTTTTGAAGCTCAGGAAAAATTTCGAGTAAATCGAAATCAATTTTTTTTCCAGATTGACTGATTAGTTTTTTTTTTGAACGGTTTCCGTTATTTGTCAGGCTTAACAGCTAATACAAACTGACCATTCTTGATACGGATCAAGATATATGAATACATCCGTGTTTATGAGCGCAAAATCTTAAATAGTGTCCATATAGATTTCCTTCTGTAGTAAGAATTGAAAAGCGGAAGATTTATGTGCGGGAAATTCTAGGTAGCGTCTATACGCGCTTTCTTTTGTAAAATGTCAGATAATAAGTTCGAAATATAAAAAAAATGTAATTACTTTTTTCTACGACCGTGCGTTTTAACCCACTTTCCCGCACGCATTTTAGTTTTTCACTTTCCCGCACTAGTCAAAACGTCTTGGAAGTGACCGAATAAGAACAATCTTCTAAATTAAACCACATTAAACCAAATCCGATATAATAATATTAATGGATTCATCCGACGAAGAACTTCCCGAAGCCATTTTGAAGGCTGCAAATGAAGCTAATTCCGAGCTGTTACCTGCCAAATCCAGACTAAGGTATGAGAAGCAATACGACCATTTTGTTACATGGTGTAAGGAGAAAGGGGCCAAAACTTATAAGGAAGAGGTATTTCTGGCGTATTTTTCAGACCTAAGTAAGGTTTTGAAATCTAATACATTATGGTCCCGCTATTCGATGGTAAAAAGTTTAGTAAAAATAAAACAAAATTTGGATATAGGAAACTTCCATAAGCTAACGTCGTTTCTTAAACAAAAAAATATTGGTTTTCGAGCACAGAAAGCGCAAGTTTCTACCAAAGAAGATATATCCAGGGTTATGCTAGCTCCCGATGAGGTATACCTGATGATTAAAGTGAGTACCATTGTTGCACTGGCTGGCGCTCTCCGCAGATCCGAGCTTGTAAATATCACTGTCGACAACATTCAAGATAAAGGCAACCTAATTGTTGTAAAAATTTCTGATTCCAAAAATCATTCGTCAAGATCATTTGTTTTATCTGAAGAAATAAATGATGGAACCTATTTGAAAGTACGCAGATTTACGACCACCTACCATTCAACACCGTCGATTTTTTATTCATTATAAGAATGGAAAAATGCTCAGTTCAATGTGTTGGCGTAAACACTTTTGGTAAGATGCCAGCAGAGATTGCCGCATATTTACGCCTACCTAATCCGGAACGTTATACAGGACACAGTTTCAGACGTTCTTCGGCAACGTTCCTAGCAGACTCCGGCGAAGAAATAACCAACCTAAAGCGCCTGGGTGGCTGGAAGTCTACTACTGTCGCTGAGGGCTATTTGGAGGACACCGAGAATCAGAAGAAAAAAATTTCAAATAAAATTCTCTGTACTACAAATGACTTAAAACCGTTGCCGTCACCGTCATCGACATCTTTATACGACCTGCAACCGATGCCATCCTCACCAACGTCATCTAACTTCCAGTTGAAACCAAATAACTCCACTGGGCCGACAATTCTTACTAGTCTACAGAATGCAACAAATTGTGTTTTCAATATTAATATTTATAATAATTAGTAGTTTTTACTTATATTTTTGTAGTTTTGTATAAATTTTGTATATTATTATGTTTGTTGGAATAAAATAATTTTAGAAAAATGGGTTGGTATACATTTTTGTATATAGGGTTGTAGAAAAAATAATGTTCCTAACTCATGCGTAAAGTGCCTTTCCCGCACGCGACTGCTTGCCCGAACTCCACTCCGCGTCGTTCGGGACAACTGCAGTCGAGTGCGGGAAAGTATCACTTTCCGCACTTGTTAGGAAAATAACTATACCATCTGTTCTGGATATGAATTTTTCACTTCCAAGGTGAAAATTGACGTAGGTCAAATTTGTTGTTTATTGAGGAATTTAATTAATTTTATTGTATAGTATTTTTATAAGGCATTTGATTCGGAAATTCGAAGTAGACATAGACTTGCGTGCATAGGAATCGCCCACTGTAAACTTTTGACTTTAATTATACTTTTTTCAAATTACTCATCAGATCAAAAAAAAATTGCTGATTGAAAGACAATTTAATATGCTTTAGTGTGAGTATAAATTCAAGAAAACTTCCTACTTTTAACATAGTGAAAATGATGCATTAAGCAAATTAATTTTTATTATTAACATAAAAAGGGTTATTGACAATTTAAAACTTAATTTCCTAATAATTGGTCTTCTTCTTATCCTAATAACATCTCTTATACGATTAGGCACAGATCTAATCGAGTTAGCTAATGTTTTTATGGGATGTTAATCCATTCTTCTTCTATTGCAATAATAAGCTTTGGGATCAAGTTTGGACTAGGAAGTCTAGCTCGAATTCTTCTTTTTAGCTCATCCCATAAATGTTCTATCGCATTTAGGTCAAGACTGTATGCTGGCCACTCCATAACCCATTAAACCGACTGCAATGTAATCTTGCGCGATTCTGGTGGTGTTCGGCCTTTATTGTCATACATAAAGATAAATTATCCTCGATATATCTATCAGCCGTTAAATTTCTTCTTCCGTGAACATGGTCATTTCCACGAATGAATATCATGCAGGAACCATCTTCTTAAGCACTCCGATCTTCAAAGCAGCAATCTGCAAATCGCTGTATTGGTCTTTTCCTTTTTCGGTCGCTACCATGGAGGCATATTCTGGTCTCAGTACAGAACGTCCAATTCATATGATCGCAGACGTGTTTGTCGTTGAAGCAGGTGTTTTGGGGGTCAGGTTATTTTTCTGCAGTCTTCGTCTTACTGTCCACTGAATTATGGTCACTCCTCATACCTCACGGAGCTGACGTTGTACTTTTACGGCATTTAGGTCACCTATAATAGGATCCAGTCTCCTTGGCTGCGCAGTTTGTATCCAATGGTGTTAACCAAGTCCATTTTTGATTGAAGCTATGATTTGGCTAGGTAGCTTTTTGTCGTGTTCAATAACACACTTAAATACTATTGTGGTTATAAAAAACGAAAAATATTCAAATTTATATTGCAAACGCAATAATTTTGATATTTGACTAATTTGTTATTTTCGTTACAATCACCAACCAACATAGAGCACCTCGTCCAAGCCTTGGCGAACCACAGCGTTTTCATTGGGAGCGTAGTAACCCCACATTTTTTCCGCTGGGGTTCCAACGACCCATCCTTCACTAAGAGGCTAACAGGTAATCTTACTTTGTGTCGTTTTGACACTGGTGACAGCAGTGCTGCCTTTCTACTCAGGAAGGAATCGATTCGATAACTTTACAGGGTAAAATCTAACAGTTATTATAAAATACGGTACGACATTTTGGACGGAATGATTTTATTAAGGTTTCAAAGATCTTGAAGAACGTCAGGCTAAAAACATAGAATACGATTGGCTATACTAAGCTATTAGAAATCGACATTATTTATGAGACACTTCTTATATATTTGCTGTAACCTATAAAAAGAATAATTATAATTGACTCCAAATTTCAGAAATGGTATATTGATACCAAAACAATTAGTACAAGCTGTAGCACAAACAAAAAATTATGACGTATTCGGTCCACTAGAGGCCGGACAACTTTTAGTACAATCAGATCTAGCTACCACTCTTGAACATATCGCAAATATGTCCGAGTCGGGTAAGTATACAAAAATTAAAACATCATAGGTGCGTATGCAACTCCCTGTAGCTATAAAATAATTCCACGAAATAACTTATAGAACTTTGAAGTCCGTTTTTAAAAGCAAAATTTTATTAATTTTAAATTAAATTCACAAACTTCGTTCGTTCGGTCCAATAGAGATGACGTGCCCCAACCGGGCAGCTATAGTTTTCCCAATATCAATTGCAGGTTTTAAAAAGTAGTTCGAAACCCTTGCCTTTGATCTACGACTGGCGTAGATACCTCATTTTATAAATTTACTATTTTTATAAATACTTTTGAAAATATATCTTATGTGAGAAAGGCAATTGAATCATTATAAATTGGACTGTATTATACGCCGTTATTTAGACAGAGGCATTTAATTGTGGTTTTACTTGGAAAAAAATCATTATTTTACCTCTTTAATTGCTACAACTGAATATTAAATTATAAAACGTAAATAGACGAGTAAAATGTACCTGCCTGTGAGTGAGTTTGGTTTAAACAGGGTACCAGACGTGAACCGAGCCCTTTTTATATCCCATTCCTTTTTTTTTCCGTAAAACGAAATGTCGAGTCAAAAACCATGCAGGAAAATAAATTCTTTGCGAATAAAACAAAAGAAAAAAAAATATTTCAATTTCAAAGTATCTTTATAAATAATAATGGTAATCAGAATCGTCTGTACTAAAGTCATCATTTGATTGATTTATGAAGGGTTTAATAACATGTTCAACAGTTTTTCCAAAGCTCTTGGCGGTATGTTGCTACAACTTTCTTTACGACAACCTCTTTACTCAGTTTTGGAGACTGATTACATTTTCGTAATTCTGATTTTACGTTTGCCATATTAACAAGGGTTTAATAACAGTAAGCAATTTTTTGTTTCTTGAACCTTTTTTACGATCGCTGATAGGTATAGGTAATAAATCTCACCTAGCCACGCCACTGTTTATCGCAGACTGTCTGGTAGGAATATTTCGAAGAAATTGTGTACATACGCCAGTTTCGTCCAATAGAAATACATTTATGCTTACGATTCGATGTTTTCATTGGTAAACAGAGGAAGTAATGTGAGTCCACGTGGACTGACGGTTTGTTAGGTTAGGTTAGGTTTATTTTTCAATTCTTAATTTGGTATGAGTGCGTGCGTATTTATGAAATATTGATTGTTCTTCTGCAATAGATATTGGAAGATGTGCCCATTAGCGCAATAATTTTTAACGCGCTAAAGCGTATGGCTACACTTACGTTGAATTGAAACAAAATGGACGTTGACAGAGCTCTGTATTTCACGATTATTATTTGAATTTATTGAATCATTAACGAATGAAGAAAAAAAGGAAACAAAGAAAAAGTTCAAAAGGGTTCTATAATAACCCATTAAGGTTTCCTTCTTCTTTTTCATTTCTTCAATAGTTGTTTTAAAAGGTAATAATTCCATTATTCGTCGCCAAGAATCACTTTGCGTTCCACGACTCTTGAAACTTTTGAGTTTCCGATCCATAGTACGTAATTCAAAGACGCACACTGACAATACGTAGTGTGGCTGCTTCATGGGATCAATTACCGCGAAAATCTCTTTGATGTAGCGCCCTTTGAGCTATCGCCTAACGCCAAACGGCGATGTTAAGGCCGTTGTTAAATTATCGCGTTAAATCGTTGCTACACCTACGGTTAAAGTCCATTATCGCGATAATTGATGGCATTTCTCGTTAGTGTGGCCACAAAGTAAACGCTTCCGATCACCGTTCCATATACGGTCCCGATTAAAAAGTAGGAACAAACCTTAGAAAGTTGAGATAATTCGCGTCACACAGATAACACAGAATCTTCAAATTTGAAATAGTCGGGTATTTGTTTGGGCCGCGGCCTTCTATTAAATGGTATATGCGGCGTCCGAATTGAGCGTAAACGTTCCGATCGACGCCAGGCATAGCGTCAGCGGTCAATCTCGTACGCGAACGACGACGTCTCGATCACACAGTAGACGACAAACAGTATTAGATTTAAATAAATCAACTCACCAACTTTGTTTTTAAAAACAATTTATTTAGCTAACTGAGAATTTAATACATTAAAATTAAAATTTTGGTTACAATAATCTGACTAGACAAATAGAAAATTCTTTATATATTAGCTCTTATCTTATACAATAGTAATTATAAAAGTAGATAAAGATATTTATAGTTGGTTACAGTTACGTTAATAATAATTGAATAATTATAAATTGAAGTTGACAATATATAAATATGAAATACAAACAATTTAAAGCGATGATAAAGTTAATGAGGTTAGAGTTCATAAAATAAATATAAAAAATTGATAATGGTGCACCGCTGTGATAAGGGCCGTTTTGGATCACTTAACTCTAGCGTGTAGTCATGTGATATAAAATGGATATAAATTCCACACATTTGGCGACGCTTAACTTACTTGAAGACGACCGCATATGAAGAAAACTCAGAGCAACAAGTCACCGATTATTTACGAAGAGGAAGGAAGAAGGATGTTTCTAGATTTTGATAATTAAACACTTGAAATACAACAATACTTAATTTATTTAATATTTTCGGGTCAATCAAGAACAATTCAAACATATTGTAGAACTTGTGCGGGAATATGTAATAAAGCTGCCATCAAAAAGGCATCCTAAGCCCATATCACGTGAAGAAAAGTTGCTTGTCACTTTCCGAAAAGAATACTAACAGTTACATGACATTTTACTTGGAAGAAATACTTGGATTTACTGGTTATCAATGTGCTATGGGGTGAAAAACAAAGAATGGATTATATTATAGCTCCAGTAGATGAAACGGCAAAGAAGAATGGTCAAACTATTTTAATATTACTTCCATACTCTTCTGCTATCCATGAATGGGTGTTTTTGATCACTACTGACCATTTTATACTGTCTGGTGGTATGAATTGATTCTACTCTGGTTCTTATCCCTGACCAGAGCTAAAGTTCCGTATCACATATCCCAGGTATGCTATTTTTCCTACGTTTTATCGTGTACCAGCAATTCACGTTCTCTTCTTATTGTCCTCAGAATTTCTTCGTTGGTCCATGGAACTCTCAAAATTCTTCGATAGATCCACATCTCAAATCTGTTCATGGTGTTAATTTTTAGTGTACAGCTTTCCATATCGTATAATAGCACGAACCATACGTATAATTTTGTGAATCTTATTCTGATGTTGAGGACAAAGTCAGAGTTCTCAAACACGCATACTTTTTCTATCCGGCACTTGATCCTTACGTCTGATGACCAGTTTTCACATAACCAACTCCCCAACTTCGGTACCCATTCAATCGATGTCTTTTTTATGTTGATATTGAATCCCATTAGCCTATTGTGTAATCCAACTATGTCCAAGAGTCTTTGGAGGTCTTTCATGTTATCTGCTATCGTAGTTCTATCATCGGCATATCGTATATTATTAATCCATGTGTCATTTAGTTTGATACGTGATTGTTGACCCTCGAGAGCTTCTTGAAATCTGATTAAAGGTTAAACAGGCGTGGACCTCCGTACCAATCCAATTAATATTCTCCTCTGTTGTGTGAATGAAAGAATATTTAAACATGAGCACCAAGAATTGGAGAATTGCCATAAATCACGTGAAAAGAGTTGAAAATCAATTATTGCAGCATTTATCTGTTTTAAATAGACTTTTAATTGATTATAATGAAGATGAATGTGATGCTAGTGATTTAGATTAATTGTATTGCAAACCACAGGGGAAAACTTGGTAAGTCATAATTTCCGAATTCTCCAGGAAATTGTCATAGCTATAGAGTTAAAAAGTTATTCCTCAGTATCACTTTATTCTTATAGAATATTCAGTAATTGAGTAACTTTCATCAAAAAGTGATATGTAACTTTAACTCTAGTTACAAATAAAATTTTGAGGCAACAAATTTTTCATTTTGTATTTAATTTTACTGAAATTATATTCGCTCGTTATATTAAGTACAACTCTGTACAATTCTTAATGATGGGTTCTTTATCTACGTTTTTAACTATTTGTTTACGGGCATTATAATACTAAATTTTTTTTATAAAAAATTTGTTTTTAGTTTTGCATTCTTATTTAGAGGAATTGAACGAAACTGCACTTATAGAAACCGTGATAGCTACGAAATTTATGAATTTCGACATATATGTACCGCAAACCGATGCTACTGTAGGTCAATTCTTAGTTGATGCCTTAAATATATTCCAAACGATGAATCTGAGCGAAACCGTCTTCAGTGACCCAGTGTACGCTCACGAATTAGTTGACGTTGTTCAGTACTACCAACACAAAAGTGAAAATAGTACGTATCGAATGTTTCACGAAGGAACCATATCAAACATTGCTGTAATGGACACCGATGACAATTACGTCTCATTGGTTACGTAAGTAATAATAATTATTATGTCTTCTGTTTTTTTTTCTATTTTCTAGAGACAGGTAAAATTCAAAAATTGCGAATAATTTAGTAGGCGTTAAAGCAATTTTTTTTCGAAACTTTACAGCTGTCATTCGATGTATTAGAGTACGACTTTGATGAAAAATGTGCCTTTGCGCTAATAGAACATTCACATTTCCTTTGCCTGCTTTCCAGTTTACTGTTGATACTTTGTGTAAAACCTAACTATTCCAAAGGGTATACCAGCGCTTTCTGGAGACTGGCGTGATCAGTAGAAGACCAGAATCTGGGCGAAAAAGAGTTACCACTTAACGAGATGACCGTTTTTTGGTGTCCACAAGTTTGCGGAATATGACAGCTACTGCGGTTTCACGGCGAAATCAGTTGGAAGAAGTGAGAAATGTCAACGTCAGTTAATGGATCGTTCATGCTGCTGGACTGTCATGCAGAAGAATGGCTACAGATCCCCCGATACAACGCCAGCATCGGACTGCAAGATTGACATTTGCCAGAGATCACGTTAGTTGGAATGATGATGACTGGAGCTGGGTATTGTTCTCAGATGAGTCGCGTTTTTGCCTCACTGGGTCAGATGGATGTCGAAGAGTGTTGAGAAGACCTGGGGAATGATACGCTGAAATTTGCATTGACGAGCGTCTTCCATTTGGCGGTGGGTCAGTTATAGTTTGGGCGGTAATCACTACACAAGCTCGTACAGAGTTGATCTTCATAGAAAATGGTTCCCTAACCTCTCACGGGTACATTACGGAGGTGCTAGAAAACCATGTTATGCCTTTCATGGTGACTATGGAGGAACGTGGCCTTATTAGACCACATACAGCCAGAATTGTCAGGGAGTATCTAGATGAGGTAGAAATTAGGCGGTTTGACTGGCCAGTCCGCAGCCCAGACATGAATCCCATAGAACATGTCTGGGACGAGTTGGGACGACTGATTCGCAGACACACACCAGCACCAAGAACTACCCAGGAGCTGAGAATATTGCTGTTGCAGGAATGGGATAACATCGATTGTTGTGATCCGCAACTTAATTCAAAGTATGCCGCGCCGACATTAAGCAGTCATCAATGTAAGAGGAGGGAATGCACGTTATTAGCGTCAAGATTTTTTATTTTTTCCGTTCCATATTTTTCCTAACAACAAAATATTGAATTTTGTCTAAAATATTAATTTGTTGCTTTTTCAGAATAAATCATTGAATCCAAGAAAAAATGCATATTTCTTTAGTATAGCGTATCACATACAGCTTACAAAAGCACATGGAATGAGGTACAGTTTGCGAATACTATCTGAGAACATAAAATTTCAAAGAACATGGAAATTTTAAGGTGACCTCAATTTTTTGCTCGCCAGTGTATATTTTCGATAAAAATTTTGTTATTTTATCGATAAGATTCGCAAAAATTACCAGTTTAGAATGTTTATTACAAAAACTGTACTTCGAGTTGTTACACTAATGCCCAGATATTTTAAAAAAATGATTTTGCATTGTTATTATTTTTTTTTGTTTTGTTACTTTATTGCATTAGACTTTTACATAACATTTTCGATTTGTGCTAATTTCTTATAGGACTAATATAATCTTATAATAGTATTCTTATATCAAAGGATTAAAAAAGCAATTAGGATTAGGCTTACAAATTTTTTGTATACAAGATTTTAGTGTGTTGAATTACTTTAGTCATCATCATCTTCAGATTCTTCGTCGACTTTACCAACAGTGCAAATTCTCAAATTTTCAAAAAAAAAAAGGATGCTATCGACGTGGAATGAGGTTCTCTCCACACAAATTCAATAGAGACGCTTTCTTCAAAATAGTTATACCTGGGGGAATTGTTTGACTCTAAGAGTTGGAGTGTTTAGTGTGTCATTGTTTATTGGAGAGTCAACACATTGCTTTGTCTAGGTGTTTGAAGATTTGAATTTGCTTCCTAGCTTGCTTCCTTATCATGTTTCTTTTCTTCTCGTAATAGTTCTTTTTCTTTTTTACGTAAATCCGTCATTGATGTTTTTTGGGTTGAAAAGTTAAATTTTGTAGTCAGTATTTCTTCATACTCATGTTGTTTTGGCAGCTTCTTTTACAGAGTCTCTACATTTATGCATGGTTTAAGTCTCTGTCGATATATTCTCTATTAGTATCTGACCTACAAGTGGCTCTATATTCTAGAAAATGAATTTATATGTTCGATTATATATTTGATGATTTGAGGGTCTGTTTTGGGTTGGTTCAAATATTTGCCCCTAAGATCTGGCTCAATAACGCCTGTAAATGACGGCTTTTTGTTTTACAGTAGTTAAAAAAGTTGAGGTAATAAATAATGTATCAGTAAACATCTTTTTACAAACTTTTACTTTATTTCTGTTGATCTGTGCGAGTCATCTGTCTTATAAGAGTATTTTGGTTTTACTTCATCCATTAGCTTTGAGATCAAGTTTCTTTTTCTGTTCAAAAAAACAGATAACAGTTTTTTCTATACTTCAAGTAAACATTTTCTGAACACTTTCATTGACACTTGTCTCCACAACTCTATTATACAGTTTTAGCCTGCTTTAGGTTGCCTGATTTTGTTTCATAAGATTCACTTGAATTTTTTCACATTTCTTGCCCAAAGTTTATCATTTTTCAATATTTTTTGGGTTCACCTGTTTATTTCAATAGTTTCTTGATCTTGGGGACCCTCTTGCACTTGTTCCAACTCCAATATTTGCTGTTGAAGGTTTTCATTCTCTTCATACTCGCTATCAGAACTATTACCATTTTTATCTGGTATGTAATCATCAATCTCATCAGAAACGTCTTCCTCATTTAGGTTATTGTCATCATCTGCTATATTCACTTCTTGATCATAGGTTTTAACTTCTTCCTGCTACTCATATTTCTAATTATTACTGTTGTCTTCCGTAACAAGCTCGACTTTTTATAATTCAATATTAGTATCACCAAACAAAAATTTACCTTTTAAAAAACATCATCAGCTGTGATATTTTCATTATTATATGACGTTAAAATGTAAAGATCTTCTGAATTTAGATGCGCCACTTTCAGAACTGGTCTCATCTTCAACAAAATTTAATTGTCGAGTCTCAACTTGAAGCCAGTTTTTCATCTGAAAAACAAGAAATACACACTCGGGATTGTTAAATAATAAACGCTTTGGATTCCTCCACAAACAATATCTGTAGCATATTTTTCCCTCTGCTTACATTGCAAGCGCGGATCCAGGGGTGAGTCATGGGGGGTCATGACCCCCTCCCCTAAATCCTGATCAATTAACTTGGTTTTTTGTTTCAAAGTCGATGAGGAATTGAGATTTAAAGTAAAAATTGCGTTAAATTGGTCATTATGCTGTCAAAAAAACGTAATTAACTTATATTTTGTGGGTACAAGGCTTAAAATGCCATGTCTTTGGGGGAGGACTCGTCCTAATACTAATGATACCCCCTTTGTCAAGACCCTAGATACGCTCTTGCTAAATTGAGATTTTCAATAAAACTATTCATTCCGGAAACTAATATCCAATACACTTTCAGAAGTTTTACAAATCTTCCAAAATACCTTACCAATTTTTTTACAAGTTCTCTTCAAAAACAATATCAAACCACAGGTGATGTCAATGAACAGCTGATAAATACAAAAACATTTTGAGATATTACACTATTGCACTATAATCAAAATTTGGAACAGCGTAAATGTTTTGTGATGTTTCAGTGTTGCTCTAGAAACTAAAAGGTGTTTATTGGTGAAATAGTATATTATTTTGAGTTGTTATTGTGTTGACCCACCAAAACCATCAGCTCAGGATGAAGTAAGAGTAAAACAAATGTTTAAAAAAATAGGAAAATGGAATATTTTCATATATTACTGTGTTTCTTTGACGTTGTTCGGTGTCTTTCATCAGAATTAGTAATGTCAAATGTCAATATTTTGACATATTACTGTTCTGCACTGAGACAGCGATGTTTGCTGTCCAATTTGTCCCACAACAATTCAATCGGGTTGAGGTCGAGTAACTATGACGGAAAAAGTACAAATTCCATTTTCATTTGTTTCAAATACTCTTCGAGTAATCGTTGTCTTGCTGGAAGGTAAATTTTATGTCGATCAGGCGCTGACCAGATCGAACTAAGTTTCCCTTTAATATTTTTTATAACCTTGAGGGATTAGTTGCAAAAGTTCTCTTACTACTTTATGATATTGTTTTATCTAAAAAACCTGTTTTAAACATTTCTTTTTGTCTGTTATTTCTTTTTAAACAAATTTCATTTCGTCTTCTAGGGGTTTATATCAACTATTTGGTTCGGGAGAAAGGACACACTTAGGTTACATAGAAGACATCTACTCGAATAAGATGAGTAGTAGAATGCCAGTTTTGATAACTGATAGTCGATATGTTTGCGAAAGGAGGTACGTGTTTGGTGTAAACAATTTAGGAAGCGCTTTACAAATTATAAGTAATTTATTACTTCACAAAGAAAACGTTACGGAAGCAATTGAAGCACCGAGGTTGTATATCGGTAATTGGACAGTAGGATTTGAAGGTATGTAACTTTTTCTTCCATTTTACATCTGTGTTACAATTTTATTTCTTCGGCTGTCTGTTGGCAACCTTAAGTTCAGGCTAGCTGCTACTTAAATTTTGAGATATGATTTTATTGTTATTCAAAATATTCTCCATTAAGATCCATACACTTCCGCTTGTGTTTGAACCAATTGTCGATGTATTTTTTTCCGTTCCGATCAAGGTACCTCCAAAACATTTGATTTGAACGCATCAACCGCTTCTTTAAGTGTAGAAAAACGTTTCCCTCGCAAAATTTGATCTACGGGAATAAGGAGAAATAACTGGATGCCAAACGGCGAATGACTCATCAATTCGATGTTTTGACAGTTCAAAAAAGTTTTGAAGTGTTGGGATGGAGAATGATTCGTCTTCTGCGATTGGTTTCCCTGACTTTTTCGAACACTTCTGGCAAACAAATGCTGGTGTACCTTTCAGAATTGACCCTTCTACGTTGCTCTAATGTTCAATTATTTCGAAAAAAAACTGGCGACCATTGCTTCGAAGTGTATCGTGCGCGAACATCTTTTGTTGGATTTGGATCGTCTTGAAAGACCCATACACTCGATTATTGTTTAGTTTCGGGTTCATATGCAGAAATTCATGATTCGTCGTTAGTCACGATCTTATAAACATCTTTTGAAGCACCACGATTGAATTTTTTCACCATGTCTTTGCACCAATCGTTACGAGCTTTTTTGCGAGCGATTATCAAATTATACGGTATCCAACTCGAACAAATCTTTTTGACCGCCAAATATTTATCCAATATTGAATGAATGCGAGTCAAACTAATTCACAAGTATGTCTCGATATCATGGTATGTCATATGAAGATCTTGTAATATCAGCTTACGCCTAGCATCGATATTTTCTGATACAACATCCGATTTTGGAAGACCTCACGACATTCATTCTGTAGCAAAATGCGACCACGATTGATTTCGGAAAACCAGCGAAACACAATAGCTCGAGATGGTGCGAAGCGAGCAAAATCGAAGCGAGTTGATCGGTATACTGCTGTTGGTTTGATCCACGTCAAAAGTCATAGATAATCAGTGCACGCAATTCGTTCATTTTAACCATCGTTGCCATCGACTTGTGAATCGGTGCATTGTCTTGGTGAAACAGAGGTTTTTTCTTCGACATATGATCCTTGATTTTTGCATTCAAACAATCCAACAACTCTATGTAGTATTCGCTATTGATTGTCTCTCCATTTTGGAGATAGTCGATGAACAATATTCCATGAGCATACAAAAACTTCTGAAGCTATTTTCATCCTAGCTGATTGTTGTGCCTTTGAACGCTTCGGACGTGGTTGCAATCAAACGATTCAACAATACAATATTCCATCCCAAAATACTGAAGCCATAACCTTCCCATCTGTCTATTGTGATTTTGGTCGCTTCGGTTAGGTTAGGTTAGCTTCGGGCGTGGTTCACCGGCTGTAGTCCACATAGATAATGATCGTTTAAATTCTGGAGTGAAGTGATGGATCCATATTGTATCCATTGTCACATAATAACGCAAAAAATCTGATTTATTACGCCAAACACGTTGTTGTTTTTGATCGACTGAGAGTAAACGCGACACCCACTTTGAAAAAAATTTTTCTCATTGTTAAATGTTTTTGCATAATTGTAAACACATCTTTACGGCTTCAGCTAACTCACAAAATTTCAATTTATGATTAGACTTAACCAATTTGTGGACTTTTTTGATGTTTTCTGCAGTAAACATCTCAATTGGACGTTCATCATCATCGGTGTCTTTACGACCACGTTTAAATTGAGCACACCAATAACAAATGGTTATTTTCGATGGAGAAGTGTCCGGATAACACTTTTGAAACCATTGCTGAGCTTGTACAGTATTTTTCTCATCAAGAAGCAATGATTTTGAAAGTTAATACTTTATAAACGTCATATGGATTTGACAATAGCAGCGCCATCTATGTGTTAGTCACACGACTTATTGAGTGATGTTATAATACAAAAATCTGTTATATCCTTCAGAGCCTTCGTGTATAGTAATTTCTATTCTTATACCTACTTCTTTCTATAACTTTCCTCATTCCACAATCCTTTACATTTTCTCATTTTTCCGACTTACTTATTACATTTATATATCTAGTGTTTTCAATCTACTCATTTTTCAACGGTGGAATAAATTTAGACACACTGTCTTTTATTTACTTGCTCGAATATATATCAGAAAAGAATTTATAGGATTCTAGAATAAACAAATAAATAAATAAAAAGGCCTTCCTAGTAATCATATAAAAATGATATAAACAACTCTTCGCTGTTTATAAAAAAAACATCTCAAAGACGCCGCTATGATAAAAATATGTGTGAAAACAAACCTCAAACGAATCAACGTATTCGCCAAACATTAGAATTCCATTATAACCCAAAAGAACCGGCTTCGCGATACGTGTCGTGGACGAGTTCGTAACAGTATAGTCTCTCTAGAGCCAATGTGATGGCAAATTATTTTTAAAGATTTTTCAAATATCTATAGCTATATAGCTAACTGATAAATTTATAACTTGTATTTCTTTCAAATGTGTCTCAAACAAGGTATTTTATAAAATAAATCTTTCTTTTTGTATGTGTAAAAAGAAACATCAAACGAACCGAACAGGACTGGTCTCGCGGTCCATGTCATGGACGAATATATATGTTTCTCTTTTTTTATATCTTAACTTTGACTCTATACTATACTGTACACTTATATAATTACATAAATATAATTTTTTTGCAGGTTCGCATTTACCCTCTTTTCCCGAAGAAATTTTCGAACATTCCCCTTGGAAATCCAACTTGGTTCCAGAACCGTACCAAAGTATTAACATTGTAGTAAAATATAAGGATGAGCTAAGTTCACATTCCGATAGTAGAGGAGGTGGAATAGCCAGTAGATTTTAAATAATTATTTGAAATTAACAATAAATATTGAATATAATAATTATATTGAGGTTAGATTCGCATCTCATACATGTAGATACTGTGGCATAAAAAGACTTTATCAAAACAAAACTAATATCATTCTTTTTTCATTGTTATTTATTTCTGACTCTGACTGTGATACTTATTTAATGTGCTTCCAATTTTCATTTTCATGATATTTATTTATCAATGTATTTATACTCAAAAGAATATGAACAATTAATAAATAATTTAAATACTGACCTTTTTTGGATAAAGTTTAACAACTCCTTTTTGTAAGTAACTTACTAACCACTATTCTCAATATATTTCAACAAAAACAGTAAAATTTTCTCAGGAAAACGTTAAAAATTTTCTCACTCATTATTTTGCCCATCTTCAAGTTTGAACTGTTATGTTTTTCTTCACTGCTTTGTGATGATTTTAGGTGTAAATATTCCAGATGTCCCCAAACCTATATCAGGATTAGTCCAGGTTGAATTCTAGCTAGTCATCCTTTGGCTGGAAAGTCATCCATCAGCCAGGATGCGGTTTGGGTAGTAGGATTTTCTACTTCATCTGATTTATCTTCTTCAATACCTACTTTTTCTTTTACTTCTCTCTCAAATTTGTGCACATTTCAACTATCGATGTTTATGAAACCATAGACAGCAATTGTTGCATTTGATCAAATGATTACTTAAAAATTGAAGGTTGTTGTTTAATATTTAGTCCAATTTTTCACACTGTCCTTTTCTGTCCCTCTTCAATTTCTTTCAACGATTAATTTAAATATATTACGTTTTGGGAAAAAAAAGAAGGTGTAAATTTCTGAAAGGCAAAACACTACAGCAGGGACAACTTACATACCCATTCAAACCTTTCCATCATTTAAAAAAAAAAACCCGAAGAATATTTTTCAAAACCCTAAACCAAATAGTGACATTTAACAACAACAACGCCTCTAGTAGATCAAATGTAGCGGCTTACATTATTTAGTGTTTCTAGTCTTTTTGGTAATGTCAAAGTACAGTTAGAGAAAACATTTTCCATTTCACCGTTTTGCATTAAATTTCTGAAAGGTAAAAGACCGAAACAGAGACAACTATACCCATTCAAAATTTTCCTCCATTTAAAAAAAACGAAGAGTATTTTTCAAAATCCTAAACCAAATAGGGGCATTTAACAACAGCAGCGCCTCTAGTAGTACCAATTTACATTCCCTAGTTTTTCTGGTTAAATAAAAGAAAGAAGAAGAGAGCTTCCGTTTAGGAAAAAACAAGAGGATATAAATTTATAAAACTGTAGCCATTCAAAATATGACAAGACGTTTCAAGCGTCACCCTATATATATACACCTCTCAGTAGTTCAAATGCAACAACCCACATTATTTTGTGCCCGCTTTCTCTATACTAAATTAAAAGTCAATTGCGACTTGTCAGAAATAAAAAAAGGAGCTTCTTATTTAAGATCCTTTATTTTCTAATGTAAAATACAGATTTTTGCCTTAAGGTAAATCATTGTTAAAAACTCACGACATAAAATTTTCTAGTCTGTCCAATTACCAACTCCACATTAGTAATATTCCATAAAAATAAACAAATATGGATGACTACTAAAATACTGTAACACAATAGCTATAAATATCCGAAAACGGATAAAATTAAAAAAACAACAAGAGAAAAAAATCTTTTTTTCTATACTAAACCATTAGTTACTTTGAATTCGTATACACCGTGTCTACAAAAAACATTGAATATATTATTTTCTATTCCATAGTAAACGTAGGGTACCCCGGCATGGAATTAAAATTATTTTTGGTCTATTTTAGTATTGTTAGGTTCATCTTCATTTTGTTTTAGTTTTTTCTTATTAACAAATACATCCATTGTTTATTAAGTTTATTAATTTGGCAATTTGTTTATTGAAACTCTGAAAATCCGTATACTATAGTTTTTCTTGTTGACTATACATTTTTAAAACTACAATAATTTTGATAATAATTTGTTAAATAGACCATCAACCCTCTTGTTTCTAAAACATTGTTTTGTGTAGTAATATTTATTTAAATAACAAACAGAACCAGGCAGAATATATTGGTAGCTTGTCATTTGCGTCCGATAGGTTGCGTGCCAAATTTTTATTTCCGTTGTTACCTGGAACTGGGTTTGAACTATGGTACGTTTTGGTAAGCATCAATTCGCTCAATTTTCGCTCATTTATTAGATGACACTAAATAATGCAAAATATTTCCAAAAATATAGTTCAATTTTTCATAGTTTTAATAAAGGGGAAGCAGATTGTCGATATTTATAATACAACACGATTTTTTCCTCTTATCGTTCATACAGAGTGTCCCAAAAGTTGATGTTTAGTTGTTCAATGTTAACAGAAATAGCAAAAGGAAAAACACTTGCCATACATCATCTTCCTCTTTCATAACTTTTTTACAAACTTCAGTCTACCTTAGGGAGAATGATTTTACAGGAGCAAGTAGTATCCGCGATAATAGGATTCCAAAGGACTGTCCGTTGCCCAACAAAAAGATCATGAGTAAACGATATAAAAAGAGAAGCGCACGAATCTATGCTGGAGTGAACGAAGAGGGTTTTATTAAATAGATGGCTACTAGACAACAACTTGGTTAGATAAAATAGTACTCAAAAATTGAAAAAAAAAATCATACATATAAGCGATAACATCAGAGACCACATTCTGATAAGTGTGCCAGATAAAAGAAAATATGTATAGGTGAAGGATGCTGCGATATAATGAGGACAATGTGTAAAAAGTGCAATGTAGGATTTTGTTTAGAATGCAATCCTACTTTTTAAGTTTATTTATTTTTAATAAAATTTCTGTACTTAATTAAATCCGCCATTTGGCAACACGTGTTGGTGAAAAAACTAGTTAAAGTTGACAAAAAGCGCAAAAAAATTATTTGAATTCTCATGGGTTAAGAAGAATCTACAGAATGGTGAATAAAAAGTAATACTAATCAAAAACCTTCATCTTAATAATGTAAAATGGAATAATAAGGATTCGGGATAATTTATTGGTGGAGCCCAGTACATATTTAGAGCTACTGAAAAAATCTGGTGGGAATACAATTTTCAACAACATTAGAGTAAGTTTATACCAGCAAGACTCTTATGTCCGATATGAGGTATATACAGTAGATCTGTTAAAATATCAACTTTTAGGACATTCTGTATTTATTAAAAAATAAATACAAATTTTATCAAGCAATGTTAATAACATTTAATTTATATTGTCAATCTATATTTAATCACGATACTGATTTCTAATAATTTCAAGTTACTATTACTCTTTAACAATAAATAGCAACGATTTAATTTATGGAGCTAAACTAAAAAAATAATAATTATAAACAATATTTTGTAACATAATGCATACATGCTCGTACTAATATTTTGTATACAACCTCCTAAAAAGGTATTACATAATATTTGCACCAATTTTAGAATTCAAAAGTCGAAACGAACCAAATATCTACTACAATCATACCAAATATCCGATTAAATTTTTTTTACTCAATCTACTTTTTAGTTATCAGAATAATAAGGAAAATCGTGTAAAATACCAATATTATATTACTTACTACCACTACAACAGCACTGCCTGGTCCTTTGAGCCTTCTATAGGTTTAAATCCGGCTCGAAGGACCAAAAAGTGTAACTATGAGTGGTAGTGTCGTTATATAGAATGGTGTCTTCAGAACACATGTTAATATCAGTCTAATCTAAAGAGAGATGAAATTCTATAACAGATATTAATCATCAAATTTGTTGAATTATTTACTATTTTTATGGACAAAAATGTCGATAAGAACTAATTTTAATGGGGGTTTGACACGTATCAACTTCTAATTTTGGTGTTTTAAATGAATAAAGTTTTTCATGATGCATTCAATAAAAAATATTTGTGAACCAAAAACTAAGTAATCAAATTATTCCATCAAATGGTACATGAATGGATCGAAAATTGAAATAAGAGTGTGCGGGCCTAAAACCAAACACTATGAGAGCTCAAGTTATACACCAGAACTGAAAAGAAATTATTTAAAACAAGAGATCATCATCTTGTCGTATTTGAGCTGTGAGCTCCAATATCATCTTGTCCTATTAGAGCGGTGAGCTCCAATATCATCTTGTCCTATTAGAGCGGTGAGCTCTAATGTCGTAAGATCCAATCTGGTTTGGAAATGGACAAGTTGAATGAGTTGGCATAAAAAATGAAATCCTCCAAAGGGTTCTGAAATACACTGAGGTAAAAGGAATTGGAAAAGCAGGCATTCTTGCCAAAGTAGGGACAGATAAACCCTTCGAGGGACCTGAAATTTTCTTATTTTGCTACAGGGCAATAGATGGAATATTAGAAAAGTATGTAGAAAGTGAAAAATTTTGTTAGTGGAATAATCTACAGGGGTTAAGGCAGGCAAAAAACTACTCCTGGGAACCTACAGCATATCTATGGAACACTACGATGCTCCAGAGGATTATACCTGGGAGTATGGGAGTGCTGTAGAAATAAAAGTCGACACAATAGATCCTGTGGGACGTAGCAGTGTGGATGACATCCTACATTAAACACAAACATAAAACTGTTCAAGTGTATGATCTACAAGATATTAACTCAATTTTATTCTCAATAGGAGTTGGTTGATATGAACAAACTCCCTTTTCCATCACTGGCAAAACTGTATCCTATATGCCAGAAAAGTAGTGCAAAAGAATTTGATTGCCCCGGAACTTTATTGTGATATAGAAAAATGCAGTTACAAGAAAGCGTTTCAGATGAAGGAATAATATGAAAGAGAATTATTCTTCTTCCAGGACTGGATTACTCCAAAAAGTACCTACAACATCTGTCCACTGACTTCCTTACAGAACATTATTGAATCAGGAAACATCTATGAGGTTAGGTCTAGCAAAAACAGTGGAATGCAGGTTCTATGGGGTAAAAGAGGAAATTCTAGATCATCTAGTTATGAAATCTTATCAAAAACCATCGGGAAATGTCAAGAAGCACTGACACATGATTATTCGAGCGATTCAAGTTACAGTGACGAGGTTAGCTTTAATTGGAAGCACAATAGAGGTTATAATCGCTCTATATAATTATAACTAGAGGATTACCCTTCTGCCAGAACTGGACGACTCCAGAAAGTACCTACTACATTTTTTCACTGGCTTCCTTACAGGACATTGCTGCAGTGTTCAATATTTTTGGAAGACTTCCAGTGTCATAAGTGCACTAGAGAAAAAACGACTTCTGGCTTGGAAAAATTGCCAGGACGAAATTCTAGAACTTTATGGCGAACGTTGTATATAGGCCTGTGATGAGATCAGCTTTAATTGAGGGTATAATATAGGTGCATAATTCCTCTATATAATGTTAATATATTGAATGTCAAGGTAATTAGGTTTATAATATGGAAAAGCTTGGATGGCAAAACTATTCAAATATCAACAGTTGACTGGAAACTTTGATTTTTGGTTAAAAAAAGTTAATAACAATATAATAATGGAGGATTTTTTTGAGTAAAATTGAGATATTTATCGGAATATTTGGAAAAATAGTTTATAGGTAACATTCAAAAATCAACAAAAATTAGTACAAACATTACATACAATAATGTATATTTTACTTAAAAAATAAATGTATATATAACAAGAGATACTACATAAAAATGTAGTAAATATGTGCGTTAACATAAAAAATGATTGGTAGCTGCCACAAGTTGATAAATACACAGACATTGCACGAAATACAAAAAGTAGTATACATTGAAATCGGTATACAAGCTTTAGTATACTTATGTATCTTGAAAGAGCGAAATATCAATCAAGATCGTTTTCCGGCATATCGAATAATCTTTCTGATATATAGAGAAAAGTTGTCAAAGTCGAATAATATTTATTCTAAGCAAGTCAGTTTGATACAACTATCAAATTAACCCTCAATTGACACATTTTAAATCTTATGTATTCAAATGATACCGCTAAGAATAGTGCTTGCCGCGCCCTCTAATTTAATTTTTTTGAAGTTTATCAAGTGAGGGTTGAAATAAAAATTAATTTTGTGATACTGGATTGAAACAAACACAACTGTATATCTTCAATAGTATATAAATCAAATTAATTTCCTACTTACAAATATAAAAGAGCTTACGGTTTCTAAAATCTATTCAACTTGGAGTTGTCTACATCACTTTTTTTCCTAATATTCTATCCTGGAGCTCACTAAACTGCTCTTGTGATGTTTACCATTCTGCTCACCAAAAGATAATCCGATTAACTCCATTTTTCATATTGAGTTATAAAGTAATATATTTCAGTGACCAAGATGACTAGCTCCATAGCTAACCTATTTGTTACTAGAATACGGTAACTCCTAAAAACATGAGCTGAGAACCTCCTAGTATATTGCTACTACTAAACTAAAGGATGGACAAACCAAGGAATATTTAAGAAATGGTTTGAAAATGTTCATTTCCCAAAGTTAGGGAGCATTTAAGTCTCAAAATTTCCAGAAAGCTGACAACGCCTTATCCCACCTGGAAGAGAAAAAATATTTTTGCAAAATTGAGATTGGACAAACCAAACAATATTTAAGAAATGATTTGAAGAAATGTTCATTCCCCAAAGCTAGAGTGCATTTAGAGTCTCAAAATTTACCCCAGAAAGTTGAAAACGCTTTATCCCACCTGGAAGATGGAAATATTTTTGCAAAATGTTTGCCTCCCAATGTCGCAGCTCTTATCCAACCTTGCTATCCAATCTCTTCAATTAAGAAGAAATAGAGAACGAAATTATTGACAAAAAGATTAAAGAGAGTGGATCAGTGCCCGGAAGTCAGTTCAGAAATCAACATTATTGAAGTCTTGACGGAAGATTTTGCCAAATGTGGAAAAATCTTTAGTAGAATCTGAAAAGAAAGTTTAGCAAAATCAGTTGCTGGTGGAGGAAATGTCGATGAAGACAATATTAATGATAGTGACATTTATGACCAGGCTTCGAACATCTAACTCAAGAACAAATTATAAAAGAAGCATTAGGTATGAATGTGAGAAAGTTGTTTTATTAATTGAAAACGCCTTATTCCACCTGGAAGATGGTAATATTATTGCAAAATATTTGTATCCCAATGTCGCAGCTCTTATCCAACTTATGGACCAGGGCGTAATCTCTTCAATTAAAAAGAAATACAGAACAAAATGATTGACAAAAAGGATTGAAGAGAGAATGCAACAGTGCCTGGAAAACAGTTAGGTCTTTATGGAAGATTTTACCAAGTGTGGAAAAATCTTTAGTAGAATCTGAAAAGATAGTTTCTATTCATGATTTAGCGAAATCAGTTGCTAGTGGAGGAAATCAATATCAATGAGTGTGACACTTATGATCAGGTTTTGAACATCTATCTCATGAACAAATTGTAAAAGAAACGTTAGGTATGAATAAATGAGCGATGAAGATGATAAGGCATAAAAGAGAATGAGCCACGATGTAGCTTTCGTTCATATTGAAAACTTTATTCAGTATTTAGAGAACTGCAACTCGTTGTCATAAAATAGTGCTAAAAAATTTAATTTGATTGAATATCTGAAGAATTGAATCTACAAATTTTTGAGCAGTGAATCTTTTTTTATTATTTTTCAAGTAAAACGTCTTTTTAATTTAAATATTATATTTATAACTTGTTCAAATGCATATTTGGGGCAATTTGTTGCGGATAATCGGGAGTTTACTGTACTTTAGTTCTGAAAAAAAACATGTTTTTCAATAATGAAAATGAATAGGTTTATTCAAAATATGTTGAAATACTAACAAAGTTTTATACAAACCAAAAACTTTAAAAGCTTATTCTAAATTTATTTCATAGAGTTAATCGGTTTATCTTTTGAATGCTCTATATATACAGTGTGATTAAACCATATATTTTTGCAAATATAATATGATTCTTTATACAAGTCATAATTTTTAAATCGGTGCACATTTTGGGACCAAACTTGAAACATACAAGCGAAATAACAGTAATATTACTAAAAATAATAATAACATTAACAACTCTTCTCTACACTACTCCTTTTTGTCCCGGATACTAATGAATAATATACTACAATATTGAATACATTTTTTTATGTAAACGATAAATCCGGAAAACACCCTTAACTGTATGTATGTAATCGTATAATTTATGGGGATAATTCTTGAGCATGCATGGGATCGTAACCGCAACTGCTGGCGTCGTAGGCGGAGCTCTGATCGTACGCGGAACCCATGGAATAGCCCATCGAATCTTGTGGCGGTGCCGGTGACATCATAGGAGTGGGAGTACCGCTATAGGGCGATGCCCCCGCGGCTTTTTTAGCAGCGTACAAATTCGCCTCTTCTTGCGCTTTGCCGATGTTTTTCTTATAACGAATTCGTTTGTTACCAAACCAATTTGACACCTACACATGTTAATGTATTTAGTAAAATAATTTTTTTTACATAAGATGTACATACAATACACACACGCATACAGATTGTCCAGGCTATATCGCCTAAACGGCAAAGATATCCACTAAGCAGAAAATTGTTTGACTAATTGTCCAGAGAACAATTTTTTAAAAACATTTCATTATAATTATTAAAGATTATATTATTAAGAAATATCAAACATTAGAGGGAGCAACAAAGAAGAATGAATATTTTGAAAGCAAAAATATTATAGATATTGAAAAAATACAATGGAAAATAATTAGATACAAGAAAAGGATCCCATCAAATTAAATTGGGCGCTAATAAGTGGACCTATGTCAGTTTTTTTTCAATGTTTTATTAAAATACGAAGGCAGTTTTTTTTTCAACCTTCGATAGGTTATGAATAGAAGAAGTTCATATAAAACAATCTTATTACCAAAAGATTGGTTACTTTTCGACATAATCACCGAAGAGATTGAGACATTTTGTCATATTTGTGGACAAGCTTTTCAATACCATCTTCAAAGAAAGTTGACGCTAATGAACCTAGAAACTTCTGGAAATTTCGTAGATAAAGCAGTAATGAGAAATCTGCGATTTTCTTTAACCATTCTCTTAACTCGTTGAACCAGGTCATCTGAAACGACAGATTTGCCTCCTTGGCTCCCTTATGCACATCATTACGGCCATCTTTAAACTTTCAACACCATTCACGCATTCTCTGATGGATTTCTGCAACACTATGGCCTTCAGAGTATCAATAATGGCGGTTATGTTTACTGTGCTGTAGCGCTGTAGCACAACGCCGACTGACGCCTGAATATCAACAATGGTGGAGTGTGTAGCGCGAGTTTCGCGGTCGCCTACAGCGCATGCCCGCGTAGCGTCTGCACGGAGCGATCGGAGGTTGAAAAAAAATGGCCCACGTATCTAGCCTTATAACTTGAGTAGAAAATTCTAATTGACGAATAAATATTTACCCGAATTAGGATCAGATCTGATTTGTCAAATAATCATGTTACTTTATTATATAACAAAGAGGCATATATTGGCGGAAATCACGTGTCCCTATATGACGAAAATTGAAGTAACCCTCATTAATATCATGGAATATATGTATTGGAGTCAGAAGCAGGCCACTAAAAAAAGCGAAGCGTTTGTTAAAGCGGGATTTATAGTATTATGTGGCCTAGAAGGAACAAATTAAAAAACCATTAAAAGTTTGTGTCTACAGATGTCAGGTCTAACTTCCCAGTCCCATGAGATAACAATTAATCTGAATCTGTAGTTAAAGATTCGAAATGCCTTTGTTCGTGGAGGAAGAGACTTGATTATCTACACGAAACTACCAAAAAGGTGTACCAGAGTTTTAGTGGCCACTAGAATAGGATTTTAACAACTAGTATTATTTTCCAAGTATACCTTATGGATACTTGGTTACGTGTTACGTGTGGTTACTTTATATCACAATTTAGCCTAAAACTTTAAATAACATTTTCTATTGTTTATAAAGAAGAAACCAAAATTAGTTCGTATTTTAGTTTTGTTGTTCACCTCTATTAAAGTTTGAAAGAAGATTAACAGATGTCACCCACTTCTTAATTTTTTAACAATCTTCTACATTAACTTATGATCTATGATTTTTTTTAGGTTAGGAACAGAGCAGTCAGTAGTTTAAGGGAAATAATAACCGCCCAATAACTTATAACTAAGAGAAACCCAAAATTTTTGATTATTTGTTTAATAAAAGTTGGTACAGAAATAAAAAAGGCGGATATTAAGTGAAATATTTCATAAACATCGTAGAAGTTTCTATTTTATTAAAGATATCTTTGTAGTTTCAGAAAATATAATCTGGTCAAATTGGTCTGGGACACTCTGTATGTTGAGTGTCAATTTAAACTTTCATTGATCTATATACTCGCATACATTCCTGAAATATATAGACCAATGAAAGTTTGTAGTACAAAAGCCAAAGGTTAAAACCATATCTCATAACTTTACAACCAAAACATTACACGGAAGGTACTTTTTATGGAAATCCAATGGGATAATAGTCAAAAATGATACTATTATTTGAGTAATAATCAAAATTAATAGAAACTCACCATAGCATATTTAAAGTGAAAGTTTTTTCTATCAGAAACAAAATTAAGACTAGTAAACAACTATAAATTGGTCAAAGAAAAAGTTCACCGAGTTTAGCAGCCAAAGCACAGCAGGAATGAGAAAATTAAAAATTTATCCACCAGATCAGACCCTTTATGTTTTTTAGAAGGTAATCGGTTGAAAGGAGAACTGGAAAAAATAGAAAATCTCTGGCAATTACTCAAATTGTAGTCTTTATATGATGTAAAACATTTGAGACTTTGATGGCGAAAGTTCAAATGGACTTAAGTTGGATAACCTACACGTCTTGTGAGATTAAAAATTATAAACAGTGCCACTTGCAAAGTTTACGGAGAAGAGGATGCAATAGGGAAACACAATTTCTGTATGGAGAGCTCTTACCAACAGGGAAAAAGAACAGATGTTTTTATGTCTCAGTACCTCAACTTTTTAATCTAAAACTTCAATCCGTTTTGGAAATAATGCTATGAGATAATAATTCTTGTAGTCGGCTTCAGTACTATGACAAAAGTCATCGTTTCGGCACAAATCCTCTTCTTATAAATTCAATATATCCACATTAAATACATACGACATATAATATGTAGTACAATTTACATTAACCAAACTTTTCATTAGATTTGTGATAATGAGACAGGTGAAGATAAAAAATGAAATAATGTTGGGTAAGCAATATAATTGTGAAACTCAATATATATTGATAAAATTAAAATTTAAACTTTTAATATCAGATAACACAGATGGATGTACAGAATAAAATATATAAATATATTAATAGATAGTATATTCGAGACAAAACTGGTGATATACAAGACGCTGTTTGATTCTAGAGATAAATCTTCAAGACAATGAAAACCAATTGCAAGAAATCATAAACCAACGTACATGGCATTTAATAAGTCATTAGAGTATAAAAGTTAAAAATAATTATCAAAATTAATTAAAAAAATATATAGTAGTCCTATTTAAGATAAATATAAATGAGAGAATGAGAATCAAATCCTGAAGTATAGGATACAGTTTAGTACATTAAGGACATGGAGCAAGACAACCAGCAATTCAATACAAACATTCGAAGATGAAGCAGCTCAACAAAAATCTCGCAAATGCAACTTTACTGTTTGCTAATACAAATTTGGAAAAAATAATGACAAATTGCAAACCAGCTTTGGAGCACATTAAAATATTAATGTTGTCTCTCAACTGGATAAGTAAGACTGGGCAGCTTCGAAAACAATTTTTTTTCTGACTCTTACCCTCTGAAATATTTCTTGATAGCTCAATTCTAAGAGGTCTCTTTTTTATTTTAGTTTCCCATTCAATTAAATGGAGAAATTATTATTTTCTTTTAAATTTGATATTACACGTAATTTATGGAATTTTTTTATATTCTTAAAGTTGAATCTTTCAGCTTTACAATATTGTAGTCGTAAGACAATAAAATGATTAAAAAAGAGAAACAGAGACCAGAACATACAAAAAAACAATGTTAATAAATTAAATTGATAACAATGGAAGATTTACTTAAAATATGTAAATTATATTAAATATGCAACAAATACCTATAGAATCTAAATAAAATCAATCAACATTTCATTAATAAAGTTATTAGTTGTGAGGAGCACCTATTTCATTAAATTAATTATCATGATACATAATACACAGAAAATCATAGAAGTTGAAATAGTTTCTAATATTATAGTAGTTACCTGGCTGACTGTAATACCACATTTCCTGGCAAGTTCTTCTTTAGCTTCTTCACTGGGATAAGGATTAGATAAATGTGAATAAAAATATTCGTTCAATATTTCTGACGCTTGTTTACTAAAATTACGCCTCTTTCTTCTGGCATCCAAAAACCTCGACCTAAGCAAAAATTCACAATTATACAGTAAAAAAATTTCACATTACAACACCGTTTAAAATAACAGCAGTTATATTAACCAAAATCAAAGGTCCTTGCTGAATGCTTTATCAAAAACATCCTTTCTTAATACATACATTATCTAAGTAATATTTTTAGATAATTATAGATGTTAGAATGACTTGAAAAAATCGTGTATTATATCAAAGAGAAATTCCATATGAAGCTTTAACCAAAGAATATACAATTGCAACAAATTACAAAAAAGAAGAATAATTTCCTTGATAAAAAAAATAAAAGAAAAATATTGAACCCAAGAACAAAGTATTTTGAAGATTGAGATATCAAGAACAAATCATGTGGTAACAAATGAAACAATTCTTTGAAAAAAAAGTTTTTATGAAAATTTTGTTTGCTTTTCTAGTTTGATTTAACTTTTTCTACTTTGTATGATGTTATTGACGAGTAAATATGATGTGGGTGAAATTAACTAACCCAGCCTTTTACGAAATCCAATACAAATGAAAGTAGTGCTGAATTATGCTGCAAAACAATTTTTTTTAATATTGGAAGTCTTATGAGCTGATAAATAATTTAAATAAAAGTTAGTCCAGTCATTTTCGAATTTTCTAAAAAAATAAAGGGTTTAATTGTGCTAGCTTTATGCTGGAGAAAAATTAATTGGAGCACCTTAACACATTTTTTTCGAGAGGTTCGCCAACCACTTTATCAATTAACACAGTTTTTTTATTGCAAAAGTGAAGGTTGTACTGAGTTGTACAAGGCCACTGTGCAGTCGAGACAAAAAATTATTTCATCAAAATTAATGATTAAACTTGGATATATGTGGATTTCATAGGGGTAACAACACAGAATTTTTTTATTGCAGAAGAAAATGTTATTAATTTCGATAAAATAATTCTTCCTATCAACTGCACAGTGGCCTAGGATACTTGCACAACTCAGCACAACCTTTACTTTTGTGATAAAAAAATCCTGTGTGTAAAACCTTTTTAGTTACTAGCAAATCTAAGAAGCCAAGATATCTTAAAACACACGATCACTATTGATAATATATGATCACAATGAGAAGTCATAGATAACAAAAGATGGTTATGAAACTGAGACGATGAATTAAACAGTTCTAATTTTGGTTGATAATTATCCTAGTCTTCTTGATTGTTACTAATATGAAATGCATTAAAAATCCAAAGGTTACATCTCTATTGTAACCTGTACACCAAGGTACCAAAAGAACATTAAAATCTCATTATCATTTCAAAAGAAAATCTTGAAACTAAAGAACAGAAAAGCTTTACGATTAAGATGCCATCTTAATAATAAAAAAAATGGGCAAAAATTTTACGAAAACTAACAGTTAAAATAACATACAATGTGCGTACAGGTATAAGTGTATTATAAAAAATTGTTCTTTTTAATTAATACATTCACATGAATGGAAATTTTTGGTTTTTATGACCAATAATAAGTAGTTTCTTTGATGTACACAATATTTTTAACCAACTGATAAAAATATAAGAAATTTATTACCTAAGGATCATAACAGCCTCACATGTAGATTGTTTAAGCTGCATTTGAATAGAACTGAATTTTTTGTGGATGATCTGTACCATTCGTTCAATTTCTTTAGGTGTAATCGGCCTAGTACGACTCTGTTCTCTAAGTAGATTCATAACATGTGTAGTAAATTCATTACATGCTTGTTCATATTTCTCCAATTCCTAAAAAATTATATTTTCGATAATCAATTAAATTAAATATGTTGAAAAATGTGTGGCGACCAAGCATTTAAAAATACATAATACAGGTACACATTCCCTCAAGACATTTTCATCCCTTCACTGTTTTCCTAATCAACTTCCTCAATAAAACAATAATCCTTCCACTCCTGAGAATTCCAAGTTAATTTTCTTTTATAACCTTCTCAATGTTCTTATAGCATGCAAATAACTTAATTCTCTTCAATAGATACAGGTTATATGAAAACCAACATACCTACATCCCTCTACCTTCTACATTGTTTCATGACACCCTTATCTATTTTTCACTTAAACGAACCCAGGCATGACATTTTGGACAGCAAAGAGAGTCGATCTCGAACAACTAGTTCTATTACAGAGCTAGGCCTCTACTATAGATTTAGTTTAATTTTATATTTTGTATATATTGTTTTGTTGGTACATTCGTACATATAATGAGTTAATGTAGTTATTGAACTTTTATTATTGTGCTACCTCTTCACCATCCACGACCCTAAGACTAGCGCCCATAAATTCGACTTACTTGGTGGTAAATTTGTCTAATCTGTGCCAGTTTAGCTCGATAATCAGAATGTTCAATTGCATTATCTGGTTGTCCTGCTTGTGCCGCCGCTGATCCAGATGCTGCAGCTCCGGCACCTCCTCCTTTCTCAGGTCCAGCAACTCCTTCTGCAATCAACATGTTATCGAGACGCATCAATTGTGGATCTGGTGGCTCCTCTTCTTGCGTATTCCTTAATGACAATACTGTTTTTTCTTTAATTTCACACAACACCTAATAATAATAAACACATTAGTGTGGGGATTCTAATACAGATTTGAAATAGTGATTGCAATTTTAGATTAAAGTCTGTCAAATATGAGGCTCAAAAAAATAAATTTTACTGTTTATCATTTGAATTTTAAGAATAGCACTTAAAACTATAGACTATACTTGCTTTCTAGAACAAAATTTATGCTGATATTTACTGAAATAAAGATAAATAGGTACAAGTAACTCTTGAATAATTTAACTCATTAAACATTCAACTCAGTGAAAAACGGACTGTAACTTAATCTAATGCTTGTTTAGCTACTATATACACTAAGACAAGCTTAAAGTTCTACTTGAGACGTGGGGTAAGAAATCAAAAGTGAACTACTAGCATACACTATTATAAGTATTAGATAAAAAAAGTATAAACACCGAAAATAATGCAGGTTTCATCCGATGGCAGTTCAGAGTATGTTTCCTCGCTTGGGCTTCATCTAAACTTTGATCAGTAATGTTCATGATTTGTTGTAAAATCTCGCTGATGTCCTGTTTACGGGGTTCATTTTCATTTCCAGCAGAAGCTTCATTTTGTGGGGTCATACCGTAAGGTTGTGGAGGCATTAAACCGCCCCCCGTGTGACCCATCATTCTTCCTGGATCATCCATCACTCGAAATGTCTACTCACAACCACAACTCACAGGTCACCAAACGTACATAACAGAAATAGAAAATGGTGGACAGGTAAACAAAGCACAAAGAATGACTGATGTTTTTGAGAAAGGTAGTAATGATCTCTTGAAGTTCAATGGTATATTAATTCGCAAGGGTGCCACGTTTCTACAAATGCACTATGATTTTATTAAATTTTATATTATTTTTAATATCAATTTATACTACATAGAAATGAATCAATAAAGATATGTTCCTATATATCCAAAGTATATTAAATTTTTTTTCATTTACGTTATCCGATTTTTTTCTAATAAAATTTAAAAATCTTCCTAACAAAAACCCATGATATGATACTAAATCTGGCAAACTTAAAAAGTTCAAGTTATCCGGTATGTTGGACCAGCTACTTTTTCAGATATAGGATGCTAGTTTCTTAGTGTGTATTAAACGGACTACTATAAAGAATCCGATCCCTTGAAAACTTTATAGAATTTACATGCGCAGTAAACTATTGTCCAATTTTATAGATCTATTGAGTATCCAATCAATTTTTTACAGAACTAATTTTATATTTTTATGAATAATAGCATAATAGTTTTATGATCTATGTTTACATTCAATTGTGATATTGTTATTTTGAAAATGATATTTTAATATTAACTGAATTTTGATATTTAAATGAACAAGATCTATATTGTTCCTAAATGTCAAATGAGTAAAAGTGGAATATTTTAAAAAAGAAGAAAATCAACTTAAAATAATGTTTTTCGGTAAACAAATCTTAAAACTCGGATAATTTTTGACACTATACAAATTCTGTGTTAGAAATAGTAAATATTTCTTTCAAAAAATTGTGTTAAAAAATATAGTCCAATGTATAAATACAGTGTAGGTAAAACATTTTACATTATGGTAAAATTTGTTGCCTATGTTAATTTTGTATCTATATTTTTAATTGAAAGAGTGGGTTTAATATGTTTTCTTTATTATTTAATAGAAGAAAATGAATTGTGAAAAATAGATATCAAATAATTCAACAAAAATCTTTATACTCGACGTAATCACATCGTAACTTTATTTCATGATTTATCAACCTATAAAACTAATTATTTTGTTTGATAATTTACATGATTTATCAGAAAAATATATAAAAATAGATCTTAATATTTCTAATATAAGAATGTAAATTCTCAATCCGTCGTCGTCGCAAATTCAGTTTATGACGTCTACACTAGATGGGGACGCCACCTGTTGAGCATAAAAACAACATTTGATTCTTTTACAGATTCTCAAAACGTGGTTTTTGTCGTATAAAAGCGAAGATGACAAATCTAAAATTTGGAATTAGGAACTATGGTTTATTAGACTATTATATTTATACTGAATACAACGTTTACACTATCCTCACATCAAGACCTCTAAAACTGCGCAAGCAGTGAGTCGAGCGGGACAATCCAATACAGGCTTCATGAAAGAACAGCTGTTGGATTTCATGGTGAATGGGGTCCCCATCCGGCAGCGGACAAACTTCTCTCTAGTTAGAAACCATTTCCTAATTCGTTAAAAGGTACAAGCCAAAGCGCCTGATCAGATTTTTAAAGGATATTGGAAAGACCTATGTATTCAACGGCCCTAGGCAGGCCACTTTTTTACTAATAACTATGAAGGGTAGGGGATCCAGTTCTAGCACCGAAAACCAGTCTTGTTCTATATTAGTTTTTAGTTGTAAAAATATTTAAACAGAATGAAATCGTTGTTAAGTTAAGAAACTCATTATCTACAAAAAAAAAATAAACTTGAAATATACATTTATTTATTTCAAGATGGAATCACAATATTTGTAAAAATATAACAGGTTTGTAATAAAGAAACTACTAAAATTAAAAGTTATTATTTTATTAATGTAAACAGATTAAATTAACTAAAGGACTAATTAATTTCTTCGTTGCGCTTGCAATCTAACATTCTTTCTTCTGGATTTAGCATCAACAACAAGCTGAGCTTGTCTTTTCAAATAACCTCTTGAAGGCACTTCTTCTTCATCTTCGGATCCTAAAAATAATTACTTTCCTTTCAAATTTCACACAATAAAGTGTGATGGTAAAATTTCCATTAACTTCGAATTTATTTTGGTTATGATGGATAATAAATAACATACCCGGTGGCGCAGGTGGTGCTGGGGAAGCTCCAGTTTGGGGAAGTGGGGTTCTTCTGACCAAGCCTGCGTAAGGGGCAGGTAACCACTTTTCGTCATTTGGGTCAATAACAACGATACCTTCCTGTACAACAAAATTGATTAATTAGCACATTTTATTATTAAATAAAATTTCTATAGTTTTTTTTGGGCGTTACTGTAATTTAAGATTTATATATATATCACCCTGTCTTAATGCCACATTGATTCTTAATTTAATCTTGACAGAGTTTTGAACCTCTTTACGTTAGATTGAACAAATTATATCGAATGCTGATTGTGTTATTTCAGCAAAGAGAAAGAATTATACAGTGTGTCTAATTAAGTTGGAACCATATGGAAAACTTTTTTATTAGTAGTTTAATGAAAGAAAATTATTCTTGATAAAAAGTTCTGCATGTCCAAAAGTTAAAATGCGACCCTCATATATCAAATATTTAAAGCAGTATACGAGGTTTATCAAAAAATTTGAATTTTGTGCAAGAGTTTATTCTTTACAATTCAGAAAAATATTAGAAAGTAAAGTTGTTCTGATTTAAAAGTTATATTCAAATATGCCATTACACCAATTTATTATGAAAATTGAGATAAATAAACAAAACATTCAATGGAATATTCGATGTTGAGTCATCAATATTTTTAATATAAATTATACAACTAAGTCTAACTTTAGTCTTAGTTTTATTATATTAAAAAATCACCTCAAATGACATGCATTGACGTCCATTGGAGGCAATTGACGTCTATTGTCATTTGATGTCGATCGATGTCTATTGATGTCGATTCACGTCAATTCATGTCATTTGGCCATTGGGATCAATGGCATCATATTTTGGTCAACTCAAATTGCCAAATTTTATTTCGTTTTAGCACATCTACAGCTAAACAGGAATTAAATGCAAAACACCCGAGATCGCTATAATCTTCCTGTAGATATCGCTGCTATAGACAGACGGACGGCTGGACAAAACCTAACCTCTATTGTCAAATAGGAACTTATTGAAAAAAATAAAAAATGCTACAACTCGTCACGATTTTTAATCTGTTGAGATAAGGATGCAACTCGGGACGGGGATATTTTAGGTAAATGAAAAGGTAGTCTGAGTACATAATACAACTCGTCACGGATTCATTAAGAGTACTATCTGGAATTTAGTACCCAATTAACTTTGTAAAGTTGGAAAATCCAAATATTGAAACTTGGAATTTCTAAATACTTTAGGTTACGTTAGGTTAGGTTAGATTAGGTTAGGTAAGGTTGGGTTAGGTTAGGTTACCCAACCTAAATTCACAATTTTATAAATAATACTGATCTTTGACAAACTGACCAAGGAGAATATTGGACAATGGTTCAAGTAAAAACATAATTATGTTTGGATATGAAATAAATTTAAATTGTTTAAAAAACTCTATATTTTTAAAAAGCTATATTTTATATGGATGGTACTTTTAAATATTGTCCAAAGTATTTTTTCCGGTTGTTCAACATACATGGCTAAATTTCTTTATTTGATATATTAATGCATCTAAATGTTTTAGATTTTAGGTCTATTCTGTTTTAAAATTAGTTTTTTAATGATTTTTCAAATATAAAATTTGACGTTTCGACTTTTCTTCAAGCCTTTATCTAAATATTTATGGAAATGCTCTTGATTTTGGGTCTCTTCTGTTTTAAAATTAGTTTTTTTAATGATTTTTGAGAGATAAAATTTGACGTTTCGACTTTTCTTCAAGCCTTTATCTAAATATTTATCAAAATGTTCTTGATTTTAGGTCTCTTCTTTTTAAAATTAGTTTTTTTAATGATTTTTGAGAGATAAAATTTGACTTTTTGACTTTTCTTCAAGCCTTTATCTAAATATTTATCAAAATGTTCTTGATTTTAGGTCTCTTCTGTTTTAAAATTAGTTTTTTTAATGATTTTTAAAAGATAATATTTGACGTTTCGTCTTTTCTTCAAGCCTTTATCTAAATATTTATGGAAATGCTCTTGATTTTGGGTCTCTTCTGTTTTAAAATTAGTTTTTTTAATGATTTTTAAAAGATAATATTTGACGTTTCGTCTTTTCTTCAAGCCTTTATCTAAATATTTATCAAAATGTTCTTGATTTTGGGTCTCTTCTGTTTTAAAATTAGTTTTTTTGATGATTTTTGAAAGATAAAATTTGACTTTTCGACTTTTCCTCAAGTCTTTATCTAAATATTTATCAAAATGTTCTTCATTTTAGGTCTCTTCTGTTTTAAAATAATTTTTGAAAGATAAAATTTGACTTTTTGACTTTTCTTCAAGCCTTTATCTAAATATTTATGGAAATGTTCTTGATTTTGGGTCTCTTCTGTTTTAAAATTAGTTTTTTTAATGATTTTTGAAAATTTGACGTTTCGACTTTTTATCAAGTCTTTACCAAAATATGATATTGAAACTAACAATTTGCGTATTTATATTAATCAATAGATCACCTACATCAAAATAGAAAATGTTCTAATAAGAAAAATTATTTTTTTTTTAGTCCTTACATCTCCAGTACTTAATCAATCAAATTATTTGTAGTTTTATTAGAATTTACAAAATAGAGATATAATTTTGACTTTTATTTTATTTGAAATTTTAAATTCTTCATCATTTATAGCTTTTTCGTTCTTATGAATGTGAACAATTTCTTTTCGTGTATTAGATTCCGTTCCAAGAATTTTGAATCTTTATAATTGATTTTATGTTTTTTTGATATCTCATGGTTCGTTAACGTAGTTTTATTTTTTTTTATAGTATTGATAACCTTTTAGTCTATTTTCTAAATACTGAGAGATCTGCCTTATGTAGACAGCGTCACAAAAGTGGACTAACTTTAATATATTTTGCGAGCTTTCGAATACTTATTTATTCATCGTCTGGGAAATAATTGATTGAGATTTGTGGTGGCTTTAAGTTGTATAAATTTTTGTAAAAATTTTAAATTCATAAAATTCAATATTCAAATTGGCGTTGATAGAAATATTCAAAAACTATGATCAAGCAAATTATCATGGGACGAGCCTATTGCGCAATATTTATTAATAATTTTGACATAATTTTTAATCAAATAACCCAACCGAATCAATTAGAAATTCCTCGGATGGTCATCGGATAGAATCACCAATTACTAGACATGTGATGCTTTTGTGATGTTTCGATGAAAGCTTATGCCATTTGCATCTATTTAAGGAGTCAAGAATCTCTAGAATACTTCTGTCAACGTCAATTTGAATATTGAAACTAATGAATTTAAAATTTTTCCAAGATTTAATACGATTCAAAACCACCGATAATCTTAATTAATTATTTCTTAAACGATGAATACATCAGTATTAGAAAGCTCGGAAAATATATTAAAGTTAGTCCACTTTGGTGTTTCATTGCCACGTTCCCAATAAGTAACCGCTAATAATATAGTTGGCAAAGACTTCTTTACAATTCATTTGTATATTATTTTTGCTTTTAATTTCATAATTAAAATCTCGAGGTGCATAATCTTCCGTCACGAGTTGTCTAATCTTCATGACAACCGCGATCACGAGTTGACACATTGTAACAGAAGTTAAAATTTTATCGCGGTTATTAAAATCACGAGTTGGCGCACGCCCCAGGAAATTTGTATTAGGTCAGGTACATTTATGATGCAGTTACAGAAAAAAATTCAGATTATTGTGTAATTATATTTGTTTTGAATTAAAAATGGGCTGTAAGTAAATAATAGTACCTTTTCCGAATTGGTATCTTCTGTTTCGATTCCGATTTTATCAAAAATTCCTTTAATGTCGTTTTTAATTTTTTCCAAAGTAACTAGGGGATCGGTATCTAATTCCGCTAAAGGATTAATACACAGATAAAGATTTTGTAATTCTTTCGATAAATTTTCAATTGCCTCTTCTTTTTTTAACTGCAATTCTACATACCGCTCAGATTTCTTTTTATTCTCTTCTATTTGTTTTTGGATCAGGTCCATTTCTCCAGTTTTCCTACCAAAAAATTAATGTTTCTTCTAAGTAACTCTTCAGGAAGGTATTAATTTGAAAACTCTTAAACTAGCATACTTTACTCTAATTGTGTCTCTAATCTTGGATGGAAATTGAGTTGTAGTCATTGAAATGGAACATAGGGTCTTGCTTCCGAAGCGATTTGAATGAAATTTTGAAATTAGGCTCATCTTACCCTTAACTTCAAAAGTGAAAATGATCTGAGCTCTGCCTATTATTTTTAAGGGGTGTAAACAACCCCTTAATAGAAAAATTGACATTGAGCTATTTTATCGCTAGAAAACGTGTTTAATATTAAGGGGTGGAATTGTAAAGTGTTTTCTAGCACAATTACCTGCTAATAAAATGATTTTCAATCCCTTGAAAACATTACAATCTTTGCAAACAACCCCTAAATTGAAAAAATTACGTTAGTGTAACATAAAAAGATTTAACTATAGAGTAAATAATATTTTATGTTCTCTATCTTAATAAATGAATTTTTAACCGTTAAAAACAACCCTTTGATAAAAATTGTTTAAAAAAATTTCTTTTCATGAAATGAAAAGGATTTAAATGTTATTGTTATTTGTTATTTAAATGTTATGTTAATTTGGTGACAATTTAATCGATTAATCGCTTAAATATTTGAAAGTAACTGATTAAATTAATACGACAATGAACTTAAACTTCATTCAAATGAACATATGAACAAATATGAACTCTATCATTGTGTATTTTCACTTTGCTCTAAGTATTCACATTCCGAAATTTTCAGTTTACTAAGTAGAAAAAAATACGATTAGTTTTTGGACCATAACTCCTTCAATTTTGATGCTATCACAACTTATAAATAATCATTTAAAAGGTAATTGAAAGAGCTACAACTTTTTTCATTACAATATATAGAGAAAAACCTTTTATTTTAAAACGGTGAAGGGTCAAAGGGCTCGGGAGAGACTGTGATTGCGCTGCCGCGCGTTCTTTAAACAATCATATCTCCGTCAATTTTTGTGTGACAAAAAAAAAGAAAAAAACCAAATTTTTTTTCAGAAAAAGACCAATATTTAATATCAATGTACTTTTATACGTATCTATCATCATTTTTGAGATATTATGAAAAGAAGGTGGTTTTTTACATTTTTTTCCCCAAAATCGTGATTTTTTTTTGAAAAATACGCGTCCTAAAGCACCCAAACTGTTAGAATCAATCAAACTCTTTATATTAAAGTTATTTCTAGACGGAATAAATTAATTTTAATTTTGGTGGAGATGACACTTATGAAACCCATTGATTTAAAAGAAAAAAACCATCAGATGTTTTTCTTATTTGCATTACAGCTCATTCATTATACGTAAAAAAGACTTTTAACAGTGCTCATTTTAAAGCTTATTTCATGTACTACAAAACCCTATTTCATTAGAATGCATAAAATGTATCTGCTCGCCGCTAGATGGCATCGATTAAATTTCAGACAAAATAAAAAACGGCTTCGATCTTTAATATATCGCTTAATATTGCACTTAGAACACTTTATAACAAACCGATTTATTCAGTTTTTTACTTGCTACAATTTTTTTAGCATAAAATTTTCGTTAAATTGCATATTTTTGGAGATATTTGCAAAAAACCGATGTAAAACGTGAAAAAAATCCGAATTTTCAATTACCAATAACTTGAAAAGTATAGGGTTTTTTGAAAAGCTTCAATTACACCACTTAGAAGGGGTGGTAACCACCCCCAGGGTGGGTGCGCAGTTCAGATTATTTTCACTTTTGAAGTTAAGGGTAAGATAAGCCCAATCCCAAAATTTCATGCAAATCGGTTCACAGTAAAAAAAATGGAAATTGAATATATTTCAAGTGTAGTAGAATTCTTAAAATTTCAAATACATAATTGATATAATTTACATAAAATACACGACAATGTGATTTATTTATTTAAGTATGTACAACCCCATATTATTGGTTCAGTGTTGCCAGATATTTTTGATGAACTGACTTCAACACGTACTTCTGGTGGGCAACTAAAAACGACCATATCTCAGGAACGGATTATATTACAGTTTCAGGGAAAAATATATTTATAATAAAAGTGGCTTCAATAAATATAATATAAAATTAAAAAAACAAATTTGTTAAAAATTTATCGAATTTAAAAGATAAATGTTACGTTATAGGTTGTACTGATTGGTTATCTTCAATCAGATGACTTCAACTTGATTTTTTTCATTAGATTTCTACTGGAGCAAAAATTGTTTCAAAATAAAAAAATATTTGAAACAGTAATAGCAAAGATGTGAGGACATTTCTATAGTATAAAATGGCGTATTACCGTTCTGCGTCTTTTGCTTCTGCGTATTTGAAAGATTCCAATTTGATGTTCATGGATTCCATTTTCTTTTCCAATATCCTTTTTTCTTCTTCTGCTTTACCTCGTAAAAGTAGCAGCTTTTCATCGGTTTCTTTTTGAGATTTGAACCGTTCCAAAACTTCTTCTGTACTTGTACCACCTATAAAAAGAAAATTGAATACATTTATTTAAAAATCTGCTTGTCATGTCAAAATAACCTGTGGCTTTTTTCAAAATATCGAAAGATTGTGTCATGACTTCTACGGGATGTGGTGGTAGCGGTGGAAATTTTTCTTCATCTTGCGCGTCTTCTGCGCCTTCGGGTTCGGGTCTTATAGGTAATTTTCCACCTTGGAAAATTTTCTTTTCTAGTCTTTCAAGCTCTAATCGACGTTCGTTAACAAGACGTCGACCTTCTGCAGCTTCTTTTTCTCTTTTCAGAGCAGCTTCATTAACGGATTTCTCTTCTTTCAAAAGGATACTGCGAGCATGAGAACGCATCCGGCTTGCTTCGTCCATAACCTATAAATTAAAATTGTAACCGATCTTAATAAGACATAATTGATAGTAAAAAAGTGATAAAGACGCCATCGAAGACATATATCGAGAATACCTTCTTCAGCTGGTTCTATAAATAGAAAGTATGTCCTCTGAACAATAGATGGCGTCATGTGTATCTAGAAACATACCTTATTATACTTTACATTGCGTAGTATGGTTGTAAATTTGATTTTACATAATTTTTTGTTGAACAAACAAAGAGCAACGTGAAAAAATTGACTGAATAAAATTCAGAAGGCTAATACGAAGGTTGCTACTTAAGTTTTGTGATATTTATAATTGAATATGGCTTTATTGTTTTTTAAATATATTCTCCATTGAGATCAAAACACTTTTGCATGTATTTGAACCCATTTTCGAAGCATTTTTCCCGTTCTGATTAAGGTACTTCCAAAGCATCTGATTTGAACTCGTCAACCGCTTCTTCGGGTGTAGAAAAACGTTGACCTCGTCATTTATTTCTGATCTGCGAGAATAAGAAGAAATCCTTGGGTGTCAAACAAGGTCTGTACGGCAGATCACCCATCAATTCGAAGTTTAGACTGTTCAAAAACGTTTTTGTTTGAACTGATGTGTGAGAACTCGCGTTGTAGTAGTATAGAATGATTCGTCTTCTGCGATTGGTTTCCCTGATTTTTTTTTGGCATACTAATGCCGGTGTACTAATCAGAATTGATGGTTCTTCGTTATAGAACAGTTGCGACATGTCCAGCTCTTCCGAAAAAACAGGTTACGGAGTGCTTTGTGCGCGAACAACTTTTGTTGAAAATAATTCAAATAACAATCGTATGACAACACGTTCTGAGTAAGTTCACCATTAAAAATGTTAAACTTTATGTTGGTAATGTCATATTTGATACATTAACATCAGTGTTGCCATATTTAAAAATTTAAGCAACAACTCTAGTAGGATAGATGATCAGTAAAAAATCCCGCAGGCAGCAGTCAAATCCGGCAGATTCAAAAATATAAGCGAAGATCTGAGAGATTTGATGAAGGAAAAAAATCGAATAGCTAGAAAAGCCCAAAAGAAATTCTGCAGCAACTACAGGAGCACAAGAACAAGGAAAGGAATAAAAGGATTAACTAACTAGATTCTCAAAAACCGACATATGGAATATATCCAAGTCTTTAAAGAGGATTTAACCAATGACTTTAATGATTTCTCAGGCATGATAGAAGAATACCTAGACGAGGGGTATCAGAAACCCTAGGATTCGTAACAGCGATGAAAGTGAAAAAACTACTTAGGCTCGCATCATCAACAACTTCTAGGATGGACGGAATTTCAAATAGAGCGCTGAAAAACATCATAAAAGCATATTGAGGATGAAACACTTCCCATCGAGATAGAAACAAGCGGATATCAGCATGTTGAGAATATTTGGAAAATATCTCACTTTCCAGCAAAACAAGAGTTCTAAATACACTACAAGCAGAACATTTTGGCACAGCACCGAACAGCAAATCGTGAGAGAAGGTTTGAACCAGAAATAATCCACAGAAGTCATTTTCATCGACATAAACAAATATTTTGATGTACGTAGCCTTACAAGATAAAAGGGGTAGGATATATGAAACCTCTTGAAAAACTCCTGAGCAGTTATCACAAGGGGAGGAAGGTTCAGGTGGAGGTAGTAAACGAGACATCAGAAAACAGCAGACAGAAGTACCACAGGGAGCGGTATTATCACCGATGTGTGATAATAGATATGTTGTAGGTCGATAGACAAGTTGGGATTTTAGCTAATATCCCAGGACAATAGGCAGTTGGCTGATGACGCGCCATGCATGCCTAAATGCCGGACAATAGATTATTCGTCGAAAAATGACCAAGCGTTTGTCTATTCTCCTGCGACTTTATTTACCTAACCAAACCTAACCAAACCTAACCTAACCTAACCTAACTTAATCTAACCTAACCTAACCTAACCTAACCTAACTTAATCTAACCTAACCTAACCTAACCTAACCTAACCTAACCTAACCAGTCAGAGTATGAGTTTCTCATAACAGTAAATAGCAAGGAATTATCTAATATCCGGCATTTAGCTAATATTCCGGAAGATTAGGCATGCGTGGCGCGCCATCAGCTAAAGATTATATACACGGATTGATCTGCCACACTGTATAGAAATTTGACGAGAAAGGTCGATCCTAGCGATATCTCTCCGACTGGCTCCGTACCAGTTATTCATTTGATCCTTAGACAAGAAAAAAAAATATTTCTATAATCAAAAATTTGATCTAAGGTTCATATCCATTCTAACGCTGTAGATGCGCGGTCGTTTGAAAATTGGCTTGCGCGGGATATTTGAAAATTGATTCACAATTTCGCGGGAACTTTGAAAATAACTCGAGTAGTTTTAAATGCTCGAAGCTAGTTGTCGCATCAAATTGTGAATGAAGCAAAATTATTATGCAAAAACTTTCATTTTGCTAACATTTCAAATTCAAATATTGTTGTTTACAAGAAAATATAAATACCTGAAATTAAAATGCTGTTTAAATGAAGTATTTTGTAGATGGACGTTGTTCATTCAATAATCTTTGGTTGTTTCTCGATGCATGTTTGGAACTTAGTTTCAGAATCCAGATTGACAAACATTCAAAAATAAAACACCAACAAGTAAGCTTTTGGATGTGAACCAGTCACAGAGATGGCGTTGAAAATCGTCCTGAACTTCTCCTATTCCAGTGCACAGACCCTACCATCACCCAACTGCCTATTGTCCTGGGATATTAGCTAAAATCCCAACTTGTCTATTGACCTACGATAGATACATAGCGGACAACCCAAAAACGGAAAACACCATGATATAGTACCGCTATATGGCAACGAAGTGCGTGAGAGTAAAAAATATTACCAAAAAGTAAAGGTTTTTATCATGAAAAATAGAAGTAAACAATGAAAAAAGCCAAGTCGTCTTCTACAAGACAATGACGAGTTACTCACCCAATCAGAACATAGTAATCAACGACGAATAAATCCAGTAGACAAAAAATGGCAAAATACGTATGAGTAGCGTTCGATCAAGGTCTTACTCTCAACGAACACGTGAAAAAGACATTCGACAAAGTGAAAAAAAAACGAGATCAAGATTATGCGGATTAATCGGTAGAAAAAGAAGTTTGAAGACGGAAACGAAACTCAGGTTTATTACTTATGTCTCAGTAGCATGCAAAACGAACAAAAAGAATCTACAGGGTCAACAGAACATAACGTTGAAAACAAGAAGCGAGGAGAAACAAACGTAAAAACACGGAGAAACGGAACCGTAAAAAATATAGGGCATTATGGTCGTCAGGACAGAAAAGCGAGGATCTGGATCACATCCGAACGAGGAATTATAGGAACTAACTTATTAAGTACACCAGAGAGGACTACAGGAAACATGTGCATCGATAGAGAGTGATTAGATCTTTACTTAACGAAGAAAGTTGGAAAGGGTTTACACACATACATTACGAAGATCAAACAATCGCGGAGATAAGGGAGTAAAGTCACCGAGCTAACCCTCTCACAGAACTAGTGGGAGATGAAGGAGACAACACGATGAGGACCTGTTTGAATGACAGGTGGTGGTGGAATGTCTTGCTCCGCATTCATCCGTGGATTTATGCAGGAGTGGATGCCTAGCTTAACGGGACGAGCTTTCTTACACGAGCGTTTGTGTGATCTAATTCTCATACTCACTTTTTGAAGTTTTTCGATATCGACTCTTTGCAAATTCAAAGCTTCTTCCAAATTTTTAATGTTTCCTTCGAAGTTGTCTGAATCGGACTTTAAAGATTTAAAGATATCCATATATCTATTTTTCACGTGCATAGCTTCTCTGATTTGGACATCGACGGCGTGTATGTCGTTTTGTAATTTCGTAGTAGCCTATTAACAGTTTCATTAAAATTAATTCAAACAATGCAGTTTAATTTTATTAAAATACGTATTTAGTTTTGTAAATGTTATTTGTTTTAACCAAATTGACGTGGAACTACTAATATGAAATCTATGGAGGGTAGATGTAAAGAGAACCATCTTTGTGCTACAGAAAGTGTCCATCAAATCAAAAATGAGTTTAAAGAAAGATAATGACTTCGCCGTACTACTTGAGTTACTTTTCATTTTACGTCCACTCGGACAATTTTTCACTGAGCAAATTTGATGATTCTATTGTGTATTAATGTTTTGTGGTAATTTGCAAAAATTCTTACAAATTCACGATAATTAATTAACATTCAGCGTTATATTTAATTAATGACTCTAGTCATTTGAAATATTGAATTTTCTAAGTTCATATGATATCTCGTCCGACAAGAGCTCCATTTTGGTCAAATTTTGAATTATAATTTACCGTCTACAAAGGGACAGTTTTTAAGGTAAGCCTCCTAACCTCTACCCTCCATAATGACATCCTCCATAAAATACTGGTAAATTTAAATGTTATAAATGACGCGAAATTTAAATTATTTGAAGGTAGTTCATCCACCATATTATCCAGATCGGGCTTTTACGTATTTTCAGACCTCAAAAGAACTGTCGATGGACAGAAACGTTTCCTTTCTTTCTTTTTCTATGCTAGTCTATCTATTAATGGGTAAACCTTCAATATTTACGATTCTGTCAATAAGATCTCCACAACTTCTTTGTGTCTATTTTTTGTATCATAATCTTTTCCTCTAAGCAGCTTAACAATTCCCAAGTTAGTGTCTTACATATCCTATCTTCCAGTGGGAAGCTTTTCCGAAGCAACACTGGATATATAGCAACTTGTAGATTCATAGGGTTGAATATTTTTCCTTAAAAACTGCTTTTTTAACCATAGGAAATGAGTTTATAGCAAGGGTGACTATGTAAGTCATCTGACAGTCCTTTTATTAGCTGTCGATTGTTGTGATTTTTGAATAAACCCTTTAGAAGTCTAGCGACCTCAATGCTTTGATAGAGACGATTTTTGCTCCGTGGAAACATTTTAATGTTCTTTGATTTTTGCCTTTACCTTAGTTTTTGTATGTTCGAGTGTTATTTTCGACTTTTTTGGAATACTAGGATCGTTCATAATGCTGTACAGATGGTTTCTGTTCACAGTTTTTTGTAAATCTATGAAGATTGAGTAAATTGGCCGATCGTATTCATACCCCATTCTTTGCGTTTGCCTCAGAGCGAAAATGTGGACTGTAACTGATCTTCCAGATCTCTCAAACTTTTATCTATGGTTTTAGTCAAAATTTTGGGAGTTACATATTGCCGCCTTATCTACAATATTGAGTTCCTCCTGTTTTGCGCTGAGATCAGATTCCAAAGAACTGAACTTATCCAACTTCTTAATATTTTATTATGCCCTTATTGAATCGCTAATTCTTATGTGGTACGTGCAGTGCGACTCCATTTGAGCGAATCTTCAAACTACTTTGTCCTTTACTCGTACTAAACAGCGGGCTCACTGCAGGGACTTTTTCAAAAGATTAAAAATTCTTATTCTTCCTTATTCATCTTTGAATCCGTTTGCCTAATTCGTAAGCACGCTTCAAAAATTTCAAAAACATCGTTGTACGACTAGGAACGCGGAGCACAACCTTTACCTACCTACTCCACGTTCAGAATTAGTTAAGTGCTCGATACTGTACAATGCAAAAAATGCACAATCACTTGCCAATTGAAATCAAATCGATATCATATTTTCCCGCCTTTCGCAATAATTTGAGGGCATATTCACTGAAAAGTGCCTTTGCTATGGACTTATATACTTATATATTATCTATTACTATTACCTATAATTTTGTTTTTCATTGTGGTTTTCTTCTGTATATTGAAATCTTATTTTATTTGTTTTATCTTTATTTAGTTATTTTTATGTAAGTTTATTAGTTTTTACAAGCTTTTGTCTGCAAATTGTAACAATTTTTTGTCAATTTTATTATTATATGTTATTATTATTTTTTAAGTGTTAATTTAATTTTTGTACATGTATATTATTTTCTTTCTGGAATCCGATAATTAAATAGAACTAATACGCAAAGTATATTTCATGACTGAAAAATAAGCCCGCAATTATAATATTACGGTCCGCTTTATCCTCAGTCCGCCACTGTACACATCGGCGGTTTTGTTAAAGGTGGTTTATTAATTTTTGAATCTACTCGTTCCGGTAACTATCTTGAGGACATGAAAGCTGATGTTTTTAAATAATGGTTCGAATAAATAATATATCTTCTTCTTCATAGCTGTATAATAGTAATGCATAATGCGGGTTATCACTCGAGACCAAGTGGTTAAAAAAAATATTTACAGAATTGCCTAATTTCCAAGAATAATATCAATAGGCCAGGTATTCAAGCATTTTCCCCTCCTAATTCTTTAATGCAGCACCGATTTATTTGAAATTTCGACAGAAAGCGAGATCTACATGGTGCCAAAGTGTGCAAACCCCCTTCCTCCCCGGGGGCTTGCAACCCCTTTTCGGGGGTGGAAAATTTTTCACCAATAATAACCCCAGAAATCGAAAGAGCAGTAAATTTAAAGTAAAAAATGTTATGTAAAGTTTTTTCGCCAGATCGATAGTTTTTGAGTTATTTGCAATTGAAAAGTTCGATTTTTCGTCAAAAAACCGCATTTTTCAATAGTTTTTTACGTATAACTCTGTAATGATGCATTTTATCGAAGAAAGTGTGAAGAACAAAAATAAAGCTTATAAAAAACAAAGGAATTAAGAAAATTAAGAAATATTTTAAAATCTTAGTGTTCTACCTAAAGCAAGTTATTGATACTTGAGTAGCTTTTGTTTTACGTAATTGAGCATTTAACCTCAAATAACGGGAAAAGGGTACATTTTTCAACAAAAAGTCATAGAATACTTTTTAAAGAGCTTAAAAAGTCCTTTCAAATGACTACTGATAAAAGTCATTTTGACTAGAATTTCAGTGAAATATGGTGTAACATAGTTAAAGCTAAAAAAAATGCGCTAAAACTAATGCCATTTCATTGAAAATCAAAATTAAACTTATTCCTTGTACAAAATACTTTATTTAGATGTTATTTACAACATCTGAAAGTTTGGCTGATCAGAAATACATAATTTTGAAAAAAATTAGTATTAAATAATACTTTTTTTTTGATTTTTTAAAAAATTTTTAATCTCCATAATTATAACAGATACAAAAACAAATAAACAATCAAACCAAAGCATTTTTTATGAAGATTATTTTGCTTTTTTTATTTTTTTTGTAGCATAAAAATTGACGGAGTTATAACCAAATTAATCTGTCACTATAGTGCGAGGATTGCTTATCCATAGCCCTTTGACCCTATTAATAAAATATGCAGGGCCTCAAGCCCTTCTAACATATATATGCTTGTATCCCTGGAAATAACCTTAAAAATGGTTTTCTAATAGATGTGATAGCTTCAAAATTAATGGAGCTACATAAAAAATAAGAATTTGAAATTTTTTTTGTGAATTATAGGATATGAAAAAGTTTCAAATTTTGACGCACGGATTTTTCTGTTGACGCTAGTAGGTACATTTAAGAGTAACAAGAGATGATATACTTATAATCTTGGTAAAGGGGTGGTTCTTAAGGGGTAGAGAATGAAAAATCACTTCGTGTTTGGAAAATACACTTAAATACCCAAAGAATTCAAAATCAAAACATTAACAATCATTAAATTTTTTTTTTATTTTTTATCAAAGGGGTGGTTCTTAAGGGTTGACAGAGCATAGACTATTGAAAATTACTTCCAGTAGAGAAAAGAAACTTTAATATCAAAAAGAATGCAAAATTTAAAAGTTGGCAGTCAATAGATTCATTTTTATTTCATTCTCTGCAAATTTGGGGTATTTTTTAAGGGTTGAATAATGAAAATTAATAACCAATTGAATTTTATTAAAATGCTATAAATTTTTCACAGTAAAAATGAAATTGCAATGTTTTAAATCGTTAAAAGATTTGTTCCTATATTATTTTCATCAGAAGGGTAGTTTTCAAAGATTTTTAAGGGTTGATACTTCAAAATATATAAATTTTCTATTATACAATATGTTAAGATATTTATGGTGCATAAACGAAAAAGATTTGAATTGAAAAAAAGTAGGAAAAACTATAATAATGATATTTTTCAATAAGGGGTGGTTTTCACTCCTTAAAAACATTTTGCACACCTTGCGACCATGTAGATCTTGAGGGTAAGATGAGCTTCTAAATTTTCAGTAAAATCGGAGCTGCATTAAAGAATTCGGAGGGTTTGACACCATTTTGAGATTGACTGCCTGCACTAAAAGTTTCATTCCGGTTCTGTGAGAAAAGAAGTTTATTTTTTGTAAAGAAAAATTCGAAGAATATGAAATTGAGGAAATTGCGGAAAATCGTGGAATGACGGTGGTTACATCTCCACCATATTAAGAACTAACTCGATTGAACTGGTATGGGTGCAAATAAAGGAAAATGTTTCAAGAACAAATAGTTCTTTTTAAGTGAGTGATGTTAAACGGTTGGTTTTGAAAGCCACTTAGAGCTCATCATCCAATCCTATTAGGTTGAAATATGTCACTTTCACCACTTCTATTTAGAAGTCTTTTCCTACAATTTGGGTACAGTTCCAGAAGGACACGGTGAAGAGATTTCATCAGCAAATTGCTCAAATGGAGGAGCGCTACATTGGAAAATTGACCTCTTTAATGTGAAACCGCTCGTGACGAGTACATGCGAAACAACAATTTATAAATAACAATAAATTATATATATATATATATATATATATATATATATATATATATATATATATATATATTTTATTTAACTTTTGGAATATTACCTTTCTAATCGGCTGTTCCACCTTTTTATTCATTTCTTTTTTATCGTGTTTACTAAGTAGTTTTTGATACTTAGATGCCAGTTCTGTTAAATACTTCCTTCTCTAAAATAATTAATATAAATTATTATTTATATTCGGTTGATTGGAGTGCATTTTTGCTACATTTCAATTTTGAGTTTCTTAGCCACCCAAATTGTTTAGAAACTTAAAATACTTCCTACCAAAAGATAAACATATATGGCTTTAATTTATCCGCAAAAACTTTTTATAAACTTGTATAGGATCTTTCAGCAAAACTATCCGCTATACAGAGTCAGCTTTATGGTGGTATTTACATTGTTGTCAGATCTTTCCTTTTATCGGAAAAATAATGAACTTTGTTATTTCAAATTGATCATCCTAAATATATTTTTCACTTTTCTAGATCCTTAAGAAATTCTTCATCTAATGTTCCCTATACCTAAATGCCATAATTTCGAATTTATAGCTACAAATAAAAAATTTAATGTTGCAATTAATTATTATTGTTGAAGTTTATTGAAAGTCATAACGAATCGTTTATCTGAAAAAGAACGAATCGATATTCTAATGATATTAGGATATTTTGATAGACATAGAACTCAATAATAAACGTGTAATATCTTTAATGATTCATATCCTAACCGAAATCTCATAACAAGATGTAATATCAGTAAAGTAGTGAAAAAGTTTAAATAAACTGTTTTATCCAAATCAGTGCGCAGAAAAACTGCATCAACTGAAAACAAATCTTTCGATGTTTGTGTCCTGTTAGAAGACGATCCACACTTGAGTCCAGGGAATTTGATATTTCGCTAACATCTGTAATGAAAATTTTACGTGATAATAAGTTCCATTCATACAAAGTAACGTTGGTTCAAGAGTTGTCATATGTCAAAACGATCCGAATCCATCGATTTTTGACGAACTTTACGAAATTCATCCTGTATCAAAGTGCGACTACGATAAAATTCGGAAAATTAGTGGAACACGTTGACTCGAGATGGTGCTTCATCAACAAAAGTCGCGGCCCGCACTGCTCTTGGTTTAATCCACATTGTAAATCATTTCGCTCTGAAATATTTGCGATTCAATTCCAACTCAGATAACATTCGTATTACGACACGTTCTAAATACATTCACCATTAAAAATGGCAAACTTTTTAATGTCAATGTCAGATTCGACATAATCACTTCAGTGTGGCCAAATCTCAAAACTTAAGTAGCAGCTCGTGTACCAAAGGAAACAATTAAGATAAAAGTGTATGTAAACTAGGAAGTTACGATGGTAAACGTTTCCATGGGACATGTTTTTGCATTTTTTTGTACCTCTTTTTTGAATTTGTGCATCACTTTATCATAACTCCGTAGTGATAATATGTGAGTAAAATTTAGGTAGAGGTATAGATAATAATCTGGAGGAAGAAATATTTTTCAGTCATTAAATTTTTGTTTAAAAAAAACGACTTATCACACTTCCACAGCAGATAGTTTTGCTGGGAAACTTTTACCTCCACTGCGGGTTCCTGCGTCGCGGTGGGGCTCGGACGGATTGTATGTCCTCTGTTAGTCGCTTTTATCTGAGCTCCGCTCATTAGTCATTATGGCACCATTAACAAATATTTCTTCATAGTGATGAGCTGCCTTTCTTGTGATTCCTTCTTTTCTGTTTTGCTCCCTACGTCTCCCTTCCCCTGCTGCATGCAGGGATGAGGAGTTCGGGTCTATCTATTATCTTCTAATGTTGCTGTGTGTTTGGACCTCTTTGTCTACTGTCCTGTTCCTTTCTTTTTAGAATTTTTTCCACCATACTCTCAACAGCTTTCCATTTAAAATCTGCTTCCATCTTGATCTGCAGGACATCTGAAAATTGTGTGCTCTGCATTATCTATCTCCGAGCTACAGTATAGGCAGAGGTCATTTTCAGCTTTACCTATTCTCCTAACATAACTTTGGAAAGAGCCATGGGCTGTCATTGTTTGGGTCAAATAGTATCCAATTTCACCACAGGATCTCTCATACCACGGCGTAATATCTGGTAGCAGTTTGTGAAGCCACACGTCCTTGTCGCTGGCGTTCTATCTATTTTACCATTTCTGTACCGTTTCTTTTCGAAGAGCCTTTTTCTCACCTGCTGTCATTCCTATCGCTCTTGATCTCTTTTCAACTAGAAGATCTATAGGTATTATTTGTGCAAAGTACTCTTGCAGCCTCGGTTGAGATAGTACGATAGCCCCTGCATATTCTCAGCGCTACTCTTCTTTGTACTCGGCTGGCTACGGTGTTATATTTGTTAATCTCTAGAACACTTCCCCAGATTGGAGCTGCGTATAATACTATAGATTACGCCACGCACCCCAGAATCCTCCTTTTTGCTTCACATGGGCCTCCCATATTAGGCATTAGTGAACTGAGAGCAGAAACTGTAACGTTCGCCTTGTTACTCACATATCTGAGGTGTTCAGTGAACTTGAGCCTTCTGTCTATGATGACACATAGGTATTTCACATGGTTCTTTGGGCGAATGGCGAGACCTCCGATCTTAAGTTCTATTCTATTGGGCCATGACGTTTCTTCCCAACTATCATCACAGCTTCTGTTTTCTCGGGAGCTTTCTTAAGTCCAACTGACCTCATCCAAGCTTCTATTTCTTCCAGAGCATCATTACACCTTGCCATTAGAACTTGTTCTGTTTTGGCTTTGATCATGACTGCGAGATCATCTGCATAGGCCACTGTAGATACTCCTTCCATTAGTCGTAAGTTTAAAACCCCATCATAGATAATGTTCCACAGCAATGGGCCCATAACACTACCTTGTGGCACTCCAGCTGTAATGGGTATCATCTCATCCTCCTCTATACAGAGAGACCTGCTAGAAAGATAACTGCTCACCATTCTTAAGATGTAAGGAGATCCTAAATTTATGTTTGAACAAATGAAATCTTTGAAAACTACTGATAATATTTTTTAAGTTTTCTTCGAACCAATTTTCTGTAATAAAAATTAAAAATAATTGTAATACAGTTTCATTTTCTACCTGTTTCGAACGGTATCGCAATAAATCTAATTTTTTAGTTTCATCAATAATGTTGGTATCAATGAGTTCCATCACATGCTCTGGAGATTTATCCATTAAAGAACCGGGAACTCCTTCGAGAGTTTTGTTTTTCAATCGGAATTTCGTCTGCGAACTTTTGCATTCGTGAAGAGTCACTACAAGTTCCGAAAGTTCTTTTTTTAGTTTGATTATCTCATTAATGTTAGATTTTCGTTCGGCTTCGCAGTCTTCGAAAAGAGCTTTCCTCTGTCCCTCTGGAAATGAATCAAAATTTATTAATAAGTTATAACTGTTAAATATATCTGGCTGCTACTACTTTTATTGGGAATAAATTGATACTTTTTTTAATAACACATTGATCCCCAACTAAAATTGATAAACTTTCCCCTGGGCCCAAAAATTTGTTTGTGTTTCCATACGGGGTGTTCTTTGTGTGCGGTCCATAGGCTCCCTGTAGGCCCGAGGTAAAGTTTAGCGTTAAAAAATCGTCAAGGCCCCAAAGAGGTCATTTTTGCACTTTTTATTCAAAATAAAATTAATCAATATATTATCTTGAAGTTACCTCTTACTTGCAAAATGAAAAAACAAAATTTTGTACAAAAATGAACGATATGTTTTGAAAAATATTATATAAGATCAAGGTAGATGATGTAAAGGTAGCACAAATTAAAAATTTAGTCAAACATTATTGGAATTATGTTGAAGAAAACAAAAAAATATGAAAAGTGAGGTTTTCTGTTTTACAAAGTTGAAGATCATGAAAAAAAAATCAAATGGACCAAGTGTAGGATCATGTTTCAAGGATCCGGGATGGTTTAATCAAACTGTGAAAAACATTTAAATACGATCTTGAGCCGTGGAAACCCACCTCACGTAATTAGAAACCAGATTGTCTATATCGTGGTAAACATATCCTGACGCAGACATTGCATCGGATCACAATCCTCTGATATTAAAATCGAGCTCGAAAAAGTCCAATAAAATTAAAACTGGAAATCAAAACAGAAATTGAAAAAGATATCAACAACATAAAACATGAAGTTGACAGTACAGAAATACTTTTTAAAGATCACATTTCCAAAATAATAGAAAAACACATTAAAACGAGTCCAAGACAAACATGACACGTTCAATATGTTTAAAAAAGTCAGAGAAGTAGCTGGCCTATACAACAAGAAGACTCCTCATACCTTAAAGGATTCAAAAGGAAAAATAATCATAGATGAAGAAGAAATTCGAACAACTCGGTATGTTTATATCAAAGAACTGAATAATGACACTAATGAAATACAAAAATCACAAGTGATACATGCTACAAAGTTTGCTAAAAACAAAAATAGCTGTTGGATCTGACAAAATTCCAATAGAGATGCTGAAGCTTATGAACGAAGAAAACATAGGAATATTAGTCAAACTCTTCAATCATGTTCATTCAGAAGACTGGTTAAAATCCGAATTCATAACTTGATGAGTGACACTATAAAAATATTCTTAAGACTCTAGAATCAGAAATAAGTGCAAAGAAGATCAAGACCAAACTCAATTCGGTTTCAGAAATGGGTTGGAAACACGAGAAACACTTTTTGCACTGAATATATTACTACAAAAATGCCGGGGCCAACGAAAAGATGTATTTGCAGTTTTTATCGATTAGGAAAAAGCATTCGATCGAGTACAACACGACAAGTTAATACATATATTAAGGGAAAAAGGAGTTGGTAGTTTCGGCGATGTTGGCGCCAAAGAGCGGACGTTCTAATCAACGGAAAATCGACAGAAGACTGCAAAATGTTAAGAAGAGTCAGACAAGGCTGCATACTCTCACCACTTCTGTTTAATTTGTATTAAACAGAAACAACTTATCATATGGAGTAAAAATTAACTTATAAATACGATACAGTTGTACTGTGTGACGACTTGAATGGACTGCAATGCCTTTTAAACACCATTGACAGTATGGGAAGAGAGATGGGTCCAAATATTAACTGTTCTAAAACAAAATATATTTAGTCGCTTGCCGTACCATGACACACAGCTACAGGTAAACGGACAAATGATTCAAAGAGCGTCCAGTTTCAAATATCTTGGTTGCTACATTACTGAACAACTGGATAAAAGGAAATAAAATGTAGAATTGAGGTAGCACTTTTTCTAATGTTAATTTAAAATTTCAACTCCGAAAACGGATGATCAAATGTTACATATTGTCTTAGCTCTCTTGTATGGTGTCGAAGCATGGACTTTAAAAATATCTACCATTAATCGGTTAGAGGCTTCTGAAATGTGATTATTTAGACGCATGCTCAAGATACCATAGAAGATGCAGTCCTTAACAGAGCAAATACGGTTCGTGAGTTGGTGGATAATATTAAATGCAGGAAAAAAGTTGAAGATCGTAGAGGAATTGGAAGGAAACAAGCCTTTTGGTTGAAGAATATTAGAGAATGGACTGGAATAAGAGAAACAGGACAGTTATTTAGACTAGCTCAAGATACATAGAGTTTCGCCAACGTCAAGGGGATTTGATACGCCCCACGCTAAGAAGAATGCGTTAAACACAAATTTTTTGAAAACACACCAAAATGACAGTACATAAAGCGATATTCCGATCAATCTTTATACATATAATATCACTCAATAAGTCGTATGATTGACAAACAGATGGCGCTTTCATTATTCATATGACGTTTATGAAGTATCAACCATCAAAAGATTATGTGTAAACTTCCATGACATTTCGATTAGTCATAAAAACGTGACAGCCATTTGAGTGAAGCTACTTTTGTTATTTTCAAAATAACGGATTTAAAAAAATTCGTGTGTTAAATTATCATTGATTCTTGATGAAAAAATACTGTATAAGCTCAGCAATGGCTTTGAACCGTTTCTTATTTGTTTGCTGAATTTAAACGTGGTCGTACAGATGATGGTGAATGTTCTGGTAGTTCGATTGAAGTGGTTACTTCAAAAAACATTAGAAAAGTCCACAAATTGGTTATATCTAATCGTAAATTGAAATTAATGAGGCCATAAATATATCAAAAAACAGTGTGTTTACAATTATGCATGAACACTTTACCACGGGAAAGCTTTTTTCAAAGTGGGTGCCGCGTTTATTCACAGTCGATCAAAAACAAAAACGTGTTGATGATTCAGAGTAATGTTTGGCCATGTTCACATGTAATTAATAGATTTTTTGCTTCAAAATGTAACAAAGGATGAAACATGGATCCATCACTTCACTCCGGAATCAAAATGATCATCATCTAAGTAGACTGCAGACGGTGAACTATGTAAGAAGCTTCCAAAGTCACAACAGTCACTGGAAAGGTTATGGCTTCAGTATTTTGGGAAGCGAATGGAATATTGTTCATCGACTATCTCCAAAAGGTGAAGACAATCAATAGCGAATACTATATAGAGTTTTTTGATAGTTTGAATGCAAAAATTAAGGTAAAACGGCCTCATATATCGAAGAAAAAACCAAGACAATGCACCTGTTCACAAACCGATGGTGACGATGGTTAAATTGAACGAATTACACTTCGAATTGCTTTTACTGAAACTGAAGCATAATTCAAGGCAAAAGAGAAATCCTTCTACAAGCGCGGCATCGAGAAGTTAGCGAAGCGTTGGAATAAAATCGATTTTTCGTAAGAAAAATGTGTTTTTCTTAGTTAGTCACACGACTTATTGAATGATGAGCGGTGACAGTTGGGTATTTACAAACTCACTCAAAAGCAAAATTCATGCAGAAAAAATAAAGTACTTTTGCAGAGCCAGAGGTGTCACCAGACAAAATCGAAGAAGAAACGAAAGGATAAGAGAAAAATTAAATGTAGAACTCATAATTTTAGAATAAAATGAAAAATAACTTGATGAATAATCATAATTTTAGTTAGTTAATTTGTTTATTTGTGCTTTAATAATTAAGCTGTGAAAATAAAAAATGGATTAAAGAAACAATCGTAGTGTCCGGTATATCAGTACATAATATCGTATTGTGTGTTTCCGGTGTATCCGACAAAATGATGAGAATAATTGACACTAACAAATTGTGATTTGTTGTGATGATACGATCCATCACATAATTATATACGTACAGCTACGACAGACACCTTTAACATTTTTTCAATTGAGAGTGGTCGTAAGATAGAAAGAACGACCACTGATTTGTTATTAGGAACTTCCCTTTTCACTAGAGAATTTTTACACGGGCAATACTCATTATGAAGGGTGTCTTATTAATAATGTCGGTTTTTTTATATGAAAATTCCTGTGCATCAATTGAAACATGTCTTAACTTTTTAGTCTCTAATTTTATTAAAATTAACTTGATTATTTTTTACCAGATACATTATAGTACCAATATTATCATAAAATGATCATTTCCCCATTTAATTTGTTCCTAATTGTATAAAATAATTACTAAGGAGTTCAAAATAAGCCGACGAAATTCAATTTTAATAAACGCCTCATCAATGCTCTTGGTTGTGTACGGGACAAAAATCCTGTTTATTTTTGTGTTCCTGAAGCGTTTTTAGATTATGATTTTTCTTCAGATATTCTGGCATTCATAATTACTGCATATTTTGCATCTAATCAAGATTTTACCTTTAGTACAGATAGAATAGGATTAAACCGAAAATTTATTTGGGCGCTTCTGATTTTCTAGATTCTCAGAGGTTTTTGGTTACTGATTGAGTTTAGCAACAAAATTTCTAGCACTGGTTTTCGTGTTACTACTTTTTGGTTTCAAATGAACTAACTTTTAAAAAAAGCGATCATAAACACTATTTTCGATCTCGGTTGATTATTATTTCAATATTCACAGATTTCTTCATAGTTTCTCTTTCACAAAAATATGTGTACTAATTTTGTGCTCTGCAGTTTTGGCTCCGGCACTTTTTTCGAATTTTTAGTGGTTTTCAAATTATTCGCGATTCAAAATATTTTTTAGCGTTAAAACCCATTTTATACAAGTAATTTTGAGGTTAGGAACAAATTTTAAACTTTTTTGTGCAGAATGTTGTGCTCCACACTTTTTGTCCCGGCGGTTTGTATCGAAATTCTCATGGTTTTCGAGTTATCAGCAATTCAAATTATTTTTGACCGTTGGAACACATTTTACAATGGAAATTTTGAGGTTAGGAAAAAAAGCTTACAAACCAATCTGTAGAGAATTTTCTGCGGTATATTTTTTGTTTCAGCACGTTTTTCCAAATTCCTCATAGTTTTCGAGTTATTCGTGATTCATTCATTCAATTTTGAGTGTTGAAATATATTTTATAATGCAAATTTTGAGGTTAGGAACAAATTTTAACCTTTTTTGTACAGAATGTTGTGCTCCACACTTTTTTTCTCGGCGGTTTGTGTCGAATTCCTCATGGTTTTCGAGTTATCAGCAATTCAAATTATTTTTGAGCGTTCCAACCCATTTTACAATGGAAATTTTGAGGTTAGGAAAAAAAGCTTACAAACCAATCTGTAGAGAATTTTCTGCGGTATATTTTTTGTTTCAGCACGTTTTTCCAAATTCCTCATAGTTTTCGAGTTATCGTGATTCATTCATTCAATTTTGAGTGTTGAAATACATTTTATAATGCAAATTTTGAGGTTAGGAACAAATTTTAACCTTTTTTGTACAGAATGTTGTGCTCCACACTTTTTTTCTCGGCGGTTTGTGTCGAATTCCTCATGGTTTTCGAGTTATCAGCAATTCAAATTATTTTTGAGCGTTCCAACCCATTTTACAATGGAAATTTTGAGGTTAGGAAAAAAAGCTTACAAACCAATCTGTAGAGAATTTTCTGCTGTATATTTTTTGTTTCAGTACTTTTTTTCAAATTCCTCATAGTTTTCGAGTTATTCGCGATTCATTAATTCATTAATTCAATTTTGAGTGTTGAAATATATTTTATAATGCAAATTTCGAGGTTAAGGAAAAATTTTAACCTTTTTTGTACAGAATGTTGTGCTCCACACTTTTTGTCCCGGCGGTTTGTATCGAAATTCTCATGGTTTTCGAGTTATCAGCAATTCAAATTATTTTTGAGCGTTCCAACCCATTTTACAATGGAAATTTTGAGGTTAGGAAAAAAAGCTTACGAACCAATCTGTAGAGAATTTTCTGCGGTATATTTTTTGTTTCAGCACTTTTTTCCAATTCCAAAGAAAAAGTTGAAAAAAAAAACCTTTTATTACTACTTTCAAAGGCAGAGAATTAATTACAAATCATTCTACGGTACTGAACACTACCAGGAAAATATTTACGTAACTTCTTTTTGGTTTCTTCATCTTTCTTTCTTAAAATAATGTTTAACTAACGCTAGAAATACATTTTTTTTTTCATATTTATCTAATAACGAGAACCGTTTTCTTTATATGAGTATTCAAACTCATTTTTCAATTATATTTTGATACATTACACAACGACATTTTGATTCTAAAAAATTATTGTTATTGCTAATTACCTGACAATTGAATTTTTTTCTTGATCTCTAATATTTTTTTATTGAGTTCCGCCAACTTCTCCGGGCTATCTACTCCGTTGTTGATACTTTTAGACGTCATTTCGTATAACGTTCAATATTATAATTTCACAAAAAAGGGATGAGATAAAAATGCGTAATTTATCCACGAAAAGCGTCATAAATTTACAACTATAAACTTTACTTCAAATTTATTTGGACTATTTAGAATTTTTCTTTGTTAGAACTAACCAACAGCTAACGATATTGACTACAAAAGTTTATTGATCAAATAAAATTTACGGGGTTATTACGAAATGTTCGTCTACTTTTAACAAGTTTTAACGGCTGTTGTTATAAAATTGTTCATGCGAAAATGTAGAAATATCCTTCGGATTTCTGAAATGATTTCTCGAAACCACTTTTGAATTGAAAATTCGATTCAAAATGAATCTTTAATTTTTGATATATTAAACGGACAAGTACAATCTAGATAATAATATGATTTTTGATTGGCGACATTTTTTGGCAATCGTAACGCGCGAGAGTAATTAAATAATAAAGCATTCGTGATACATAGGCGGTTTAATATCAATTTTAAAAGAATGATTTTTTCTTGAAACTTCTCGTCATCGTCATTCCACGATTTCTTTCAATTTCATCAATATCATATTTTTCGAATTCCTCTTTATAAAGAATAAAAGTCTTTTCACACAAAACCGGGATGGTACCATAGACCTATCGAAGTTTATGGACCAGTCTTATCTATCTTATCACAAGTAGTTCCATTAGAAAGAGAAGATCGAGATAGAGATAGAGACAAAGAGGGCAAAAAGCCATGTGCCGAAGGGTGCTTTTTCCCTATGTGTGGGCCCTTCGTAGGTCGATAGATTGACTAATTTTAAGCAACTTTTATTCTATAAAATTTTTTTTCTAAAGTTTTTACTTTTAGAGTTATTAAAGATTGAAATTGCTCATTTTTCATTCGCGTTTTTCATGAATAACTCCAAAAGTTTTCATTTTATCGGCAAAATTATACAGAACAAAAATTTTGTTAATAAAAAAACAAACAGATTTGTTTTTTAAGGACCTCTGTAAGCTCAATAATAACTGAGTTATTGCTCGTTGAAAGATGGATATTTTTGGGGAGCCCTTAAATTGGAAACCTTTAAACCGGAAATAACTAAATTAATCAAATTTTTGGAAAAAAACTCAAGAGATCTTTTTCAAAGCACTAGAAAAACCTTTAAAATGAGCACTGTCAAAAGTCTTTTGCATAAGAGTTGACTGATTTATAATAAAAATAAGGTTTATTCTTTTTTCTTTTTTTGAAAAAATGTAATAATTATACCCTCGCCATTACCACCCTAATTCAAATTAATCGTAATCCCCTTGCAATTAACTTCTTTTATGTATTATTGTCACGATTCATGTGATTTGACAGGTTTTGAATGCTTAGTTTAGAAAAAATGATTGATTAAATTCAACACTGCATTTTCGAAATCTGAAAATAAAAAGAATTTTTATTAAATAAACCAAAAACTATTCATGTTATGAGAAAATGTTTCCAATATTAATTGTAGGGTTTTACTTACCAAAAATTTTGAGCTTTTTTAAATCTACGTATCATAAAAATTGTAGGAGATACATTAGTTCAAATTTTGCATTCGCGTACCAAATGTGGCTACACCCTTTTCAAAACCGGGGGATCAAAAAAGTTTTAATTGATATGACGTTGAAGAAGGTAGTTGAAATCGCCTACGAAATGCTTTTTTAAAAGGATTTCTAGCTTAAAAATTGAGTTATAGTCGAAAAACCAACTGCTTTTTTTCAAAATTTCGGAGCTCGAATTTTGGAGCTTTGGAAAAAGTGAAACGTGGAGAATACAATCCATCAACAACTGGCACGAACAAGAAGAAGAAAAAGATATTAGTGATGATGAAATATAATTATTCAAAATTGTTTTTTATATTATTTTCCAAATGAAAAATTGTGTTGCTTTTAAAATGTTTATATTTTTTTATTATTTCCGTAAAAAAATTTTAACTGCAATTTTGAAATTTTTGGACATTGAAGTGGGGTTTCATAAGGGTTGAAATATTTAAAAAGCAACACTTCTTGAAAATACTGACGAAATATTCTCAATTCAATATAAATTCAATTTTGAATAATTTTTCATTATAAAAGATTCGCTGAGATAATTTTTCATCTTTTCATATGGGGATGATTTAGAGGGGTTATATGAACCTGATTGATCATAAACGTGGTTGAGAATGTCAACAGATTCACGAATAATAAAATTAAAATCCATTTTACCCGAAACATGCATAAAATCTGAGTTTCAAATTTGTTTTACTATAAGGGGTAGTTTACACCCTCCAAAAGATAAAAAGCTCGGCTTGGCACAGGGAAGATTTCATAGAAGAGGGTGAGTAGTGTTTGAATTCAAATTTTTATGAAAATCGAGATTAAAAAACTTCTTTAAAAAAAGCTTCCAATATTACTACCCCCAGAGAATGGTATTTGGAGGGGTTGTATGAATCTGATTGATCATAAACGTGTTTGAGAATGTCAACAGATTCACGAATAATGAAATTAAAATCCATTTTTAATTAAAAAGGTTCTTTATTCTGTTTATGATTCCCAAATTAACAATACATATAAAAATAACAATATAAAATGTGTATGCCGATGGTCTGGCGATCTCTACATGTATTGTGTGCGTCTGAAGTATTAAGCTGGCTCCTTGTTTCTTCAACATTATCCATACATTTTCGCTCTAAAAATAACTTTGTTCCTAATATATGTTTATGATTCCCAGCATCTTTCGACTGGTTTATCTCTGAAAAGCAGCTGAAAAACAGAGTTTCAAAATCGACTGGGGGAATATTTTTCGAGAAGGCAACATGACTGACGTTGTTTTATTTGATATTAATTATTGAAATATTCTATACATTTGTGATGAATGAACGTTTGGAGTTGAACAACCTTGTTATATGGTTAGCGACCCATGCAGAAGCCTACACCCACTATCTTGGATGTCTTCTGCGCGATTTGCGTCTTTGAGGCTCTTACGAAGATCGTTTGGCAGACAATAATTGTAAAAATTTGTAGAGATTTTTGTTATAAAGTCTTTAATAGTGGGTATATCGGCTTTGTTATATAACCACGTGTTTCTGGGTAGTTTGGGATAGCAATTATATTTTATCGCCATCCGTAAACACTTGTTCTGTATCACTTGCAGGGAGTTGAAATTGTGTTTGGAGCCGTTATAATAAACTGGGGCTGCGTATGTGAGTATTGGACGTATGATCTGTTTGTATATAAGTATTTTGTTTTGGCTTGTGAGATTACTGTGTCGGCATATGAGTAGGTACAGTTTGCCCATTGCAATCTTGGCTTTATGTATTTGTTGCATGATATGTGCTTTTGCATTTGTGTTGCCTTGTACAGTATACCCCAAATATTTCAGGGTGTTACTAGGTGTAATGAGGTGTCCATCTACATATAGCTGAGATTGCAGTGAGCAGTTTTTTCTAGCTATTCTCCTGAGTAATAAATACTCTGTTTTGGATGCATTAATGGCTAATTTGTGTTCGTGTAAATATGGTATAATTTTTGTGTTGATGTGATTTTGTGCGATGTCTAATGCGTGATCTGGATTCTTTGCTGTCGATACAAAACAGGTGTCGTCGGCATATATGGCGGTAAGAAGTTGCGGGGAAGTTGGTAGATCATGGATAAATATGGAATATAGCAAAGGAGATAACACAGAGCCTTGTGGTACTCCAGCTTGTATTGAAAATGGTCCGGCTGTGTGATTTTCTATTTTAGTGAAGAATTTACGATTCGTTAGGTATGAATTTAAAATTTTAATCAAATAGCTTGGTATACCTAATTTGATTAATTTGTGAACTAATCCCTCGGGCCATACGGAGTCAAATGCTTTCTGTATGTCGATAGTGACCATAATTGCTTTTTCTTTGTTTTGGAAGCCTTCTCTAATATAATTTAAAACTCTGATGATTTGAGCCACTGTGCTGTGACCGCTTCTGAATCCGTATTGCTCGGAAGGTATAGTATTATGTTTATCTATGAAATTTTGTAATCTTTTAAGGATTATTTTATCAATTACCTTTGCTATATTATTCAGTAGGGAAATTGGTCTGTAGCTATCCACATAATATGGTTGTTTGTTAGCTTTGATTATTGGTATGATGTTGGCAATCTTGAGCATATCCGGGTATTGACCAGTTTTAATAATGAAATTTATTATGTATGTAAGTTGTACTATTGCTTTTTTTGGTATATTTTTGAGTAAAATGTTAGGTATCCTGTCTGATCCCGGGGCTGTTTTATTTTTTAATTGTTGTATTGTGTTGTAAACTTCTGTACAAGTTGTTAAGTTTTGTGTATTTAAAGTGTTTAATGAATTCAGGTATTGATGAACTGATTGTGTGATATTTTGATGGTATTGTGTGTGTTGTGAATAATTTATAAAGTTGTTTTGAAAATACTCTCCGAACTTTTCCGCTATTTCCATTTCATTAGTAAACGTATGTCCGTTACTAATAATTTTATTAAATTCATTTTGTTTGAATCTGAGACGTTTCGCGATTTTCCATAGCGAGTTGTTTTCTGGTTGTAAGGTGTTTAAAAAATTGGACCATTCGTTGTTTTTGTGTTCTTTTATCAAGTTGTTTATTGTGTGTTGATAGTGTTTTAGTAGTGAATGATCGTTATCGTGCCTAGTTTGTTGCCATTTTCTCCTTATTTTGTTTTTTTCGTGTATTGTTTGTATGATGTGATCTGGGAGAGTATTATGGAATTGGGTTTTTGGTTTTAATATAGTTGATTGATTTCTTGCTGTGATGACAATATTTTGAAGATTTCCAATTATCTTTGTTAAGTGTTGTGTATTTTCTATTTTGTCTGTTATTGTGATGTTTTCATTTATGTGTTTTCTAAATTTTACCCAGCTTGTAGTGCTGTAATCGTATGTTTTTGTAATGACAGGGTTATGTATATTGTGTGAAAGTTTCAGATGGATAAGGACAGGATCGTGATCGGAGTTGAAGTCTGTTAGGGTTTTTATTTTGTGTATGTTGTTAATGTTTTTCCCTATGGCTATGTCGAGTGTGCTGGGAGTGAAGTTTGCGTATGGAAAATGCGTTGGTTCATCAGTATTGAATATAATACAATCAGAATTGTCACAAAATTTCAAAAGAGTATTTCCGTTTTTATTAGGGAGTTTAGCGTAATGATCCCACAGTGGATGTCGACAATTGAGATCACCTACTATTAGAACTTTGTTGTGTGTTTTTGTGATATTGTGAAAGTCCAATTATTTTAACGTATTACCGGGAGGATTATAGACACCGACTATTTTAATTTTATTATCTAAGAGTATTGGGATATGCTCAATTGATGTATTATTTTGTTGCAAGAGTTGGAAATTTATGCCTTTTTTGATTAACAATGCGATACCACCACCGTTGGCATCGGCGGGGCGGTCTTGTCTAATGAGACGATATTCTGGGTTTCCAAAGTTAATTGATTTATTTGGTTTAAGAAGTGTCTCGATAAGAAAGAAAATATCTGGTTTGTGAATGTCGAGAAAATGTCTGATGAGATGGAGTTTGTTATAAACTCCACGTACATTACAGAATATAATTTTAAGATTAAATCGTTTTTGAAATACTGTTCTACCACCTACCTGCCTAGATGTCATAGTTGTCTATATTAGTAACAAAGTTATTGTATATCGTAAATTTCTCCATTTTATTTTTTGCCTTCTTCATTTCCTCTAGTAGATCAGCAACGGCTCTTGTTAGTTCGTCCAAGTTTACCAAGGAGTGAAGTTCTTTGAACATGTTGTTCAGCTCGGTGAATTTGGTTATATCGTTGTTGGGTGGTCTGAGTTGAACGTTTGTTGTTTTTGATTGTATTTGAGGCTGTTCATTTTGGGGGGTTGTTTGGGGGATGTTTTTGGATGGGAGGCTGGGAAAATCTTCATTGTTGTTTCTTTTTGTCCATGAGTTGTTTGTTGGAATAGGAGCTGGGATATATTTTGTGGTGGTGGTGGTGGTGGTTTTGGATTTTAGATTGATTGATTTCTTTTCTTCAAGCCATATTTTCCTTTTTATGAATTCTGGACAAATTTCTGCGTTTGCAGGGTGGTCTCCTCTGCAGTTGGCGCACCGGGCAGGAAGCGATCTTTCTTTAACACATTAAAATCCATTTTACCCGAAACATGCATAAAATCTGAGTTTCAAATTTGTTTTACTATAAGGGGTAGTTTACACCCTCCAACAGATAAAAAGCTCGGCTTGGCACAGGGAAGATTTCTTAGAAGAGGGTGAGTAGTGTTTGAATTCAAATTTTTATGAAAATCGAGATTAAAAAACTTCTTTAAAAAAAGCTTTCAATATTACTACCCCTAGAGGATGGTATTTGGAAGGGTTGCATGAATCTGATTGATCATAAACTTGTTTGAGAATATCAACAGATTTATTAAGAATTCATTTAAATTCTATTTTACTCAAATACACGCTAAAATCGGAGTTTTTTATATTTTTTACGATAATAGGTATTTTTCACCCCAAAAAAATAAAAATCACCCTCGGCACAGGATAGATTTTGAATGAGGGGGTAAGTAGAACTTGAATACAAATTTTCATAGATTAATAAGCGATATATAAATAAAATAATAGGGGTAATTTAGCTATTAGTTGAATAGATATAAACTGTAGAAGTAAATAATATTTTCTATAAAATCTTGCGTTTTTCTAAGCCATATTTCTAACAAATTTGGTTTTATTTGTAGAAACCAATGAAAAAACATAAAAATATTGGTCACATGAAGTAATTAAAGCATTTCTCAAATTTATAGGTTATTTTGCGGTTAGAAAATCTTTCTCTCCACAAAGAAAGCACGCAAACAAAAATATTTTTGTGACCAGTGAAAGTTCTCCATTTTTCCATTTTTTTTTACGGAAAAAAATTCATTCACCAACACTTGTTTCACGTGGCAGAAAGAAACGAACTAAATTTATATACCTATGTATTTATAATTAGCAGATTTTTTTTGTTTTAGCATCTTCCCCGAAATTACCGAAATTCAGATGACGATTAGAAGCTTGAATATTTTTTTTATTCGCCAATGTTTATTTGATACTTTTGCCGCTTTTTTGTGTTTTCTAATAAAATTATTTTAAGCTAATAAAATTTTATTGACGAAAATTTTTAAGCGAAAATATACAAATATACAATAAACCCTTTAAGAACCTTTAATATTTATTAGTTATTTACGTGGGTTACTTCTCTAACCCGTGTTGATATTTCCGACTATGTATGATTCCGAATTCGCGATTCGGTGAATAACCCGCGTAAACCTCTCATCCTATTTTGACCTCAAACATTTCCTCACATGTAATTATTAAAAATAAAACAATCACCAGCTACAAATAGTAAACGATGAAAAAAGTCACATATAAAGTTACAACAAATTAGTTTTCGTTCCTAAAGCATCCTACTTAAGAGCTAAGTTGGCTAAGCAATTTTGACACTACGTCGTTCGAGAGCTTGACCACATTCCGACAAGTTGCACCAAAAAGTAGATCCGAAGAAACGTTGTCTTCGTCTAATATATTATAAATTAATTTATTATATTAAACTCAAATTTTTACGATTAAGAATTAGTTTTAATTATAAGGAATTAGTATTATATTCGATATATTTCTTTAAACGTTATATATATGGATAAAACAAAGTGGTATTGTCAGATTCTCGGCGTATGAAAATAAGGCCGTTGTCGGCCATCTTGTCGCGTCTGTGTCAAAGCTCCCCTCAAACCTCAGACTCGAGTTGACTACGGTAGAGTACGTATCGAGCGGTACTATGAGATAATACTCTCTGTTTTATAAACAATTTTATTTGTTTTAAGACTTATTTTGAAATTAAACATGTGTTTAAAAAGTGCAAAGTGAAAGATATATTAGTGATTGGTGCACTGAGAGTGATTTTTTTTTGTGCCCCATGAGGGATTTTAGTATAAAATGTGGTTTAACTGTACTAAGGAATACCACCAGTGTCTTTGGATTATAACGTTAACCATAGTTTCGGCCTTAGTACGAGACACAACAGGTGGGTTATACATCAAAATATTCAAATACCTGTGGATTTTACATCGTACTTATATAGAATATTAAATGTTTGATTACTTTTGTTCAGAAACTGTATTTCTGTAGCTTATAAAGACTGAAGTTCATCTCAATAGAATTTTATGATCAAATCAAATGAAATCTATTTTGTTAAAATGTACTTTTTGCAGAATTTATTGAGTTTTTCATATTTATATTTGTTTTTGTCACATGTTTAATACAGGGTTATCCATTGAAAATAATAATTCTAAAACGTAATTTGCAGGGCATATTTGATTTCGTTTCTGATTTGTTCATATTCTCAAAGTTTTTACTCGAAAATGCTTTTGACATTAGAAAATTGTTAATTTAGATTTCAATTTAATATTACAAGTAGAGGGCGCTAGTTACATCGTTTAACTACAGTAGAAGTTTTTTCTGTTTAATTTAAAAAATAATATGGAGCTGTAAATATAAAAGTTTGCTCATAGAATTTGGTATAATTTGGTGCATTTTGCATTTATGGTTTAGTTTTTCCACATCCTTTTTTTGATATTTTCATTATTTATCTCTTTTGTATGTTCATTATTCCATTTCTGTATTCTATTTTGTAGATTTTTGTTTGTGGTAGCGAATATTAGTTCGTTTATATAAATTGATCTCAATCCGTTGTATTCTATGTGTGTTGTCTTTCCTTCTTTATTCACTGCTTTAGTTAATTCGCCAATGACTAGAAGAAACAGTAAAGGGCTTCTCAATTATAAAAATAGACTATAAACACTCTCCCTAAGGTTAGAAACATGTCGGTGTTTTCAATATTTGGTTAATCATATCGATTTTTACAAATAACCAGGTTCCAAAAATCTAATTATTGTTGGTATATCGTCAGAAATATCAATAAACTAGCTGACCCTGCAGGCTTCGTACTGCCTCAGTCGATAATTAAAAGACCTAAACTTTAGTATAAAATAAACTCAAAACAAACAAAAGCAAATATTTTTTTATTAAATTAAATAAAAAAAATGCTTAGTATGAATGAAGTTTTATTATTATTTTCGATTAATTACACATAATATTGCTTGCTTACGAACCAGGATTTTCCTGAAATACTGGCTATTTATAAGGTTTCAATTTGATATTGAGAGACAGACACAGTTATAATAATGTTAATAATGTTAATCAATTTAAAGCTTTCTGGAAAACTATTTTGTGGTGCGTAAATAAACTGGCCTTGCGATTTATTTATGGTCATCGCAAAGGCCAGACCTAACGGAATATGTAAACGTTTAAAATCGAATGGAAAATCCATAATTCAAGACCAAAATCGGTCAAGTCGTTCTCGAATTTTAGCGAGACTAACAAACAGCAATTCATTTTTATATATATAAACTGTGACGCTGTGGAGTTAAAAAGTCTAGATATGAAATATTTTCACGTTTATATGGACCGATTCGTTTTATCATCCATTGGAACTCAGTTTATAGAAAGTGCGTAAGATATTTGACTTTGGTGACTTCAAACTAGCAGTGGAGGAAGCAAATTCCTCAAGGATCAACTTCAAAGAAATGCAGATGCGTGACTTTTTTGAGAGGATTGATGTTTCTTCTAAATCGAAACTGTAGGAAAAGCCAGGTGTACCGGAAATTGTAAACGTTCGAAATCGAATGGTAAATGTGTTGGAATCATCACCTTTTTCACAGTCGAGGTTGATTAATATTACGCAGAATGATGATAACTGATCCTACTTTTAACTGCAAATTGTGAGATGGTAATCCAAGCAATTCTAGTGAATTTAAAAACTGATTTAAAGGAAGCCAACTGTCCCGGAAGAAAATTCTGAATGGTCTGGAAAAGCTCGTCTTTTGAGTCCGTGATATGACAGAAAGTGTGAATTTCTTAATAGACTGGAAATTGAAAATCATATTGGAAAAATAGGTTTTTTTGGATTTCTTCGAAATTGAAATTTATCTTTTGTTAAGCTGGGCTAAATCACAAAACATAAAAATTTGTATCGAGAATTTTTAATCTTTTACAATAGTTATTTTTATGCCGAGAACTGAAAGTGCTACTTTGTTGGACGAGTCTGAAAATTGAGCAACAGACGAGTCCAACAACATTTTTCAGACGACGCATAAGATCCAAAACTTTTTCAATTACACTAAGGAAAGAAAAGAAAACTTCGGATAAAACAAATAATTTCAAAAAATTAAAAAATTTAAGGTTATGCAAAATCATCGAAGTGAAACTGTCAACTGTCAAAATTGAAGTGGCTAGAGTTACTCCAAAGTGTTTTGCAGTACGGAACTGTCACTTTCACTGCATGGAACACTCAAAACGCAACTTTCAGTATGTAAAAGAATACAGATGGCGTTGTCTAAAAAAGTCATTTTACCTATCCCATGGCACATTGTGTGTGGTCACTATTTTAGAAATAATGAGAGGTCCACCATTAAACAAAAATTCTAATGTTTCCTTTCGGAACCGTTAGGAATACACCCCTAACCAATACTCCAATAATTGTCTCAATCGCAAATTCGATTTTATCACTCAATATTTCCAATCCATAAGGACGTTCTACTTGGCATCTTGTGTTAAACAACTTTTTGATTGCTTATTTTAAAAACAGCTTCTGCAATTATAAATGATCGACTATAATAACAGTTTGAAATAGTTGATGCGCATTGAGCCATGATTCTTCATCTGTAGCCTCGTGGGTCAGAGAAAGTTGTGAGAATAAATCTTAACAGAGAATAAAATGGAATATATCGAGTTGTTTTTATTTCCATTTGATTTTTGATTTATCATTATATTCACACGTTAATGTCTTTCTGTTATTTGCTTTTACAAAGAGTAACTCATTAAATGAAATTTGTTTTTTATATGTGAAAATTTCTATGCCTCAATTTACACATATCGTAACTCATTAAAAATAGTCTTCAATTTTATGAAGATTACAATTATTGCTTCACTTTCTTCTAATCATTTTCTCTTTGTTTATTTACGACGCGGTACGTTTTTATAATAAATACCCCTATAAAATTGGCTGAACAAATTAAAAAAATATTTATCGTATCAAAAAAAAGCAGACGGAACTGGAATAGGAATGTACGGACCCAGAACTAAACATTCTGAAAGTCTGAGCAGCACACCAAACATTTTGCAACAATCTCCAATATCATAAAATCCAAACTGGATTTACGGAGACACCGGAGTGATGATGAGCTGACCAAAGCGGGGACAGACAAGCCCTTCATGAGTCCATGAAACCCTTCTATGGTATCAGCTATAGAACAATGGAAAAAGCACTGGAAAATAAGGTAGATATAAGCAAAACCAATTATTGGGACAACCTAGGCTGAGACAGACAAATACTTTTCTGGGAAACTATTACCAAAGTAGATCTGGTGTATGTATCGGGAGTCTCATCAAGGCTCTGTCGCCTCAACAAACACCTGAAGACGATAGACCTAGAAAATAATGTGGCGTGCAGATTTTGTTGAAACCTCTATCCACTACAGAACTCCAGAGCACTGTACCTAGGTGCGCATGATATAGAAGACGAAGATTTGTGGCAATTAAAGCCATCCTACATTCTAGACTTTTTTAAAGGAGTGAGATTGATAGATCAGCTGTAAACACTGGGTTCTCCGGTATCGCGGCAAGAGATCCTTTGGGCCGCGGTGTATACGAGACCTCAAATGCATATATACATACCTAGGTGTTATTAGTTGCGTTAAACAAATATTAAGTGCAGTTATAGTTTTCGAAAAATTTAAAAAAAGGTCTGTGCGATTTATATTTATATTTTTCTTTCACATTAAGTGCAACAGATTATTCCATATTCAATTTTTAACCTTCAAAAATTCCTTGCTTTCTACAAATGGTGGATCTTGATGAGACGGGTGCTTGTTGCAAAATCAAATCGATTTTAAATAAGATTTGACTTTGAAACATGCACAAGTCTCATCAAGATCCACCACTTCTAGTGAGGTTATCGAAACAAAAGTCATTCAAAAAATTTTGAGTTGACCAGAATGTCTTGCACTCAATAAGCACTTACTTCTCGTGTGAAACAGAAGGGACAAAATTATTTTTATTTAAATATGGGTCGCCAAGTTTCAAAAACCTGGCTGACCTTTTTTTTATTTTTTCGAAAACTATAAATTTACCTAATATTTGATTTGCGCCCCATATTTTTTTAGTTGGGCCAGCCAATTTTATAGGTTTATACATAATAAATAGTATGGAGTGTGATGAATATAAAATTCTGTAAGCAAAATGAAGATAATTCAACAGTAATGTTAATATTTTTACCAATTTAAATGAATTTCCACATTTTTTTCTATCATCCAATGATAACAAATGTTTTTGATGATATTTCTTCCCCTTCATTCATTTAAACGTGATTTCAGGATTTCGTTAAATATTTAAATCTTGAATATCTTAAAACAAACTCTTGGTGTCATACCCTTTTGTTCTCAAGGTTTTCAATTGTACAGGGTGACACAAAGTTAAAAATATAACTCACTCTCATGGAAATAAATAAGGAAGAGAAAGCGCATAAGTAAATAAATTGTCTCCATTAAGATCCATACACTTTTGCATCAACAATTCCGATCGAGGTACCTCCAAAATTGGGATTTGAACGCACCAACCAAATTGTTAACCTCTTAATTTATTTTTGATCTGCTGAAACAAGAAGTCATTGGGTGTTAAACAAGGACTGTACGACGGATGATCCATCAATCCATTGACGTTTTTGTTTAAACCGATGTGTGAGAGGGTCATTAACACTAGACAAGTCATAGTTCCAAACAGATTTTTTGGAAACTTGTTAATAAAAACTTAAGACAACGTTCTAATCTGGATATTGGGAGTACTATATGTACAATCCCAAATTTATTTAGCCTTGATTATGTCCTTTCGAAAAAAAAATCGTAATTCGATTAGGTTTATTCTAAAAACTAGACAGGAGTTCCCAGTTTTCATGAAAATTACCCATACGTATTTAACTAATTTCAGCTTGTTTTGATATACCTAAATAAGCTGTATAATACTGAATACAGCTTACTTTCAGTCTCCGAAGACGATAAATCCTCTTTATACAAAAGGGTTGGGAGGAATATTTAGCAGAGTGGGTTTCAAATCCAACAATACATTAAAACAATTTTTGGGCAATCCTAAGGATAAAATGTGACGGAAAGTATATCGGGTAGACTAAGAAATACGTTATTGTTCGGTTTAAAGAACACAAAGCTCATTTGAAATATGGACGGACCGGAAAATCAGGAATTGTCAATCACGCTGCCAGTCACAATCATTGCATAAATATTAATAATGTAAAATTGTTTAAAAATTCCTTACAGCTCACTCTATAGTTTAATAGTCAAAGAATGAATATGAATATTCCCGTCAAGGAGTTTTTTCCCGCTGGAATTAATTTTCGCGGGAGAAGGTTTATTGGTGGGAAAATTTAGTATAAAACAGGTAAGATTTTAGTTAACCTTCAGTCCCTGAAGACGAAAACTTGGTTATCGAAACTCGCCTCAGACAGTGTAATTGCGAGTGTTGGTGTAAACAATGTGTTCAGTATGAATATCGCCAAAGGTTCCAGGAATTACCAATTAAGCTGAAGAATAATTAATTTGAAACGTTTTCAAAAACTTATGGTAACAAAAAAAAAAGAAAATTATAATGAGGTTCCCGAGATCTCAGGGTTATATTTCTGTATATAATAGTAACTGTTAAACACCAAAGGTTAAAAAAATTTCTATTAAAAATATTATGTAATGATTATCACCCTGTATTAGTGAATATTATTTGTGCGACATTTTTATTCGACGTCTACCATTTTCATCCCTACTTTTACTCTCTCAAATTTACCTACAACCCGAATAGCATTGAACCTCTTAAACACATATACAACCAAAACATCAAAGGTCTACACAAACTTAAAAACACCACCTGTCTGAACCGTTAACGTCTTCTCTTTTTCATAAAAGTGACATATAACTATTTCGACTATATTCTTTATGTACGATAACCATAAGGTTCGTATTTGAATACAGTCGCGTGTGCTCCCTGTTCTTTACTCACGTTATTAGTTTCTAGCAAACGTTCACTGGTGGTTGTGAATAGCACTGCATTTAGAGAAAGAGGGAGAATACCAGAGGCGTAGAAATATTTTTTTTTCAAACAGATGTAATAATAAAAAAAGCGTTTCAAATTGATTTACAAAGTGTTCTTAACCTTCCGTCAGGCGCGTTTACTCTATGAGATGAGTAGAACTACCAAATTTCTGTGTTTCACAACAGAAAGTAGAGCCTCCAGTTACCTTCTCAACTGATTTCTTAGAGCTAGAGACGTTACTCTACCCGGCTAAGGAGTGATCGTTTCATCTCGTTATCAATTATCAGAGAATCAAATTTCTTGGATAATCACTCGATTTGATAATATTAACGCCAAAAAAACTCAAGAAAAATTGGTACCTGTCCACGATACAGTCCAATCATTTGTAGATAACTAAAGTTTTCCCTATTATGTGGATCAGGCAATGCTATACGAAGATATTCCAAATATCGCGCAGCTGTTAAATTTCCCCTGACGACTTCTACCAAAACATAATTTCTTGGGGCGCAGGGTGTGTTTTGTTTGAATCCAGTGGGGGTTTTCCCAAGAGAATTGCGTCGATTTACTGTACTACTCGAACAAAACGTTGACTCATCTAAAGATACTATTTCTTTCCTAAATTTGTTCTAAAGGTCACATGAGGTAGCGATTCAAACTTTAATACATTGATTTTGGCCAATACCCTTTGTGGATTTACTTCATAATTTGTAGCATCGTCACCTCAATTAGTCCACCACTGCGATGCTGGTCTTCGAAGGTCGTACGGCCTCGTTTAAATTCTGCTACCCAATATTTTATTGTTGGTAACGAAGGAGCAGTCTTATTCTGAGTAGAATCTAGCTCCGCTTTTATATTGGTGGGTCTAATGCATTTCAAATAAAAGTATTGTATCATATAACGAAGACCAATTTTTTCCATTTGAACAAATTCACTGAAAACGTTCACTATTGATGGCCACCAAACAAATACTATAAAACGTGGCGTCTTCAAACTTGAAACATATGTTGTGTAAGCAAAATATCTAACTTTGGATCATCGATTAGTCATGGTCTTCCAGATTTTTGAAAATCCCTCGCCTACAATAACTCCGCTTAGAGACGAGTCTTGTGTTTCGTTTCGTTAAATTCTTCAGTCTACCTTGGCTAGAATTTTCATCCTTTCTCTTTCGGTTAAAATAAAAATAAATGTAGTTGATCTCTCAGATGAAATGTGTCCGACCAGGTTACGAATCATAACGCGCCTATTAGAGGGTTAAGAATTTTTACGCTCAAAGTTTAGGGGTTTGAAATAATTTACTTTACTTTAAGGAATATACGAAAGGTGTCTTAAGGCAGTCACGCACCCGTCGTCATCGGACGCAGCGTTCGCAACGGATCGTATTTATTTAGACGGCTGCGCACACGGGTATGTAAGCTCCACAAATTACCGATTCCGAGGTCTCTCGCCAGTCGTGAGTTTGAGTGGCATCTTGTGTCGTTGTGGTTTGGTTTTTCGAATTAATTCGAATCAATGTTTTTAATCAAAATCGGATAATCCGATCCGTCCGATGCGTGCGTGTGCTCCGACAAGTGCATGACGTACTACTACTCATCGTCAAGGAGCAAAAGGCGCCTGTCGGTGTTTCAGCAGCTGTTGTAAATCGATGAGGTCGCTATCCTCATTTGGGCTTCGTTCTATTTTATTAACGAGGGCGCTCATTTCGTTATTGGTTATTTTTGTAGCTTCTTCCCATCTATTGCAGACAGTTCCTCTACATATTCGTACATATCTACCTCTGTTCCTTTTGCTTGTTGTATTATAATTGAATGCTTGTATGGTGATGTTTGTTGTTGGCTTCCTACCTATCAGCGTTTTCGCTTCGTAATCGTCTATGCTAACTGATGACAATGACTGATTGTTTGTCCTTTCTTTCCTTCCTGCTATTTCATATTTCTTATATAGTCATCCACTATTTATATTCAAGACGCAATAGAAAGAGAGATTCGTTGAAAAATTTTTATGTAGGATAAAGGAAATTTTTTTATAGGAAAAAGTTGCCCTTGATATAGCCTGAATAAATAGCTTTGTTCGCTGGTCTGATTCCGAATAAGTTTGTGAAAAGGAAAGAAACGTACAGGGAACGAAGCAATAACAAATTTAGAATTTCTGGAACCGTGCGTTGGTGATGTTTATACTGAATACACTGTTTACACCACCACTACACCAACACTCACAATTACTCCGCTGACGCGCGTTTCAGTAACCAACTTATCGTCTTCAGAGACTGAAGGTAAATTACCTGAAGACGATAACAGTAATAACAAACGAGTGTTGAAAATTTGTGAAAGAATCTCAGTTTAGTTAGTTTTTAAGACTTTTTCTCATTTTTGCATTTTGAATAATGAATTGGGATTTTTTCCAATTATTTGATATCTTGAGACCTTTTACCAGAGAAATTAGAATCTATTATCGCTGAAGTTATTTCTGGATAAGATTTCAATTTAAAACATAATCAGTTTTTATTTTACGAGTTACGTTCGCGTCGTTTTTACGTGTCAATGGATGTAATCGAAGCTGCATCTGCATTATTTCCTATCGTCGGTCATTTGACCGATGAAAAAGTGCATCAGGTCATTGAAAAACCGTCGAAAACTCATAACAACGATAGGTAGAGAATCGAGAGTTTCTATAATGTTGATTTAGATACATTAACCTTGGTTTGAATGATGGTTGTTTATATTAAAAAATTATAAACAGCACAAACTGAATGTTGTATCAATTGATAGATGCAGCGTCATGAAAATCCAGATTGTTTTCGTATTTGGTATAAAAATGATGAATTTAATTTCCAAACATTAAAAAATACTAATTAAATCTGAATACGAGGTCTGGTTATTAAATAACGGAACTGCGCGCGTAGATGGCGCCCTAGACGGTTGGGGTAAAAACATACTCAACGTATCAATCCCAAATTTCTGGTTAAATTGAAAAAACTCGGACTGAGTGCTATGGGGACAATTCTCTGTCGTGTGCGCGTATTTTTGAGTGGTTTAAGCGCTTTAGTGAGGACCGAGAGAGCACTGCAGATGACCAGCGTCCAGGTAGCCCTGTTATTGTTTCAACTCCGGAAACAGTTATCATAATCAACCAAATTGTGCGTGCAGATCGTCAAATGAGCATCCGAATGATTGCCGATGCTGTAAACGCTGATAAAGAAACTGTTAGAGGAATTACACATGACAAAAGTCTGTGCGAAGTTGGTGCCAAACAATCTGACTCCTGACCAAAAGCTCTTGCGTCAAAAGGTCTGCGCAGATTTCCTCTAAAGGTTAGAAAAAGATCTGCTTTGAAAGGGACCCGATTTGAATCGATGGAAGCGATGAAGCAAAAAACGGCAGAGCTTCTGAAGGCACTCACTAAAGTAGACTTCCAGTACTGCTTCGATCAATGGAATAAACGTATGGAAAGGTATGTGGTGATAAGAGGGGAGTATATTGAAGGGAAGCATTCGAATGTAGAATAATTTTTATAATAAAACCCTTTTTCGTAACCACTATCATTATTTAATAGCCAGACCTCGTATTTCGAATTGATTATGTAAATACCATATGGGTAAAACGTAAAATTTGTTATGAAAAATATTTTTTGAGATATTCTTCGGACGGGAAACCAAAAATTATCTGTTTTTGTTTATTGTTATTATTTATTATTATTTATGATAATATTATAGATAAAATAATGTTAAATGTATATTTTTATGATATATAACCTCAAAACAATAACGAAGTTTATCATGGGAACAATGGTTTAACAAAAGGAGTAAATAATTACAACTCAATACACAAAATTAATAATAAATGAAGCAGGAGTAAACAATAATAAGCTGGAATATTGATTATGAACAAAAATAATAAAAAGAGGTTTGTGATCAAGACAAACATAAACATTCAAATGGACGAAATATTCAGTCCTTTAGTTTCAAAGAATAGCGGATTTTTTGTAATTGTAATCAATTATATTTACTATGTGCTGGATTACGAAATTGCTAGAAAATGTATTTTCTTGAACTAACCAATTAATTACAATTTATAAACACAAACGTAAATGCTTCAAACATCACGACTACTATGATTTGGTTAATGCAGCTCTGCAGCTCTAGAAATGTCAGTCAAAAACTTATTTTTTTTTCATGAACGTGGAAAACATATAGTATGCAACTCGTACAAAAAATGTTTGTTGCACTCGACGTGTTGTCGCTTGCAATAAACACTTACTTTTTGCACATATTTCATAAATAACTATAAATCTCATGTGTGACGTTGGCTTAAAAGAAAAACAGTATTTTCGGTTCGATCATTACATTATTAGTTTCTGATATCATGATTCTGCCTAATAATAATATTATTTTTGTTGCATAAATATCAAGGAAAAAGAATTTTGAGGGCGTTTAAATGGTATTTTTCACGTGGAAAAACCAATAAACAAACCAAGATTGAATTACGAAGAGCATTTAATAAGGAAATTGCCTTGTAATTTGTATTCTTACAGTAGGTAACTTCCTGAAGAATAAAATTATCCCCTTCCGTGACAGAGACTTTTATTAATACCAATTATAATCTTAAATAATCCTAAATTCCCTTAAGTTTTGAGATTGACAAATTAAAACACATATTTATAATTGGATATGACGTCATTGTTTTAAAAGTCAAAACAATTTTGCATGTGTTTGAACCCATTTCGCTTCTTCAGGTGTAGAAAAACGTTGATTTTTCAATTTATTTTCTTTACTCCAATAATAAAAAGAAATCATCGGGTGCCAAACAAGGACTGTACGGCGGAGAGGACAACCCATCAATTCGATCTTTTGATTGTTCAAAAACTTTTTGGTTTGAACTGTGTGAGAACTCTTTTTCTTCCCCTGATTCTTTCGAACACTTTTGGCAAACAAATGCTCATATACCATGTAGGGACATGTCCAGTTATTCTGAAATAACAGGCGACCACTTACTTTGAAGTGCTTCGTGCGTTAACCATTTTGGTAGGATTTGGCTTGTTCGGAAACATCCATACAGTCGATTGTTGTTTAGTGTCGGATTTATATGCATAGATCTATTATTCGTGGTACAAGACAAGATTTTTTTGAGCGATTGTCAAATTATGCGGAATCTAACGCGAAAAAATATTTTTGACAGCCAAAGTTTTATGCAATATTGAATCTATGCGAATGCAAGTATGCCTCAATATCACGGTATGTCACATGACCGATTTTATAATATCAGTTTACGTATAGCATCATCAACAGTCGATTTTGGACGACCTCCACGTAATTGCTGCTTGCACACTGCTTTTGGTTTAATCCACGAGATCAATTCTTTGACCAAGATGAATATTTCAAGTGTATGTAAACAACTCAAATAGCATTCGTATACCAACACGTTCTGGGCGCGTTTACCTTAAAAAATGTCAAACTTTACGACGGCAATTCCTATGCCAAAACTTAAGTAGCAACCCTCGGTAGAGTACAGTTGTAAAAGCTTTATGTTTCGGCCAACCAACAACCCCTTATAAATCGAAATTCCCAATATAAATAACTGAATGATTTCGGATAAAAACTAAAATTTTCACATATGGGTCTAAATGTGACAATGAAACAGAAGCAAACGTAAATTATGTCAAAAATTCAGAATAGCAAATTTTTTTTCAGTTTACTCTAAGGCATTGCTTTTAAACTGTTTGCCAAAACGACAAACTCAAAATCAGTTTTAAAAGCAATCGAAGGGTCTCAAACAAATATTTATAATCAGGAAGTGATTTTTGAAACGGAAATCCTAATGTATCATTAAAAAATTAACCATACACGAATTATCCTCGTATGAGTAAAAGGTTTGAGCGAAGGTAGATCATGAGACAAAAGAAACTTGCAAATTAGAATGGTAGTTAAACTTTTTCTGTCAAGTTGATGTAATTAGCAAGCGTAAGACAATAACTTCATCAAAACATCGGAGAATCACTATTTCCAGCTGCATCCAAATCTATCAGATAACATTCCAGACATAACAAATTTTGATTATAGTAAAATTGAAAACAAATCATTAAATAAACCATGTAACAAATCTAACAATTAAAAACTTAGATGGTGCTTCAGGTGTCCAAACTGTCGTCCGTCATGTTCCAAACATGAAATCAGTCGTTAACGGGTGGATAGGACATCAGTTTTCAATTACTGCCATCGAAATACTGCCTGTCGTATTCTTTCAATCATATTTTTCCTGTCGTGGGTCTTTTGGTGTAAACGAGATCTTTTAATAATGTTCGACATTTTTTAGATCAAACGTACCTTCGTAGGTGGATAAGACGTGTGAAATTTTTTATTTTACCACCCAGATTTACAGATCCAACTTAGATTTTGTTTATCCGAGGCACAACCTTGGTTCTATGAGCTGTAATGTATTTAAAGTCCTCAGATGGGGTGCTAACCTGGTCTGAAGACGCCTTCCTCCTTTTTCCGTGCTTGGCACCGGCAACAGAGTCATTGAGCTACTCAATCCACCCAACAACCCTGCAGGCGGAGTTGTTGGGTGTAACAGGTTATGGGAACTAACTACTTAGGCATCACACTATCAAGCTATGGAGATGTATAATCAGAAGTAAAAAAACAAATACAGAAAGCCAATAGAGCAGCAGGATGCCTCAATAATACAATGTGGAGAAACAAACATATTAGAACGGAAACTAAGACTAGAATTTACGAAGACTGTAAGGCTGAATAAGAGATCTAGTTTACACCAGTAGACCCACGACATGAAATGGTATGATTGAAAGAATACGGCAGGCAATACGAAGTAATTCAATGGTAGAAATTGAGAAGCTTCTGGAAACGATTACCATTTGACGTTTTTCTGTTTTTGTCGGTTTATATTTTTAAGTTTGATTTCAACGTAAACTTTTTGTTATTTCATCCTCTATAAATAGATTATTTAAGAAAATATTGATCGAAAAACCGAAGCCTAGTACAAGGAAAAGATACTCTAATAAAATTCTGTGTCTTATTTAATATCGCCCCTCACATACTGTTCCATGCCACTGGTTAAAAGAACGAATTAGTGACGTCAGAGACAGCTGCAAGCTGTTTTCCTATGGTCTAGTATTCACTAACGTACAGACACACATGTGAGAGAGTCTTTAACTGATAAAACATCGTTATTATAACGAAAATATAAAATGATGTAATAACAAAATAAACTGTTAAATTTTTATCAAAATGTTCGCAATGTAAATTTCGTTAAGACTTGAAAGTTGAAAATGATATACGCTTTCAATAGCATGAATCGAATAATCAGAAAACTGTTTTATTGTTGTGTGAATATGTTAATTTAAATATTATTTTTTTACGTAAAAAGCAATTAAAAAAACCGAGAAAAAATCGTAATTTCGCTGGAATTTGTCGAGAAGAGATTATTGGTACTAAAATAAAACATTTACATACACAAAACATAGGTTATGTAATCTTTAATACAAAAGGCTTTTGACCACTCCAAACCTTTTTCTATTGTTCTATACATCTTATGGTTATAAATGACCGAAAACTTGTATTAGCTCAGGTAAATTCATGAAAATTTTAGAAAACATTTCAATTATTCTGTAATGTTATTAGAAAATTGGGTTTTAATACTCTCTCATATATAGAAAGATAAAATGATATATAGTTTTTTATAGAATAACAGTCTCGAATTTCATTTTAAATGTTTTTCTCGCCATTAACAACCTTAGAGATGAAATAAAGAATTTAAATTAATCTCATAAACATTTTATTTATTGTATTACATCTAATAAATAAAGCAGCTGTAGATTATCACTTCATCGCTTTAAATCCAAATCCAACGTATAATTGCTTTTCTAATAAAAGGTAATTTTGTGACTGATCTCATATTATCATCTTAAACACTTCACCATTACAGACATATCCATATATTTGACTTTCGGTTTGCCTTTGACGTTTGCTGTTACAAAATTAAAAACATTGCATAAGACCATTCATAGTAGCTGTTTGACGTCGTTGTTCGCCGATAAGTCTGCCGTTGGTGACTTTTAACAAATTATATCTTTTTTCGTCAATAGCCAATCACATCTGCTTGCGTTTTTCACGTGATTTTGGCGTTTGACGTTCGAGCGTGATGTTGAGGCTATTTCTCTTTCTAATTATTTGTTTTTGGCGGTCTTTTGGCTTCGCTTCTTCTTCTCTCCTCTTCGTTATTTTCTATAAAAATAGGTTTACCAATAAAGCAGAATAATATCACGATAACAAAAGTTTTAGGTTAACGGCAGCAACGTCAAGTTTATGAATCAGCCTTTTAACCTTTTCACTTCTAATATTATTTCATCGACTATTTCCTTCGAAAAATTTAAGCCAACCAAAAAGCTGTAATATTTTATGTTTACCTAGCAACGATCAAATTTCAGCGATAATACTGCACTAGTGCAAATTATCGATAATTTGCACTAGTGCCAAATTTTCGTCTAGGATTAATAAACATCATTTGGTTTTAATTTTATATTTTAAGAAAAGGAACAATTATTGAAAATGCAATTAGAATATACAACTTTACTGGAGGCCGACGATGGTGTTTCTATGCTGCTTCCACCACTTCTTATTGTTACTTCGCTACTGTCATTTCGCATTTTTTGTACAATTTCCTCATGGTGTTCACTATTTACTTGGAGGTAACTCTTTATCGAGGCCTGATTTGAATGTCCGGTAATCTTCATAATTTGATTTTCTGAAACCCCAACCTTGGCAAGCTGAGTAACTGCCCAAAACGTAAACTCATTTTGAAATATTTTTTCACGAACAAAACTGTTGTCAATAAGTTACCGTAGATACCAATTCAATGCCAATATGATGATCGTCAACTACGGTATAATTTAAAGAATAACAAATTTTAAACACAGAATTAAGTTTATTTTAAATTAAATTTTTCTCAGGAAATAGTCTGCCAAAATGCCCTCTCGTGCATGTCAAATTGTCTCATAATTTCCTCGAGTGCGCGAATGCCAAAATTAAATTATCGACAATTTGACATGCACTCGGGACATTAATATTGATAATCTCTGTCCGTTAGAATGCATTTATGGATCTATTTTGAGTCGGTTGCAGCAGTGCAATGCTGAAGATGTTGCGCCCGGGTGTGGTCCACAAGCATGGAACATTCGTCTAGACCTTCTGAAATGAGGCAAAGCCGGGCAAGTTTTACTAGCCTGAGTATAGGAGGGCGTCGACGTCGTAATGAAGAGGTTGAAATAACCCTTCTAGTATAGATACGTCCGAAAAATAAACGGAATTGAAAAATACAATCCATAAGAAAAATGGGTTTTAATACCTAGGAACGTGTAGTAGTTCATAATGGATAAGATAATAAAGACCTAGACCTGTATGGAAAGAAATATGCAAATTGTTTATACATTGATAGATAATCATACTTAAATGCTTTCTAAAAGACGTAGACTTCCCTTATTCAGTTTTCTTCAGAACTGTTTATGTCAAATCCTTATCCTGCCAAGATCTACTGCTGATTCTGAGTGAATTATCTTAGGTATTCATTTAATTAATGGTATTCCTTTATGCTGTTTCCTTATGGTATTGGGTGTGTTGTTTCGTAGGGAATAAGCTATCGTTGATCTTACGATAGCTCGTCTTCCAGAATTGGAACACAATTTTTCCATATTTGTTGCATTCTTCAATGTACGTAGTGGTTCATGAGCTCTTGGTTTCATATACTAGATAGAGTGCATTTTGAAAAATGTTTATGCAAGTCAGCTTCACACAGAGATTCAACTTGCTGATCCGATCAATTTTGTCATAGTAGAGCTGGAAACGACTACGTAGACAAGTTGTTTTGAACAATTTTCAACAAATAAAATTGGTCCAAGTGTGGTCTAATTAGAAGATGACCCACGTGCGGGAGGTTCTGTGATGGTGACTACTCCACAAAATATTGAATTAGTGGAAGAAAACGCTTTTAAAAACAAAAGAAATTGCAACACATACCAGTAATTCCGAATGAAGTGTTTTAAGGATCCTACATGAGTATTTAAATATGACAGTCCAAAAGCAGCGGAAAAAAGTAAAGGTCACGAAAAGAACCAAAATAAAAGTACGCAGCAATCTTTCGGGACTGCGAGGGTATCCTTTTGATTGTCATTAAGGAAAAGAACACAACCGTAAATGCGGTATATTACTTTGACTTACTAAGGTAGTTGCGTCAAAAAAATTATCGAGAAAAGACGCGCCAAAATCAGCCAAGATGTGCACTTGTTTCATAATAATGCTCCAGTCTACATAGTTTTGCCTTACATGAACGTGGCTTCACATGGATCAAACATCCCTTCTATAGGTCTATTTGGTTCGCAAAGTTGAAGGGGTAGAAGATTTATCAGCGACCTTTCTTTCTACGTTTGGCTAAGAACTCATGGGCTATACCACGTGTCTCGTGCGTCTGATTATCATTTAAAACTCCAGATACTTGTTCCATAAGACAATTTTCAAGAATTTGCTTTCAAATTTTTGCTAGATCAAAATATTACATTGACGAATTTTGATCCTAGCTTGACATTACGTTAGTCTCTTGCCATTGCATCATGGTTGCCACTGATTAAGTAGAAATAAACAATTTCCTAACCTCAAATTCTATTTAATATTTTGTGAGCGATTTTAATATGAATATAACAAAGGTAAATGCAGTTAGCAATAATCGTATCTGCTGTTGCCTTGCTTTTGGTGTCTGATGGGCAGAAAAGAGCACCCAGGCTCTGGCTAGATAGAACAAAGGGAAGCATAGCTATAGAATTAGACGAGGAAACATACAAAAATTACTTGAGAAAGGACGAAGAAACATTTGAAAAACTCGTAAGGAAAATAACACATAAGATAACCAAGAAGTTTTTGTCAGAAATCAGCTGAACCTCATCTGCGCATGCTTTTAATCAATGCGTATTGCATTGCACGTTATCTTGAATCATGTCCAGCGGTCTAAAGTCATCGTTTTATCAAATCTCCAAAAAAAAAACGCAGTTTCCTACGATCTAATTTAGAAATTATTCATTCGCGTATATTCGCGAGTAGTAAAGTTCATCCAAGTCTTAAAATAGCATAAAGTTAATCGCACCAAATTAACACCTTCATGTTAATTAAGTTGAAAAGCAACAATAAACACAAAAGACTGTAATAAAGATGATGCGCGTCGTCAACTGCGACCGATATGAACGTTGCCAAAGTAACAATTCGTTCTTCGAATAAATTCCTCTAAACTTGTCTAGTTTTCATAATAATTATTTGCATATATCGCTAAGGTAAGTTAACCTCAAAAACAATAAAAAAATGTTTTCTTTCGCTTTTATGGCAAATAATACGTATAGAACAACAGCTTCAGTAAATTGGAATCAACCAAGCATCAACTAGTTGAAAGTCGACGATTTACGAGTGAAATAGATGAAGAATTAGTTTCGTTTACGCGCTACCGTGTGTGAAAATCATCGAAGAAGTCTTTAATGATCTATGAGAATGTTTACTTTTATATTTAAAACATTAGAGGTGATAATTTTGTAAAATTGACTATACCTTAATGTTATTTACTTTTTATATTGTAAGGTAACCATATGGTGACAGAAAATAAATTTGTGTGTTTGTCGGGATAATATATTACCCTCATAACTGTTTATTGCAACAAAAAGATTGCATCGTTTTTTCTTGAAATACCCTGTATTATACTAACATCAAGTAATGCATGAATTTGTATAAGACTAACCATCGATTCTGTATTATACTGTCAAAGTACCCAAACTACAAAGGGAACTCTGAAAAAATGAAGAACAAATTTGTTCGAAATGACCTTCATATAATGATACAATCCATTTTAGAAGTCTTTTTTTTTCACATTTTCAAATCCTTTCGATGTCTAGTATCGGTGTTCTGCTGCAATTCTACGAGATATTCTGGTGGAGTGGTATTCCCACAATAAGAAATCTAAAGACGCTCAATTGGACTTCTTCTCTCAATCTAAAGCCTTGAAGCACAAACACTGTTCAATGTATCCATTATAATATGGAATTCATTCGATCTTTGGACCTATAGATACAATTTGAGGTCATGAAGACAGACTATAAATCGCAGGTTGACAGGCTGGAATTCCTGAACTCCTCCTCCTCTTTCCATTATCCTCCAAAGGATGAAGTGACACCATTTATATTTGATTCAGTAGTTATTTCTATGCTTACCTAACACGTGCAATCTTTTCGGTATGATGCAGTCTCATATTTATTAAGGGTTTTGTTTGATCTACCCATCTAGTTGGAGATCTGCCTGGTTCATCACGTGCTTACTCTCGATTTGTCTCCGATGTGAAATACTAGGGCCATGTTCTATCCATTGTCACATTTTTAGTTTTATTACGATTAAACAGCAAAAACACCGTGCAGAATCATCAATTTTTAGCTGTTGATCTCTTTAGAGTCTCAGCTATGTCCATCAGCTTCACTTTGCTATTATAAGTAATTATTTTATCGACTTTTATGATGTTGTCGTCAGTAACAGCGTTTTAAACTTAGCTAACCACTTCTGATTTTCCTGGGGCGAAGTCTGCAAAATGTTTTTCTACCAAACGTAGGCTTTAATAGTACTTTTTTGCAAAAAAGAAATGCTTTTTTAAGACACGAAACTGGTTTATATCCTTTTTTTTCAAAATGCTTTATTCAGAATGCCATAACTCCCAAATTAATAGTAAGACAGCTGTCAAACTGTTACACATGTCTTTTGAAGGCTGGCGTTAACTTAAAATCATATGGATTTAATAGCAGTTGTCAGACTACGAACTTTTCAGCCCTCCTAAAAATTTAGAAGATATCAATTGTGGCGATTGTGGATGTTCCAACTGCATATTTGTTTGTACAAGATTACCAATTATTGCAGTGTATAAATTAGTCATCAAATTGTTAAGAGTTTCCATTGGATCAAGTTATTTAAAGGCAAATTGCTGAAGTTGATTTATAAATGGGTCAGGAGCTAAACTCTGTACCAAAAAGTACTGGATTCGTTTATTATGTCATTTCCATCTAAATAGAAAAAGCAATTAATTTTAATTTGAATAATTCTTTTAAATTCGTTTTTAGACAGTTGGCGTCCGTATTAGCTTAACTAGTTTGTTTAAACTAAAATAAACTATAGTAAAAACAAGGAGCAGTTTCATTAATTCGAACCACAATATTGATAAAAATGTTTTGATATGTTCACGAGGATGATAAACATATTTTTCTATTGAAATATTTGAACTAAAACATCAATTCAGTATCAAAAATAAATAATTTACTTTATTATTTAGTAAGACAATAAAACTATGGACTTTTCTATAGAAATACGAGGCATATTCGTAAAGGAAGTTACGTTTTGGAACGAATGAAGAACCAATACGTGAACAGCAAAGACATTTTTGGAATAAATATCCACCATTTTTACACTATAATCATAATGTGATTCACTGTTGACGTATGGAACGTATGGAAGTTGGCGAAAAACATCCCAGCCGAAGCTTTGAAGGGGTTATCAAGCCTTTTTCAACTTTGTAACTCATCTTCTTACTATTTCATTGTCCACCACAGTTTTTCTATACAGTCATGATAAAATAATGCACAAAATTTGAAAAAATGTCCAAACAATAAAAAAAAACTGAAAGAATTAATATAAACGAAATAAACTGTATAATTGAAGGGATTGAAAATTAGTTATCTAATGGGAACATCCGTTTGTATGAATTTTTAAATTATTTTCTTAAAATAAGTGTTGTCAGTATCGATGTTACAATTAGCGTCATACCAATTTTATTTAGAAAATAGCGTAAAACCCATAGATTAAGAGATATTTGCAAAAATTTAAAAAAAAACGATTTTTGTAACCTTTGATCCCTGATTTTAAAATTTACGACCATCTAATTATATGTGTATTTTGAGAATAGTTTTGGGATGCCAGAATACAACTTTTTACATAGTAATATACTGGGTGTGTCGATTTTCAGAGTCAACCCACTATAATGTCCGGACTAAACTGGATCAGTACCCAGTCGACTCGCTTTCCTAATTTTTGTTTTTGTCGTTGCTTCCCAACTTTCAGGATATACGTTTCGTTTCAAATTTGGGCAAAAACGTTTAACTGGCCCCAGTTTAGGCACACACTTCTCAATAAATGGAGGACTCTACAAAAGCTTCCAACAACAATGTCCTTTGCAAAATGAGCAATAACCATATCTGACGGTTACAGAATCTTCTGAAGGACAAATGTATGCGGAAGAACGATCACTTCTGAGTTTACTTTTCCGCTTTTCTGATCGGGCGATAGCTCGTTGTCGCCAAATTTTTGTTCCATTTGCTCCTTCTCAGAATATTTGGGTGTCGATGTTTTTGATTCTTCAACTACATTCTATTTCTTTGGAATCTCCCCGATCCTGACTTTATTTCAATCGGAATACCTGTCTCAATACGGGGACAGATTTCGTAAATTGTTTGTCTGGCTATTCCACTTATAAAAGAAAATCTCTCATCCTCCCTTGATTCTCCACGTCATTTTGAATAATGTGGAAAACATACTAGGAAAAGCTTATTGTCAAATTATATCCCGTTCACTATCTTACTTAGTCCTTGACGATGGTTGATCTGATTTACAGATTTTTCGATCATTTGCGGAATTATACGAGTCATTTTATATCTAAATCATTCCCTTAAATCCAAATTATTCTATCGGTTAACAAGACCTGACTTTTCTAATGTACCCAAAGGAAAAATTGAATAGGGATAAGATCAGGTCACCTAGGTGACAATTCCATTAATCCACGTCTTCCTATTCACCTCCCTTCATACGATTTAGAACATTCAGATTATAATGTAGCGAAACCAAATACTGGGATCCAAGTTTTTCATAATATTCGGATACGGAAATGCCGCAATTAGGTCCGGAACTACTGTCAAACATCGCTCAATTCTTAAATTTCCGCGAAAGGAATAAGAGCCACTAAATTTTCCATTGACGATTCCTACCCAAGCATTATCTTTTTGCGGACGCTGGGTGTGTTTTGTGTGAATCCAGTGGGGGTTTACCAAAACCTACTAGTGATATTTGTACCACTGAATCAAAACGTGGCTTCGTCTGTAATATATTCGAATATTAAGTAAATTTGGATGCCAAAATACAAGTTTTAACGTGGTAATATATTTGGTATGTCGATTTTCAGAGATCAACCCGCTATAATGACCGGACTAAACAGGATCAGTACCCAGTCGACTCGCTTTCCTAATTTTTGTTTTTGTCGTTGCCTCCCAACTTTCAGGATATACGTTTCGTTTCAAATTTGTGCAAAAACGTTCAACTGGCCCCAGTTTAGGCACATTAAGAACGTTCCTCGACTTCCCAATAAATGGAGAACTCTACGAAAGCATCCTACAACAATTGAATTCTCTACAATATTGATAACACAAATAGCGTGAAACTCATAGGAAACGAACGAGATATTTGCAAAAAATGTAAAAAGAAAACGATTTTTGTGAACTTTGATCCCTGACTTCAAAACTTGCAACCATCCAATTACTGGACTAGTTATATAAAATGTGTTAACCATTATTTCGTAGAGTAAAGTGCAAATAATTAAATTGAAATAAAGTGTTTGTTCGGATTTTTTCCCTCATTTGATACAGAGTATCTGTCGCTGTCGTAGAAACGGAATTTACTTTAGTTTACTGCTAGAATTATTTATATAATTATCTATATCTGGATATTATTATTGTTATAAACAAATTGTTTATATAAATATTACTTATGAGACACCCTCTGTAATATTATTTGGTGTTAATAACCTAACATTACTTTGTACATAAATAAAATCAGTTTTCCTGTATCTCGAAATACATAGCGCCAACCAAGTTCTATAAAATATACAGCGTAGGTTGTTTAGATTTTAATAATAAAATTTATTATTATTCATAGTCGAGAACCTTCTTCATACTATAGAGAAAATTATAGTATCTAAATATAATTTTAATGAACGTCTACCTACACATATACTAGTAGATACCACTAGGATGTATCTTGTTAGTTAGGTTGTTAAAAAGATTTAATAGAAGACAAGTTTGAGCGACATAATCAACGGCTACTGGAAGAGTGTTTGTTTTACATCATTATTTTGTGGATATTTGGTAATGGTAGTGCGGTTCATGAGTTCTTAGCCTTATATAGTAAATAGAGTGCTTTCTCAAACATCTTAATTCACGCGTCAATAATAATCATCAACAATATTATTAATATGCTCTACAGGCCATGAGAAAGCTGTGTGCAAGATAAGGGCCGCGTTTGCTAACAATGGAACAAAAACAGCGTCGAGAAGATGTTTCACAAAAATAAAACCGAATTTTTGCACTGTGTCATAACCACGGATGAAACGTAGGTCCATAGCTTCACACCCGAAACAAACCAATGGACTGAAAAGGAAGAACTGACTCCAAAGAAGACAAAGACCGTTCCATCTGCAGTCAAAGTCTTGGCGTCGGTTTTTTTGGGATGTGCGTGGGATAATTCACATTGACTATTTTGAAAAAGGAAAAATAAGCAACAGCGAGTATTTTGCAAAGTTTTTGCAACTTTTGAGCGAAAAAATCAACCAAAAATCACCGCATTTGGCTAAGAATGGTTAGGAAGAAAGTGTTGTTTCATCAAGACAATGCACCAGCTCAACAATCCGTTATTGAGGTGGTCAAAATTAATGAATTTAAGTTTGAATTGCTACCTCATGCACCCTATTTGCTAGATTTAACTATTTTGAGGAGCTTGACGACTCTTATTATAAAAAGTGTATGGAGCTGAAAGGAGGTAACGTTGCAAAATAAATTTTATTCCAAAATTTTGTGTTTTATTTGTTGGGCCAGGTCCATCTGGGACCATCCTCATATAGTAGAGCTCGAACCACCATTCAGTCAAGTTGTTTTGAAAAATTTCTCAAATTGAGTTTTCCTCTGTTAGCTAAATAAGGATTAGCACCAATACGAATCAAAAACAGATTGCACGATTGAAATTTTTTGGTTGGAGTCGAGACTCATTAGAAAATGAACCATGTACGATAAGTAGTAGGCTAACCAACTGGATTTTTCTACATTACAATTTTTTCCTTATCTAAGTATCACGATGTTCGATAATATACAATTCAATTAGAAATGTTTTATTTTGTTCTAATACCTCCTGTAAGTATTTTCAATAAATAATCACAATTTATGATAATTTTCTTCAGAATGTTTCTTTATGGCGAACGGTTTGCTTGACATGTACAACGATCTAAAAATCTACATATCTTCTAAACCATGAATTTTATCAAGTTATAAATCTAACCTTTTTGCTAAAAAAATTATTTTTGTTATGTTTAGATTGTACAGGTCGTCCCTGTACAAGTTATGGATTGTTTACCATTGGGCATTAGCCGCCACTGCCTTTCAGATGTAGTGTAGAATTATTTATTCTGACAACCACACTACATGGAAATACGTAATCATACATTAAAAATTCATAATGTTCAAATATATAATTTAGAAAATATAAGTTTTGATTTTGCTACTTTAAAAGTTTTACTTTAACTCAGAAACGAGAATATTTTTTTCATATAAAAGCGTTATTTCCACGTCATCTACTCACTCCACATTTTTTGCATCAAGTCCTGGAACACCCTGTACAAAAGACAATAATAGTAATAGAAAGCGTCCAATTTAATTGGATTGAAGGGTAGTAGCGTCCAATTTATAACCCCGCGTCGGGTCACCATTTAATTGTTACTCATATTGAAGGAGTTGAAGTATTGACAAATAAAGGTCTAATAATATGTTTCTTCAACTATTTATTATAAATTTAGCATCGTTAAGGAAGCTGTTGTTGACATGATTTTCAATTAGAAAGTTGTCCGGGCCAATAAAAACCTCAATTCTTCATAAATATTGTATTAATTATATTTGTGAGAGCTCCAATGATTTAGAAATCCGAAACTGCGCAATTAAACATCAAAATTAATAAATATGTAAATAATTTACTTGATAATTCAATTTTTTATATTGTTTTAATGATTATAGACCATAATGACTATGATACGAGGTCGTGTTGACTTTTCAGAGGTTTTTGGGGTCGTCTGTCACTAATTTTACATAAATTACAATTACAATACGCATAAAAAACTATTACTATTTTTATGTAAAAAAAGAGCAAATATTATTTTCTAAAACAATCAAAGAAACCGAGGAAACGTTACGTAAACATTATTCTAAAAATGGTCTTATTATGAAATGATTTTCTGCTTTCAAAAAATACCGTAAATTAAACTCCAGATCAAAATAACAGTCAAAACTCGCTTCCTCGAAAGCAAAAACCATTTTTTCATCCAATAAGGTCTTTAATGATTATTCAGAAAAATGGCTGACCGATATTATATTGCCTGATGGCACGTCTTAAAGTCGAAGCAACCGCTTCTATAAGTATGTGTACAGTTTGGGAACGATTCTTCTTCTTCATGTGACTGTTATTGATCGTTAACTATCATATTGACTATCATTGCTTTATTTACAGCTGCGCGGAATAGCTGACACATGCTTCTCCAGTTTTTGTAACTCTATCTATTAAAATAACCATAACAATTTCAAACGTTTGTTCAGAGCGTAGGAAAGACATAACATCGTGCCATCCTCATACGCGGATCAATGTTAAGATCTTGGATGCATTCTTGCTCATGTTTCCACGCTATGATCCCATTTATTTGTTTATTACGTTTTCCTAGTACTTTCTACTTGCTCTAGTTGTACAGTATTAACTGTTCTTTCTTCTTCTGGTTCATTTTGTTGTTTAGTTAGGACCAAAATTTGTTCTTCTTTGTCTCAAGCTTTAGTCCGTAATTCTGGAAGACTATAACAAATCGGTCTATGAGCCTCTGTAATTCTTTAAACGAGCTGGCGACTTCAGTGTATCGTGAATTGTTGATAAAATTTCCTTTAACCAAGACACCTTCATAATCGTTATGTAAAATTTTCATTAATACCCCTTCAAAGTATAAATTCAAAAGCTACTTTGTCAATCAGAGGACCAGCTCCATGTCCAGTGATACCCGTGGATATTGTAGAATTCGACTTGCTCTTAAAAACTGAAACAACGACTTTTTACTTTCTCGGATAAATCCAGATTTTATTTGATCTCACCAGACGGTGGTGAAAGGATCTAGAGAACATAAGGTAAGGATATACGTAATATACTTTTCTTTGAAATCTTGTATATATGTGTCATATTCACTGCTGATCAAAGGATCCATTGTGCCCTTTTTGCTTTCTGAGACTCAGAAGATGTTCGTTGATCTCTTAACCCCACTCCTTTAAGAGCATACAGGACACGGGATGGCTCTAGCTGCAAAAGATCATTGTCTTCTATTTCATACTAGAGGTTTGGACTTCTACTTAACAAAATCGTTTGCACTTTCAGCTGGACTTAGCATTTTTAGATGTTCAATTCAACTGCATATATTTATTGGTTGTAGAAGATTTAGGTTCACTTCTATTATAGTCGTTGAACATGTTCTCATGGCACATATCAAAGAAGGTTCTTATGCCGTTGAAAAATTGGTATTCAGACCAGTTCTAGCACCTCGGACCACTACTCCATAGTGGTTTTACTATCACTTTGTACATTCACTGTAGGATCTATGTGATACAACCCCAATTCTTCCCTGTGAAGTATCTGTACACCATCAAGATTTTCGTGGCTTTTGTGGTTATCTCCTTTTCGTGTTTGTTCACTATCTAGGGTGAGTCCCCGACAACTCCACTTTGTTTTCGATTCAATTGCTACAGAAGTTGATATAAGACAAGTAACAGTATCGAAAAATCAGCATAACTCCGGCAACGCTCATAAGTCTGGCAACGGTTGAATAAGAATAAAACGAAACGTACGAACGCGGATTACGAAACTATTTATACCGAATTTCAACAGCAACTTGCCGCTACCAAATCGTTTAACAGAGTGGAAGACATAGTAGAAATTGTAAAAAACAGGCTCTGTTGCCGATGCGCCGCATTCTGGACGACCATTATCTGTAATAACTAACAATAACGGAAACAGAAGCTCTGGCGATAGTTGAAGAATCTGCACTGCGGCTATCGGAAGAACTGTAAATATTCGATCGCATACACTCTCGAGTTTACCGTCCGCTCACTCCCACGCACTTCACGAGGATGATTTCGATCGCAGATTGGAATTTTACGAGCGATACCTCGGATGCAGTGAGAATGATCCGCAGTTCTAACATTCCATTTTGTGGTTGGATGAACGATCAGAATGCTGACGTTTTTATTGAAGAAGAATTGAACCTGCCTGGAGTGTGTGCGTGGGAAAGTATCCATGCGAGAAATCTTGTAGGTACGTACTTTAATGAGGATCTTGGGACGGGGAAGTTTTCTGGGACTGCTCGTTCAAACTGACAACGATCCAACGTTCGCGAACATCCGTCAGATCTGGCAGGATGGAGCTCTGACACAGTGCGCGTTTTGTGTGCAACAGTACCTCTTTTTGGAGAATAGATAGGTGGCCAGGACAGTCATGTGACCTGACGACACCCTGTGATTTCTTCCTGTGGTGCCTTTTCAAAGAGCACGTTTTTGCAACCCTTCCCGACCTCCGACATGCAATTGAGAACAACTTGAGATTCTTCGCTTGACATACTTCGCTGGACTATCCTTAAATGTATTTATGTTAATTTTGTTTTTATAGCGAAAATGTCTCGTTATATCCAGTTTACGTGACGAACGGTCATATCCCGGATGTTTTTCATTAAATAAGAGACTTGATGTGTTTTAATTTTTAATATATGGCACGCTGCCCGACAACGCGCTGTGTATTACTGATACTAATAACAGATTATTATTATTATTTTGTCCGTTCATCTAATTTGTTACCACGAAAATTATACGATGATATACAGGGCGATTCACATGTATTTATACGGTATATAGTGGGCTAACAGTGACATTTTTACTAGACACTAATTGATATTGTATGATTAATAATATATGGCAAATATTGGCGTAAGTATCTCCATTTTTATAAAATTGTTTCATAAAGAACGCGCGTTGTTCTCCCGTGTAGCAAGTAATTGTTACTAAAGAAACGAGAAAAATACCGACTATTGTTCCCATGGGTTCCTACGTCAATCCGGCTACAATTGAATGATTGTTAGTGATTTTTTGGCCAAAAATGAAATAAGAGCCACCGTTTTTGCCAGATGACTCTTTCCTGTTTTCGAAATACTTCGGGGAACGTATCATGAGTACATCCCATATAGGATATTACATTGGGTCCAGTATAAGCCTAGATTTGGGGTAAGTATGTACAACTCTGGCCCTTGCTTGGAAGCCATTATTATCTCAGACCAGATGCGACTTTGGGATCATAACAATGTTACTAGCTTGGTTTGCAACCCTGGACCAGGCTGGTTGTTTGAAAAATATATTGTTAATAAAATTACTTGATAAAAGTATGTTTGTAGTACTACTCACTCAAATACAGAGTGATTCATTTGAAAAAAAAAACGAAAAAATAATGTATCATATTCATATTAACGAAAAGAATATTTTTGGAGAATTTTTACTTCTATTCGAAAATTGGTTATAACTTTTAAATACCCTATAGAACACATCACAATCCCACATCAAGCTGATTTCACATATACCATAAAAGATGTTTCATTTAAAAAAATTTAACTTTGATATGGCACAGCATTCTGGAACAACCTGTAAGATTGTAAGTTATATTCAAATGTGACGACTAATGATGGGTATGACTCAAATTAACATCTCAAAGGACAAAAGAGACGCTAAACTTCGTATTAATATTACTGTAGATGTTTTTTAGAAATATGCAAAAAATTAACAAAATATCCAAATATGCAAAATTCAACATAGAACAACATAGAATTCACTCTTTTGTCATAAACAATATATGGGGTCCTAGAGAGCAAGCAAGTTTCATAAAAAAAAACTTGTAAAGCTCTAAAGCATGGACGGTCACAGAAATTTTGCTCAAACGTTTGGAATCATTTGAGGTGCGAGATTATTGCCCTAATTTAAACATAAATTGGGTCGATAGAGGTGCAAATACTTGAGCCTACGAACAAAATTTGAATTTGAATTTGAAAATTTGGTCTTGTGATGATGAACTCTAAAATATTTTTCATTTGGTAAATGGTTCAGGAGACAACAACACATAGTAATGTAACGATAGTCAATATGATAGCTAAGGGCCTATTTGGAAGGTGACAATAAATATTTGAATCAAAATACGTATAAATATGGTTTTTCGGTCAGTCCGGATCAAATTTCGCACGGTATGTCAACGATTCTCATTACATTATGTTTTTTTGTTGCAGGTTTTGAATCATGCTCACCCAATCCTTGTAAAAATGGCGGAACATGTTTGTCGCCCTTGAAAGAAGACAGTTTTTGCAAGTAAGTAGATAGATAGATGTAATACACTTAAGGAAATTACCGGAAATAACCGTTCAAACGCACTCCGTATCGCGTATGTGTTCATCAATAAGTAAAACAAGACCAAAAAAATGATACTATAAAAGTAATATCACCATCGAATTCCAGGGAAAAACACAATAAGATTTATGTGACAATCGGTATAAGCATTCAGTTTTTGTTGTCCCATTAAGAGTTGGAGATACGAGGTTTATCTGATATTTTGTTTCCATAATCATTTTAACTTCAAATTCTCTTTCAAATCCATACACTTAGTCCAACAATGTTTTGGAAATATTGATTCTAATTAGATTTTGGTCCAAATACGGTATCCAATGGGTGGATAGCTCACGCTTGTACATATCTCTTTAGTCAGTAGATGGAAAATGCTTTTTTCAGTATTCTTATTTTTCTTATCTTAATTCGGCTGTCGTCCAATATCATTTCGTGAACTTTTTCAATGATATGTATTTCGTAATTTTACGGTGATAAATGATGATGTACCTTTTCATTTCCTTTCCTTTCAAAAAAAAGTACTTAACGACGGATCCGTAGTCAATTTTTTCCATTTTCAGAAAAATCTTTACCAACGCCTCACTTATACAATTGTTGAATACAAATTAAGCGTCCAGAATGACTGAAATTTTAGTGAGAATCTCCAAACGCATGTGCAAATATATTTCCCAAGTACTGATATTATCAAGTCGAGGTCGCTAACTTTTCGGACAACCCTCGTATATTTTTTCGTAGTATATCTTCCTGTAGAATAAGATGATAGTATTAGTTTTATCGTAGCTGCTCTTGCTGTCTTAAAAAACATTGAAAATATAGGTTTTTGTACAATTTGAGATCTTTTAACAAAAATTGTTGTGGGACCGTGGCAGCTAAATATCAAAATGTACTATTTTCAATAAATAAAAAACAAAGCTTTCGAATTAACGACTAAGATAATGATCGAAATATAATATAAATACTGCATATTATATGAGAATTGCGTTATAACACATTTTTCATGAAATTTTAAATTCGTTTGGTTCAAAATAACAGTAAGATATAAATATGGAGTTTATTGATTTCGGTTGCAATACAATTGTTTTTATGAAATTGAAATCCGTCAAATTGAGAGTTTAGGTCGCTATAAATGAATATTGATAGATTTTTTTTTCAAAATATTAAAGATATGCAAAACTTACACGAAAGTTATTTAAATTATTTGCTTAATAATAGACTGATCATTTGGAGGAATATATCTTGTTTCTAAAAACAGTTTTTGTAGTTATTCTCAGTTGTTAAAAATTTGGCAGAACTATATAATTCATAGAATAACCTTCATAGAAAACGTGAGAGGAAAGCGAGCATCTATCAGGGTTTAATTTGCTGTCACTTTTTGTGAAAGTTTATCCTATTATTGAGTTACCTTTTAGATTGACCAATGTACTTCTTAACACAATTTAAAAAAAGAATGGAATTTTTTAAATTATGTTAGTTAATTTATTGATTGATTTTGTCTGTACGCTATCTTGATGTTTTGTTATGGTAAAGATGAGATATTATTGTCAGAATTAGTATGGTCTTATGTAAAAGTCACTGTTGATAAAGAATCTAGCTGGCCAACGCTTAGGAGGGTTCTAGAAATTGTTTGACGGTTGACAACGAACTATCCAGATGGAGCATCAAATCTTCCTTATTCCTCGATAAGCTTTGAAAATCCAAGCAACGTTCATTATGATAGCTGAACGCCGACTGACATGACGCACACGCAAACATAGTTACTTCCTGAATACCGTTCGCATAGAGAATTTACGTTGATTTAGATCAATTATAAGTTTTATATTTCATATTTTACGATAGTTGGTGGACGTTTTTTTTAGGTTCGTTCGACTCAAACATCCTGACACGCGTTCACCCTCCATTTATGGATATTATAATAACAACAAATTGTTGTAAAGCAAGCACATTGTAAAGATCGACTATCTCTTTTACTCTTATTGCCTACTGGTAGACACTTACAAATCAGGCGATGCTTATCGATAAAAAAGCAGAAACGTATTGTCAACCGTTTTTTAAAATTTCCTTACCTAGCCACCACTTCATTGTTTTTTTTTCTTACGAATGCTCGGTAGGCCGTGGCCGTACATAGCCTCATTAGTTCCATTGTTTTCGAGACGTGTGGGTCTTATTTATGGCCGTCGAGTCGGTTGCTTGGCAACCGACAACAAACCAAATATACGAGCGCTGGAATTACCCATAATGGAAATTGTATAGTACAAGAAGCAAAGGAAAAAAATAGCCTGAAAATTGGCACAAATTTCATGAAATTTCCTACAAAAATGATTTGTACGTACAATTAGTCGTTTTCTCAGAAAACGTGATCAAAAGTATTCTGTTTATTTTACAATCAGAATGTTTTGGAATCACCATCGTAGAACTAATACCAAAAATCGATTTTATTCATTAACACGTTCAGCCTATGGACCGCACCACGTATTTCATTTCGAACCTTCTCCACGGCTCAAGGGACCGTATTTAAATGTGTTTTACAGTTTGGTTGAACCATCCTGGATCCTTGAATCATTACCTTACACTTAGTCTATTTGATTTTTTTTACTGCACCCTTCACAATCTCTTCGCACCTTGTGACTTAGACCTTCTTTCTTCATTAGGCAATGGTATTTTGTTTCATCAGTAGCTACACTGATTTTAGATTCAGTATTCCTGTACCAAATAACAGTTCAATAGAAACTTTTCTATACCCCTTGAACGTCTTTCTCAAAGAAGTGTTGTAATTTGATCATTTGTTCAGACAGATTTTCCTTTGTTATAGTCGACCATGACTTAAGGTTTTACAACCATTCCTTATCGTCTGTCAATGCTTAATGTCTCATCAGCATGCTTTGTAGAGAACATCAACACGCTTATCCTTTCATTTTAATATTTTTATTCCTTTTTCGCTCTATTTTCTAGTAATTTGATTTCATTTTTGCACTTTTTATTGTTTTTTCCTTGGATCCACACCCCATATGGTGTTTGGGCCCTGGATAAAGTTTATCAATTTTGGTTGGGTTTAAACGTGTTGAATGTAATCTTTTTCATGAGCAATACAACATTCCAATGCTTTTCTAACTTCTTGATGCCGATGCCGATCTAAATAGGCTTCAGCTTCAGCTTTTTATTTGAGCTGAATTTCTTACCGGCGAGCATTTTAAACATTGAGAACAGCGAATAGCGAAAAGTCACAATAGATCTGGTCTATACGGTGGATGAGGAAGCAATTCGAGGTGTAATTCGTTCAATTTAACCATTGTTGTCAGCAACTTGTGAATCGGTGCATTGTTTTGGTGAAACAGCGGTTTTTTCTTCGACATATGAGATTGTTTTTCCTTGATTTTTGAATTCAAACGATCCAATAACTCTATATAGTATTCGCTATTGATTGTCTTCACCTTTTGGAGATAGTCGATTAACAATATTCCATGCGCATCCCAAAATATTGAAGCCATAATCTTCCCTGCTGACAGTCATGCTTTTGGAGGCTTCGGAAGTGGTTCACCGGCAGATGTTCACTCAGATGATGACAGTTTTGATTCCTACAAAAGTAGCTTCACTTAAATGGCTTTCACTTTTTCCTGACTTATCGAAATGTCATAGAAGTTTACACGTGGTTTTTTTGTTAGTTGATACTTCTTCAGGTATTTAATGTGATGTTTTCTTTTGATATCTGTTCTCTATTCTCCCTAATATTCATTATTTGTTACCAAGTTTCTTCAATGCACATTTCTAATTTTGTCGAAGATTAATGAAAAAATGGAAAAAATGTTTTTCATAAACGTCAAAACTTACGAGTCAAGCAACTGAAACTACTTGAACATATAGTCTTTGGAGAGTGAGTAAAATGAAGAATGTTTTTAAATTTGTAAAATATCAAACAGTTTTTGTTAGAACCCACTTATTTTTTATCAACTAATGCTGAATCTTTCCCTCTTTGTCGATATTTAAAAAAATAATTTTTTAATACAGGGTAATGTTCTAATTTGATTGGCCCGTAAAATGGCTCTACAAGGCCTTGGTCTTGGTCTTGCAGCCTCGTATATGGTCTTGGTCTTACATGCCTGGTCTTGGTCTTGGTCTTGCAGCCTAGTATGTGGTCTTGGTCTTGCATAGTCCCGTCTTGGTCTCGGTCTTGCTTCAAGATTCTTGTATTTTATAATTGATCCTAAAGAGTATAAGTATACAAAACCATCCCATAAAAGCAGTTTGAAATATATCAAAATCTAAGAATGAGAATATTTTATCTGCACCAATTGCGCCTGTACGGGATTGTGGAATGTGTATTTTTGCAATGGTAGGTAATTGATTTTTCTTAAAATGAAAATTGTTTTTGAAATGAAACCAAAACTATTTCCATTCATGATCGAATCTTGCTGAAATCTTTGGTAAAATTAGTTCTTGATTTAATATTAAAAATAATAGGTATTAACCATTTTTCAAAAAAAATTAGTTAAGGTTCTACTAGTTAACTATTTTGCTGTAAATTTGAAATGTAGATATCCTCAATATAATGAAATTAAATATTCAGAAAGTTCAGTCTAAAAATGTATCCATTTGTAAAAAAGTTTTTTTTCGCATTTTTGTCCCAAATTACATTACATTACGATACAAAAGATATTTGTATTTACTATATTTTGATACCTATTCAAATAAATTTTGATGAAATACCAGAGAACCCTATTATCGACATGATTAGTTATATATTTAGAAAAAAAAAACGCAACGTAACAAATATGAAATTTTTTTATTAATCAAAAACTTGAAAAATAGAAATATGAAAAATAAAAAGATATATTGAAACAGAAAACGTAAACAATCATTTCTGATTTACAGATATATGGTAAACAAATGATAATTTTATATCTTAATTACCCCCATAAATCAACAGGCACTTATTTTATTAGTATTTATTGTGAGTGGAATAATTTTCTCAACAAACATATTAGCTATACTTATTTAAAATTAAAATTGCTTTCATGATATTTTGAGTTAAAATTACACATTTCTTGAAAATTAGTTGAATAAATGGCAAAAACAGTCTCTCTTGGTCTTGCGTTTTGGTCTTGCACACTCGGTTTTGGTCTTGCATTTTTTGCAATAACAATCTTGCATTAGTCCTGTACATCTACGCCTTGGTTTTGCACATTCAGTCTTGCTCTTGCATAAGTCTCGCACATCTCGTCTTGCCTTCCCTAGTATGATTCACTATTTATAATTGAGGAATTCAATTATAGTTTAGAAATTATATATATTATATTTTCGTTTCCCAAATATTTTTTAAATTGATTTGTGTAAACTAAATAACAACAAAAGTTTATTAAAATACTTATTTAAACTTTTTGGTTTTTTCAAAATATCATCTAGAATTATTCATTATTCAAACTCTCCACTCTGTATTTGTTCGAGTTCGAAAGAAATAAGAAAAAGACAGAAGGCGTGCCCCGAGCACCACATCAGATAATAGATAATCCTTTTCTTTTGTATTCTTCATCCTACACACTCTTTCTTTCAAAGAACAGACGATTCAAGCTGATTTTATACCTGGCACCAGGCTGTAATATATTTTTGGTAAGACGAGACGGGGCGCCCGAGCAGCACTTCGACAACCGAGTTATGACAATCTTCTGGTTTTCAATAAAATAATCTCCAACTTACAAATGGATTATTATAAAAATATTCAAAATAAAAACTGAAAGGAACGATACGTGCGTACAGAAGACGATGAAATAAAAAAGTTTATAGATGTTGGAGATCAGCTATAAATATATGAAAAATGATTTTTTTAATTATAGTTTATTGCTCTTCTGTTTTTATGATGAAATTTTTTTAAACGGATAATTATAGTTTGAAAAATAAATAGAAATAAATCAATCAGACATAAACATTGAGGATTTCTCTTGTAATAATACCATAAATATGAATTTTTAACCATTTTCTTTCAACAAGTCATTTAAAATAATTAAATTCGCTTTTTACATAATCAGAAAATTTATCAAAAAAAAAATTCTGGTAAATATAAGTACTATTCAAGGAAGTAATCTTCTATTCAAACTAAAATATCACGTTATTAGTATGCAATTGTATTGAATTTAATTGCGCGTGTAAATATTATAAATCTGTTACCTTATTTATGCTTACGTCTAGAGAAGGATCTTCTAGAAGCATCTAGAAATATACCTCGAATATTGGCTGGCGACAAAGTAGTTTCGGTTTTGGATTTGACAAACAATAGTTTTTAATCAATTATATTATTTTATTATCGATTAATTAATCTAGCAATTAAGTTGGAAATTTTGGAACCGCTGGGCAATATTCATACTGAACACACTGTTTACACCAACACTCAGAGACTGATAGTAAATTAATATCTAATAACTTAACTTACATGCTATGTACCAAGTTTTTCCACCAATGAAACTTCTCCCGCGATAATTAATTTCATTTCCCTTGGTGGGAATATTCATATTTATTCTTTGACTAATAAACTATAGAGTGGGCTGTAAGGAATTGGCCCCTTGTTCCTATTTAACCTACTGTTAGATTTAACAATTTCAATGGTTTCAAATGCATCCAACAGTTTAGTATTTTACATTATTAATATTATGTCATGATTGTGACTGGCAGTGTGATCAGCAATATCAGATTTTCCGGTCCGTGAATATTTCAAATGAGCTATGTACTCTTTAAACCGAACAATAACGGATCTCTTAGTCTACCCGATATACTTTCCGTCACATTTTATCCTTAGGATTGCCCAAAAATTGTTTAATGTTCTATTGGATCTATTAACAAATTTTAAACCCACTCTGCTAAATACTCCTTCAAATCCTTTTGTACAAAGAGGATTGAAAGTATCAGAGCAAATTTTTGTTGTTTTTCACTTTGGGTTTGGAAAAATTGGTTTCACCTAGAGATTTCTTAAACCTATGACGATTGATTAACCTATTTACAATTCTTTTTATCACAACTGTTGAATACAGATGCATCCTCAATGAAGGACTTTTCCTTATTGCATCTTTCGATGGTAAGTGGAAACTGGATTAACCGATATACCAGAAAATGGAGACTGGCCATCTTCTGTTGGATACAATGAAGAGAATCAAGTGGGATATACCTGCACCTAAATACATCAAATTCTAGTAGTAAAGTACCTAAAAATGGTCCATTATTTTTCATTTCAAGGGTGAACTGAGGGTATTTGGAGTTCCAAAATGAATTCGTTTACTTTTGCCTTCTTCGTATTGAATATGGCGAAAATTTCATACACATACCTGTACCATACCCTGAAAAAAAACTGAAACTCGTGACTGATTTGCTTTTCAAAATGATTCATGAACAGTTTCCCATTGCTAGAGCAGTACAAAAACGAAGTCTACAAGCAGAGTGGGTTTCAAATTTGGTTCATAAATCCAATAATACATTAAAACGATTATTGTTGGGCAATCCTGAGGATAAAATACCCAATTTTTAAAAGAATGGTACATATATCAAATTAGCTTTGGTGAATGTGACCGAAAGTATATTGGGCAGACTAAGGGATCCGTTACTGTTTGGTTTAAAGAGCACAAAGCTCATTTGAAATATGGATGAACCGGAAAATCAGGAATTGTCAATCACGCTGCCAGTCACAATTATGAAATAAGTATTAATAATGTAAAATTGTTGAAAAATGTATCCAATAATAAATTGTTGGATGCATTCATTTGAAGGCATTGAAATTGCTAATTTTAAGAGTAGGTTAAATAGGGACACAGGGTCAATTCCTTACGGACCACTCTATAAAGAATGAATATGAATATTCCCGTCAAGGAGTTTTTTCTCGCTGGAATGAATTTTCGCGAGAGAAGGTTTATTGGTGGGAAAATTTAATACAAAATAGGTAAGTCAAGTTATTAATTAATCAAGCAATAAGTTCTAATCTATTTTTTTTCAAAAACTATTAATTCGTCGTTGAAACTCAGCTACAACGAAAGTTTTCATAGTCTTCACTTTATTTCGAGATTCAGCAAAATTTTTAAACTGGTCTATGAAATAAAAAAATTTTGGGAATCGATTATTTAGATTATTCTCTAATAATACTTGAAAGTTTTGGATTAGTTAGTTGGCTTTATTACTGTCTCATATGCAAAAATAGATTATAACTACAATAATAACAATCGATGTAAAACACCACAATTCAATTTCTTAATACATATACCTGTCGTATGTATACCAATGAAAATCAATTTGAAAAAAAAATCGACAGTCATAACCTAACAAGTTCTTTTTGTCGATTGTTTATTGTAATTTGTTATATAAGAGCGATTCTTTCGTTCTCTCTTTCTCTCTCTCTCTCTCTCTCTCTCTCTCTCTCTCTCTCTACCTGTAATTGTTTAATTGTCACGGTCGAAATGATCGATCAGATTTTTGAGCGGCATGGCGAGTCATTGACAAACAATAAATTAAATTTATCACGATCGAAATTTTATCTGTAAAAATCTGAATGAGAGCAATTAATTCGAGCACACACACACACACACACACACACACACAAACATAGTCCGTTTGTCGATATATATCAACATCAGGAAGCGATTGTTGGTTGTGGACAATAGAGTGCGGTAACCGTTTGCGGACAATGCCGGTTCATTATAGACCATAGGGTTAATTGGTCCATTGATTCTTCTTCGGCAACATAAAACTATTATAATACTCTTGTCTCTTTTTAATGCTACTCGCTTACGTGGTATACATCATGTGGTCTTTTTCCTTCATCGTGAAAGTTTACACTTGTGTGTAAACCATTTGAGAAAACAGGAGCGTATTTGGATGGGTAGTATAACATAAATTTCTTAGGATTACATTAAAGTTGAAATCCTGAGAGGGTTTTAATACATATTTTCACAATCTGTTCAAAGGTAGAAAATGTAACAGATAGTAGCATACGCAGATAATTTAATGATCATATCAAATGGACAGAGGGAATTAATAAAATCGATCGACATATTAGAAGAAGAAAAAACAAGAAATTAAGGACTGTATCGACGTTTAACTATGTAGGAATAAAGTTGGAACAAACAACCAGAGACAGGATAAAGGAAAGGATACAAAAAGGCTATCAAGCCTATGGAAGAAACAAAAACCTACTAAAAAACGAAAACATAATAACCAAACAAAACCCTAATAAGGCCAGTAATCACGTATGCGATGGAAACAACAGTAATAAACAAAGAAGAAGAAAGAGAAGAAGATAATGAGAACTATAACAGGCCCGAACATAACAAAGAAAAGAAAAAAGGGGGCAACGAACAACGAAGAAATAGAGAGAAAACTGGGGAAGGAGAATATAGTCAGATACATAAAAGCACAAATGCTCAATTGGTCCGGGAAAGAAGAAAACCAATTGGAATGATCAAAAGAATAACGCAATGGATCTCATTGTGGCCAAGGAGGAGAAGCAGGTCGAGAAAGACTTGGAGAAACGAAATAGACGAAGACATAAGAGCACTCAATATAGAAAACTGGAGCAAAATACCGGAACTGAAAAGAATGAAAAATAATAACAAAAGCAGCCAAACAAAATGACAAACTATAAAGAAAATAAAAATTAGAAAACATCGAGTGATCCACCTCAAGAAAAGAAGGATTCAAAGTCATAATAGTCATAATCCACATGGGATTGAAAGGCTTGAAGATGATGATGATGAATATATAGGGTCTCTCATAAATAATATCGATTTACAATGTAATGTACAATGTACAGTTTAGTATTAAATAATTATACAAAAGGGAAAGCCTTTATATTCGAAGGTTTTATCCCAACGTTCAGCAAGCTTTTTGAGACCTTGATAAAACTTTGGGTTTAGATCCAAGAAATTGTCTCTCTTGGTTTAAAATTTTATCCCATGCAAGATTATCGTCTTTAATTTGAATAAATAGTAATCTGACATTACAAAATCCGGACTAATTGCTCGATTTGATAGGAGTTGAATACCACCAAGTTCTTAGATCTTATTCTGCGAATCAGATCCGTATTTCCCCCGATCCGTTCTAATATATGGCGACTATCATGACCGTTCCTGACGGTTAAATCAAGATGAGAATCTGCCGACCGCTGGACTTTGTTAGAAAAAGATCCTTCAGAAGATAGGTCTTGAAGACAGTTTTTTACATCAAGGCAATCTTTGCAGAATCACAATGTTAAATTTATATAATATCAAAGAATGAATAAAGACATTTTTAATTATAGATATTTTTGGAGATACAAAAGATATATAAAATTGGTTCCGATCCTGACCGATCCGATCTAATCGTAAATTTTCTTCTACTTTCAGAAGATTTCGGATAAGATTCGTTACATCGTGTCCTCAAGAATGTTTTTCCGATTTCTAACCTCAAAATTTAGCTTGGAGTATGAAATTTTAATAAAATGGGAAGTTTAATATAAATAAAAGTCAATTTTTTGGTGAATGAAAGATTATCCATGTAAATTGCAACTAAAACTATGAAATTTGTTGGAGAGAGATTCGTGGAATTGAAATAAAACAAAATATCTAACTTTTATTGACAAGTAGGTAAAATCTCATGAAACAGCTATATAATCTTTAATACACATAACTTTTGACCACTCCAAACCTTTTTTTACTGTTCCAAGTAAATTTTAAACATAACCCTCGTATATTCGATATTTCTATTGGCACACTTCGCATAGTTACCGTATCGCTAAACTCTATGTATACCAAAAGGTCGATTCAGGTAGAAATTTGGCAGGTAAATTTGCAAACTACCAATTTTCAGTAGATGGTTTATAATAAATGTTACAAAAACCCGTTCGTATTCTTTTCGGAGACCGTTGATTACTTATTCATGCATATTTTGGTCGGTAGCTGATTTTTTAACCGTGAAAAATTTTTAAAACACACTATGAATAATGCAGTTATGCTAAATAGTTACAGAAAATAGCTTTTGTGTATAACATGATCGTTTTATAAAAGAAATAAGGTATCCGAACTCTATCATTAAAATAGTTTTGAAAGTATCAAAAAATTAACGAAAAAATCTTTACAAACACGATAAAAATGTTGAAATAACAACAGCTCTGGTTAAAATCCTATTAAAGAACCGGACTTATTAACTACCGTTCAAACGTCATAATTACAAACAATCCCATCTTCACCCCCTTATAACTTTCTACAACTCACCTTGAGTACCTATACTCGTTTCAGAACTTCAATTCTAAAGAAACTAACTTCCCACATTTTCGGATTCTCAATATTTATAGAGAATATCTGAAAGTAATACATATTTTATCTTGTTAAAGTGCAAAGTTGATGAAAAAAATTCGGTAGCGTCTAGATGACTATGTGAAGGCCAGGGGCGGCTCATGCCCAATGGTTAATAATCCTTAACTCTCCCAGGGACAACCTGTACAATCTAAAGATAGCAAAAATAAATTTCAATCAATCGATTTTCAAACAAAAAGGTTCTCTCTGTTTAAATCGAGTAAATTTATGGTGATATTTAGATTTTTAAATCGTTCTACATGCCAAAGAAACCATAATGGAAGTTTATACTATCATTTTTTTAAGATAATATTCCAAAAAATGAATCCATTGTTTTTAATTCAGGGGAACGTGGTAGCCATACAAATGGACCTCCCCGACCAATCCAGCTATTAGGAAAAAATGTTATTAACATGATTTTTTACATCATTTAGTGGAGATAGTCTCCATCATGCATGAACAACATGTCTCTGCGAATGCTTAGAGAAATATCATTAACTTGGGTGAGAAATCATTTTGGAGAAATTCCAAGTATCATTGACCATTCAGGTTATTATCAAAAAAGTATGGATCTATTAAATTATTACCCACACATTAACACAACATCGACGTTGATTCTGCCCATAAATGTAAATTATGGGAATTAATAAACCCATCTCATATGAAACCAGCTTCATCAATTAACAGTATTCTCCAAATATGATAATCAACGGGATTGAAATCAGGGGATCTTGACGGCCATAAATTAGGACTTCCACGTCCTATCCACCTGTTGCTATAAACATTATTTAGGTGTGAGTAAAAAGGGGGGGAAGCCCCATCATGTTGAAAATTCATCTCTTGGATAACAACGTAAGCAAATTGGGTGAAATATTTTGTAAAAAGTTCAAATAAATTATGAAAAAAGGGGATCTACTAATTGGTCATTTATTCTGACACCTATCCATACAATTATCTTCTGCCAACACATGTGAATTATTTATCTTGTCTCTTGTAAATTGGGCTTCATCTGTTGGTCGATGATTGTTAATCCATCTACAAAATTCTTTGTAGATTTCAACTCCAGGATGTAGCTGCTGAACCATCTGAATATGACATGACTACGGATGATTTTTGAGCAAGATTCCACTTAATTTTGGTTAGGTTAAGTAACATTAAGTTCTCAATTAAAAACCGACCCAAATGTTGAATGGAAAAATCCCGATTCCTAATGAAAGCCAATTTGATATTTCAAGATTACAACTTATTTTTGAACTGTTAAATTTTGTACCAAAACTATTGCGGTATAAGTTTTTTCTTCTCTCCAGTCATTCTAACGTCTTCTTGGGGCTCTTTTTCGTTTTCTTCTAGTGTTTTATTGTCCCCTTTCCCATCAGTTTTTTATTGACTAATTTCTTCTTTATTTTATTGATTATTCAAAAACCTTTTTATTTATCACGTTAACATCATTTCCCTAAACAAATCCACTCATATTTAAACATATACTTCTGGGAATCAAGTATACATCTTTGCACATGTTACAACTTTTTGTAGCCATACAAATCCGAGATAGAATAATAAACAAAAATCGCGTAGTCGTAAAAAAAACCGAATAAAGAATGAATATGCACATGTTGGTTAAACCGAATTGTAGTCCTTCTGAAATTAATGCACCATGTGTACTCGCTAAAGAATGGTTTGTGTTAGAAACCCGAATGGGGTTGTAAAAAACGCGGCAACAAAAGGTCTGGACCTTTATTCAATAACGAAATTTATATAACACGTTAGAGCCTTGGTAACTGCATATGTTACTTTCTATTTAGATTTATGATGATATACTGTAAGGATTTAGAACAGGTCAGGACTATAGGACATAGAACGTGCATTTATTAAGTATAAACTAAAAAATAAATACATAAGGTATTGTTGTAATAAAAGATAAGATGATTAGATAATTAAATTTAAAAATAACATCATCTAAATGACGGCCCTCTCTAAACGCGATCTGGGGTTGATTGCTGCCATTTCCTCGCGGATGTCCCTTGGATTGTTCATGTAGACTTTATGCTTGATGTGTCCCCACAAAAAAAATCAAGAGGCGTCAAGTCAGGGCTACGTGAGGGGCAAGGGATATCAGTTCTTTTGGAAATTAGTCTTGCAGGAAATATCTGTCTCACAGCTATTTGATGTGTGATACTCTTGTTGGAAACAAGTTCTCGTATTTCGCTATTCTTGATCTCGCAAGTTCTGGAAATCTTCAAGGAAGAAAGGGCTAATAATACATTTGCTTGAAATTCTTGCCCATACCGTTACTTTCGGACTATGTAGGGGTTTTAAATGTTACATTTTTGAATTTTTTTCGGTCCAATAACGACAATTTTGTCGGTTTAAATAAAAATGAGCCTCATCTGAGGAAATGATGTTGTCAAAGTGGAAAATCGACTAAGCATTTCGTCGGCAAAAGCAAACCTCGCTTCAAAGTCGATATCTTTTAATTCCTGTGTTAACTGGAGCTTATAAGTATGTAGTTCCAGATCCAACTTCAAAATTCGATATAAACTTAATCGCGACAAGTTTAAAGCCGCCGATCGCTTCCGAGTACACACATGCCGATTTTTTTCTACAGACTCATTCACCCTATCAATGTTGTATGTGGTCTTAGACGTTCTTGAACGAACTTGTGCTGGTGGTTTAAACGTGGAGCCGGTCTCTTCAAAACGTACGGTCACAAAACGCGCGACTCTTTCCGTAGAAGTGATTCATGGCTACTAAAACTCCACGCACCACGCACCGTTTACCTCGCGAAAAAAGATGATGCAATATGCACGTTCTATTGCGCCACCTTGTATAAATTACAAAAAAAAAATAATTTTGTGAAGATGAAATTGTAGAAACAGTTTATTTTACAATTCTTAATTGAAAATTATATGAAAGTAACATTCAAAATGTTTTACATAACATAAATATTTAATGTCGTATTATATCAACAGAATACGAGGTGTGTTGAAAAATATATATATAAATTTAGCCACGAAACATTTTACGACGTTATCCGGTGCCTAATTGCCTCTTTTTCTTCTCGTTGCGGTTGGTATCGTTCGGATTTTGTACACTCATTTTCTTATTCCATGCAACTAATATAATCTTGGTTTCCCTCTCTTTTTGTTCGTCTGAGGAATCCACTTAATATTTTTTGTCAATATTTCCTTACCCATCCTCTATATGTACCCGTACCAAATCAAATGCTTTTGCTCATTATATTCTATCGGTGTTTCCTTTATGTTGATTTGCTTTTTTAATGTGTCGTTTCTGACACGATCTAAACTTGACGTTCTCTGACGTGGATCTTCTTCTAACATGACACAAACATCTTCATCATCTTTCACTGAACCAGTTTCGTTAAACTTTTTACTAACTTACTAACAATAGACACAATTTTTGTGTTTTCAGAAAATAATATGAAAACTGTGGTGACGAAAAATATGTTATTTGCAAATAATTAAACCGAACTGTATCGTGTGAAGTGCTGTAATTTTTCTCCAATTTAAGATATCGAGATGATTTAAAAAAACAGTTAAGAAAAATCAGATATTATCAAACATTTTCGTTTTACTTCTAAAGGGTGTACAAAATGACACTTTTTTGTTTACGCCTTGTATATAACAAAATACATAGTAACTGAGGACGGCATTTAAACGGTTGAATTTGGTGTGTATATATGGATCAAACTCCCTGTACACTTATAGGAATAATTAAGATTCATTTTAGCTTCGGTCTTGAATTATTTTCATAAGAGGTTCCAAGAACCAGGACTTTTTTGTAATTGTACGTATTTGGAGGGGTATAAAATAAAACGAAAAGCGCGATGACCTTAAGGTCAGAAAATCTTAATCTTATTACAAAAATGTCCTTGTATATGTTTATAAGAATACATAAATAATAAAGCCTAATCAAGTTTAAGCATCAAAGACCATTTTCGTTCTTATTTTTTATTATTTTCGACTAAAAGTACTTAGATACCGTGTACTGATATAACTGAATGTCTTTGTTATTCGTGTTACGCATTTGATAATCTCAAACCCAGGCACCTTATACCCATAACTGAAATGAAGCAGCCATGGAAATTTAACTTACGAGGTGTGATGAAAAAAAGTTTTTGAAGGTAAATTTGTAGAAACAAGAATGTAATCCCTGGAAGCGGAAGGCGGTCTTAGTAACTGTAGATGAAACCTGGATCCACCGCAACACTCCTGAAACGAAGAAAACAGTCAAGACATTGGATTGCAAAAGGCAAACCTGCTCCGAAAAAGGTATTAAATGCGCTTTTGGTACCTTGGTACCAAGAAACTTTTGACCGTTCCGAATACGTTTGAATTCAGTTGCTCAAAATTTTTCGATCGTAAATGATGGTTCAAAGTCTCCATACACAGAAACTAAGCGACCAAAATGGCTGAAATTTTAGTAAAAATCGCTCAAAGCACGCGTCAATATATTTCACTACTTAGATTTAGATTGAGGTCGGAAACTTTTCAGCATCGGTACATCAATTAATCAATCAATTGATAAGAACATAAAAGGTGGATAATTGATTCTGAATAGATTTGGAGTATTGTTCGCATATTTGGAGCCCGGCACTGAGGATGCTCGACTCGATATAGAAGACAGCAATTCGACTTATGGGCGATCTAGAGCTGACCAGAAACTTGAGACAGAATAGAGCATAGAAGAAAAATCGCTGATTTTACTCTGTTTTACCGATACTACCACGGCAAATGTTCTATCCAACATAATCCCACCTAGAGCAGACTTACTCGATAACACTACAGCCTACAGAAGTTCAAGATCAATATCCACAGGCGTCTTCACACGGTAGGTACCACTCGAACTACTCGAGTGTAATAGAGATCACTCTCTTGCGACGCTGTTTTTGTTCCATTGTGACTAAACGCACAGCTTTCTCATGTCAAAATTTTCAGTTAATATGCGATGTACGGCAATTTTTAAAATACTATCACGCGCATTTTTAGTCAATGATCATCCAGTACCGCTTTGTGAATTTTCTTCAATATTTCTGGAGTCGTCATCTCATTTGGTCGACCAATGCGATGCTGGTCTTCGCATGTCCTACGGCCTCGTTTAAACTCTGCCACCCAATATTTTACGGAGCGCACAGGAACATTTAGAAAACATTTCGTGTATCTAGCGCACACTAACTGTGTCTAATTCGAAGGATCGTTTGACGAGCGCAAACATACGAACTTTTGAAAAATCGATTATCATTAAGACAAAACGAAAATCCATCAGCAACATCTAAGATTTTCCAAAATGAGGCAAAAGTTCGGTAATAAACATTTCAAAAAACAGAGATTGAAGATACCGTCTTCGTGCATAGAAATGTGCACTCGATGCACCTTCCTATTGAATCTGTGCGCTCGAACCACAGTGCGCTCGATACACACATTCATATTTATTATGTACTGGATTACGAAATTACAAGAAAATGCATTTTTTTTCTTAAATACCATATGATTTTCATTTATAAACACAAACGTAAATTGATAGAGAAAATTAATTTTTTCTAAGAATGAGTGCATTTTTGGTATTAGGTTCAAATTAAATGTGCCGCCAAACAAATACAAAACAACGTGGCGTCTTCAAATTTGAAACATATTCCGCATAAATTGTGTGTGTTTCTAATCAGTGGTATCTTTCGAGCAACTACCGCCATCTCTAGGTCAGGCCAGGTACTTCTCGGACCATCCTCGCATAATATTTACTTAGGATATATGCCAATATTTGAAAAATTCCTATAATAATATGTAAAATATGCGCTTTGCATATTTGAGTACGACTCAATACGGTTATTTTTCAAACTTGGTCATAATTTTCACTACTCTGGGAAGATAATGAACCCTCGGCTCATCCGTTTTTCGAAATAACTCTCAACTATGAACATTAATAGGCAATTGTTCCTTCATATTGTTTATAAAACTGGTTTTTATATTAAAACTAAATTTTTTTTTATTATATCGTCACCAAAATTCTGTATATTTCAAGGTCTACGCACTAATGAACTCACATAAAAGGAAATAACAATTTTTGCTTCTATTAAAAGATACGAAAATAGTTTACTGAAGAGGATAACTTGGTTACGGAAACTTTCGGCAGACAATTTTTTTCTACATAGATGACATAGTTGTTTTTTTAAATATAATGCGTACCATCTATAGTACCTTAAAGGCATAACTCGGTAGTGCGCTATGGTACCATGGTGTAAAGCGATGACCATTTCTTACAACGTGGGAACAGGTACCCGACCGACGATGACGGTCGTACCTCACCCCTCTTCTTTTCTCATTTCCGCCAGAGGTGGACGAAATGACGTTACTTTTAACTGTTACGGTTTCATTTTGTTTTATTCTACATTTAAATATAAAGAGTAGATAATATCAATAACAAATTTACCTGATCTATTTTGAGAGGTACTACGGTCATTGTTTCATTCCCTTTTTTTTTGTTTGTTTATGAATACATAATTTTGAGGTACTTCCAAATCTCAAATCGTTTCTAAACTTACAACACTTATTCAAAACGTAAATATTTCTGATTCCAAATGTTTTGTTTTGATTAAAAAATCTCACTTTAGTCACAATAATTGATTTAAATAAGTGCTATATGATATATTTTGCAAAAATATCATCATGTTTAAGACTGTATTAATTATACAATATTTGATTATTTTCCTATGATGTAGAAAACCAAAACAAAGTTTTAGTAATCTCAATTTGTTTTATTTTCGCGATTGTAAGTGATGTAAATTTACCTTCAATCTTCGAGCGAATAGAAGAAATTAAAAAATAGACTTTGAATCTTCATCATGTTGGAATATTTAAATTCAATGGAGATTTTCGTCTAGGATTAGTTCTAAGGTCTACAGTTTATTATCTTTATTTTCGCTACTGCTATTTATGTCTTCAAATTCTTTGGTTGCAATTTTCTACACTAATGCCAATATTAATTTTTCCCGTTTTTATACCTTTTTCGTGTTATATAAAAGAAAAAAACTACTAAGAGGTTGAGCTGATTTGGTATCTTATCATCTAAAATCTGATTTCAATCATATTGTACAGTCCTTAACTTAATTCTTCTCATAGGAGCTACCTTGTCTAAAGAGATATTACAATGGATCGTACAAGGACACATTGCTAGAATAAAATCGCAAAGAATTGTGAAAATGGCGCTGGAAACAAAAAAGGAAAGACTACGTCCAAAGTTGCTACAAGAAATCAAGCGGTATATATATATATATATATATATATATATATATATATATATATATATATATATATATATATATATATGAGGTAGAATCTGAAGAAGACGTAAAAACAGAAAACTAACACATTGCCAAAATGCTATAATAAATAATTGTGAAAGTGAAGTAGAACTATAAAAAGTACTAAGAGCAAAAAGCCAAAGGTGTTGAAATGGCAGAAGGTATCTGTAGAAACAGAGAACTAATGAAGATGTAGAAGAAGCCGAAAATAAAACAAATAATTAGAGTATAAAAAGTAAGATGATTAGGACACATTGGTTTAATGCTACAGTAAAGAAATATGAAAATGGTGTTGAAAGGAAAAGGAAAAGAAGATACATAAAAAAAATTCTCACAACAGATTAAGGGATATGTGGATGGGGTGGGAATCTATAAGAAAATGCGATAGATAAGCCGAAAATAACATAAATAGTTAGAGCACCTGTGCAAGTTTTACAAGAAATAGAAATGGAATCACAAGAAAAAATACTGGGAGCAAAAAACCTTTGAAAAGTAGACAAAACCAAAGCCTATAAAGCAATTGTAAGACCAAGAGAATCAATTGGAAATGTAGGAAAGAAAAATCCTGAGGAAAATATTCGAAGGTGTTAAAATAGCAGAAGGGATCTGTAGGACACATTTCTTGAATGTTACAGCAGGGAAATATGAAAATGGTGCTGGAATGAAAAGAAGAAGAAGATACATAGTGAAAAAATTTCTACAAAAGGTTAAAGGGGATGTAGATGAGGTAGAAATCTATAAAAAAATGAGATAGATAAAACGAAAATGGAGCAAAAAGAAAAAAAAGACGATCAAAGAAAAAATTGTTACAGGCGTCAAGCGGGATAGAGAATTAGGAAAAACAGAAGAAAATGGAGGAAAATAGTGAGGACGATTGAAGTCAAGGATCTAGGAGAACTGTACAGTTGTATATTTTTAACATTTTATATCCAATATTTCATATCATAAAATTAATATTTATTAGAAAAATGTATTTCTCTTTAAGCCCACGTAACTGATTTTCGTAAGCATTTAATATTGTCAATAAAAGCTTATCCTTATATAGGGTGAATCATGGAGGAAAATAAAAATATATTTTATTTGGTAAGATCATTCTGAATACATTTTTCAAGGGTTACGAATTTTGATGAATCGCATTTATGAACCAAAATGATAATTTTTTTATTTCGTCTTCATTATTACAAAAATGGTACCGCCCAACTCGCGTTTCCATCTATTTGTAGACCACACGAGAACGAGTGAGAAGGTTAATAAAGTGTAAGAGCGAGAGGTATATTGACCGGAGCATTCACGCGGTTTCTCTACGTCTATAGGGTGTGTCCAACAAAAGAAAGGTACTCCGGTACTTCTCGAGTCGAACAATGTGATCTGCATTGTGAAATAATGAGGTAACAAGGTATTACAATCGTATAGATAGGTACTACATACACGTCGTGGCGCAATAAGGAACTTCATGTTCATTATTTTTTTTTTTTGGAATATTCTAGAGCAAATGTGTGATAGAATTTGTTTAGCGAGAATTTTTTAAATTACAATTTTACGTTTATTGATGGTAGAAAAAAAAAGGAGTTGAATCGAAATAATTTAAAATGATTAGGTGTAATAGAAAAATTATTTTATGGAAATAGATTTAGTCAAAAATTTACGGTTTATTTCCGAAATTAATAAATTTAATCGAAAACTAGAGGAAAATTAATGAATTTTATTGAAATTTAAATTGAAACTTGAAGTTTTACTAATTTGAAATCTCTTTTATTAGAAAGTTTGTTTTGTATATTCATGAATTTGAAGTGAATTTTATATTAGCTTTCAATAAAAAGTATTTTTAGAAACTTAAAGCCATTTTCTGGATATTTGTGAATTTGAAAATTGATAGAACTTGAATAGAATTGAGCAATTATATACCAAAAATTTGAATCAAATTGATTAATTTTATACTGACAAAAAGTATTTTCAAAAAATAAAAAATTCAAAAATATTTTCTGGATATTTGTGAATTTTAATTTGAAAATTGATGGAACTTTGATTGAATTGAACAATTATTTACCAAAAAATTATTTTTCCGAAAATTTTAATCAAATTAAATAAGTTAATGCATCTAAATGTTTTTGATTTTAGGTCTCTTCTGTTTAAAAATTAGTTTTTTTAATAATTTTTTAAAGATAAAATTTGACGTTTTGACATATTTTCATAAAGACTTAGAGAAAGTTGAATCGTCAAAGTTTATCTTTCTTTTAAAAAAACTAATTTTTTAAACAGAAGAGACCTAAAATCAAAAACATTTAGATGCATTAATATATCAAAAGGTCTAGGAAATAAGATATTGAAGAAATTAAATAAGTTTATACCAACAAAAGTATTTTTCAAAAAATGAGAAATTCAAAAATATTTTCTGGATATTTGTGAATTTCAATTTGAAAATTGATAGATCTTAAATTGAAATGAACAATTCTATTCCAAGAAAAGGTAATTTTCCGAAAATTTGAATCAAATTGAACAATTTTATACTAACAAAAAATATTTTCAAAAAATAAAAAAAAAGGTTTGCGAATTTGAATTTGAAAATTCAAATTCACATTAAAAAATTGCCAAAAATGAGAATATTAGAAGATTTATTAATTAGAAATCTCTTTTATTAAGGAGTGCGTTTTGTTTACATATTAATAAATTTGAAGTGAATTCTAATTGTTTGTTGCACGTTTAAAAATTGATAAATTTTGAATGAAATTGAATAATTTCATAGCAGCTTTCGACTAAAAGAAGCGTTTTTCAAAGTATAAGAAACTCAAAAACATTTTCTTGATGTTTTGAATTTGAAAATTTAATATTTTAAAACTATTCCTGTGAATACAAATTTGGAAAATTAATGAATTTTAATTAATATTGAACGGAAAACTTATTCTGTCGTGAATTGTGAAAAATTAATGAATTAATATTGAAATGTTATCCAAATGTTAGTAAATTTGAAATGAATCTCAATAAAGAAATAGCTTAATTAAATTTTTTCGGAAATTTATACGAATATTGAAGAATTTGAAATTAATATTAAGTGTTGTTGAATATGAAAATTAATGAATTTTTAATCACCATTAATAGAAAGTTTGTTTTGTTTACCAAATTCATTAAAAAATTAACGAATTTGAGTTGAAAGAAATTTAAAAAAAATCTATACAGCAAATCTTTTTTTTTATATATATATAAAATTCATTAAATTACGAAAGAACTCAAAATAAGTTTCACAAATTAACAAATAATTGATAAAAATTTGTGAGTGGATCGAGTGGCATACACTCTTTAGTTTATTTGGAAACATGTTTCCCATTTTAAAAATCCACTCGAACACATGGGATTTAGAACAACTTCATCTGTTATTGATGACACATTTACTCTCGTGAGAGTCAACCCTTTATATGTTTCATCAAATGTAAGTGATCCGTCTGCTATGGGAACTTGACGTCTATAGGGAATCGATTTATGAACTGTCAATATTTAAATATTATTTCTAGGAGGTGGATTTCACACAATAGTTATTTGTATGTTCAGAGTTATAAGGGAAATCATTGGAAACGAAAAAAAAAACACGGTAGATTATTAAGAAAAAATGAAGGCATTTACTTATACGTTCAAAAATTTTGAAACGCTCTCTTTAAATCAAGAAAATATATGTTGAAATTGGTCATGAATTGTGACGAAAGCTTTATTATTATCTAGAAACTAATTTTATGTCAAGCTAACCACATTTAAGTATATTCAAAAATGTCTCCTAAAGGACATAAAGGTGATACAGCTAAATCGCTTTTATTCACTTAACTTGTTTATATCTAATTCAAAAATTTACACTGGAATCAGGATCGAACACGTGGCTTGTAAATAGGAGTCTAATATACCGGAAACAACTCGATAAATGCCGGAACTGCCGGAAGATGGCGTTCATTTAATAGAAACATTAATCGAATTTTCAGTTTGATAGGTATATCGATCGCTTACCAAATACAAGCCTGTACGATTAATCACGTTTATCTAATTTCTGAGCTGTTTTCCGCTGAACGAACAGTAAGTTTATGTAGTAGCACATAGCCGCGTACGGTTCTTCAACGGTATACATGATTGCTGCTATTTTTCATCACCACAAAGTATACCATACCGAGATATGTTTGAAAACTTAACAGCATCTCCAAAAGGCACTAAAATAAAAAATGTTTAGATATATAGATAATATCCATTTAGTACTAAAGAGTTTTTGAAATACAACTGTACATTTAACGTAATTCAAACTCCGATTAAAGAGAGACCACTCGAGACATGGATTAGATCCTTTAATTGTCATTGTGTTGGTTTTTGACTAGCAATTTCAAATATTCGAATAAAATATTAAAATTCTAGTCGTCGTTTCGGTATTTCCCACGTCTTTTCGATCATACTGAACACGGTTGATTTTCTGAAGAATTCCTCAAAGTCATTTGAGTTCATTTAGTTACAGAGTTTTTTTTTTTTTTATTCATTTGTGTTATTAAAAATTATATTCACCATTACAAATTTGATTTAAACCAACGATTTCGCACAATTGGTTATTGATTATTTGTTGTGGTCGGATTTAGTTCTTAAACAAAGTTAATAGGAAAAATAAGGAAATTGAAAGTTACGATGATATTCGAAAAATTGTGGACCATTTCACATTTCATCAATTTTATATAGCATTGGCTTTAAATATGAATTATTGAACATGTCTTTGAAGAAAAAATATGCATTTTATACGCTTTATATATTTTGATTCATTAATAAATGTACAGGTATAAATGTAAATCGTACACAAACCAAAGGAAGAATACGGTGAATGAGGACTGCAGATGAACGTAGAAAACAGAAAAGATGACACTACCGACAACCGACATACAACTAGAAAACAATTAAAGGGAGATGTGGGAACTATGATTATCTAGGATTTATTTTTGATAAATAAGAGATAGATGATATGAAAATAAAATATAAGATAAACAGAGAAGAAACTATAACTGAATCACTAAATGGAATATTGAAATATGCGACATCCCAGGATATTTTGCATTAACGATCTAAGGCCGCACTCTCACTCAAACCTACTCGAAGGACTGTTTATAATCAGACCAAAATCAAAGAGAATGAGGAGTAGATGACAAAGATGGAAGAGGAAGTACAGAAGATAGAGAAGGAGGAAGAGATTTGGAAGAAAGAGATTCTTCGAAGACTAAGAGAAAAAAACCTAAAAACGGAAGTGATCAGAAGCAACCGAACTTACTGGAGGGAAACAAGAGAGTCGAGGAAGTGAAAGTAGTAGCTCTCTCCCGAGATAGCACCGATGAGGCATTATTATGAATAATAATACAAAGAATAACCAAAAACACGAGAGAAGAATGAAGAAAAGGAGAGAAAAGGGAGAAAAAGCGTGCAAACGAAGAGACAATAGCGAAAAACTATTAAAAAAATATCACTATTGGAGAACAAAAGGGTAATAGAGGGAAAATGAGGGAAATAAGTGGGAAAGCCGAGATGAACAAATGCGAGGAATGTAAGGAGAAATACAGAAAAGATGAAAGAAAGTTAGAACTTAGAAAACTTACCAATTATGAGGAAGGATGGGGTGTATACCAATACGGAGTGGAAAATTGAGGAAGTACTGGATGAGAAGGACTGCGACGTCATTCTTAGAAATAACATAATAGAAAAAGTGATAAGGGAAGTAATAAAACGTACCAATGAGAGGTCGTCACCCTGTTCGACGGCTGCGATGTCATCGAGGACAGCTAGAAAACTCTATAATACATGGAGAACGTACGTCTTCCATTTAAAAGAAACGGACGACAATGAACGTATGTAGGAGACAGGTAAACACGACGAAACAAGGGGAAATGAGGGTGATAAGCATTGCCCTGAAGTTCCTGGCAAAAGAAAACGTGCTGGAAAATAATCGTGAAAGTAAACTAATAACTTATACCAACTTCTTGAGATGGTGTCCAAATTTAATGTCCTAGTGCTGGGGATAAGGGTCGAAAATGTTAATAAAACAATTGGGAAAATGTGTTGTCAAGATAAAATGGAGAAGGACGGCCGAAAGGTTATAGGAGAGCTATAGGACAAGGTAGTTTACGAGGAGGTACCCAAAAGTAACCGGAATAACATTGCCATGGATGGAGTTTTTGTAGTAATGGCTTCTGCTGCTAGAGCCTGCCAGTTCAGTACCGCGCGGGCCGTTGACCTGTCACGTTCTGTTCGTCACTAGTAACCGTTTTTGCCAGTACTGTTTCATTGCTGTTTCGTTTTTTTATGATGGAAAATTTAAGTGAACAGCGTGCCGCTGTGAAATTCTGTTTTAATGTTGAAAACTGCTTACAAAGATGATGCTATGGGGAAACTCAAGTGTATGAGTGGTTTTCTCTATTTAAAAATGGCGATTGATGTCGATTGATGACAAACCTCGCTCTGGACGTCCATCAACTACTCGAATCGATGAAAATGTTGAAAGAATTCATGAGCTTGTGCGCACAGACCGTCGACATATAATTGATCAACTGTCTGAAATCAGTGGAATATCTTGGAGCTCGGTTCAGCAAACAGGTGGCTGGTTCTGGACAACGCACCTGCACACTCAGCCATCACTGTTAGCCAGTTTTTTTGGTTAAAAATAACATGGTTTCACTGCTTCTCGCACCTTACTCCCCTGACCTGGCACCATGCGATTTTTTCTTGTTTCCAAGTATGAAGAGGGGCATGAAAGGACGGCGATTTAAAAACATTGAAGACATGAGTTAAAACAATGTTTCGAACAGTGGAAGCACCGCTGGGACAAATGTATTGTTTTGTAAATATTTGTAAATATATAGCATTTAAACGATAATTATAAATTAAACGGTTATTTTTGGGTACTCCTTGGTATGTCTGTAAAGAGTCGAGAAATTCATTTTAATATACTGGGCATAGATTCGTCTGTAAATGCCGATTAATATAATATAAGAGGAGTAAAAACAGGTAACAAAGTGACCATCAAAGTCGAGAGGGTGGATTTAAGGAAGAGTCACAAACAGATGAAAATGCTCTGGTCAAATTGTGAAGTGTACAAGTGTCTGGAAAACGGGCACATGTGCAAAGGACCAGACAGAAGCGGAATATGTGCTTCAGTGAGGTTCACTGAGTGTATCAACGAGTGTTTTTCCTGCTAGAAGGAGAAATACGGTATGGACACAATGAAATGCCCCATGTATACAGAAATAATGAGGTTAACCTAATCAAGTATGTCAAAAGTAACACCAGCAATTGTTTAATTATTTATAACTTTTGAAATTTTTCATGGGCCAACTTTTACGTAGACTTTTTAAGACATCATTCCAAGTCGAATGAACTAATCCACATACTTTTAGTAATAGTTTGTCGAATTAAAACTAATTAAAACTAACCTATTGACTAAACTACAAACAAACAAACAAACAACGATGTGAAATACTATAAAAAACATAATCGACAAAAATAAACAAATTGTTTTTGTTTACTGTATCTATGAATAAATATCTAACATCATCGGCATAACAGTGTCATAATACTGTCACCAGTCAACTGTCAGGTGGCTTTTTACCTAATTGACCATCCAATTAGCTGCCAAACGTGCCAACTCTTTTATAAGAATTGAACCATAATGGTTAAGCAGCACCTATCCGAATCAGTAGATGAACGACTCACGATATAAGGATACTGTTTGACATGTAACAGCGCCAAAACGGCCGTACCATCTTTAGTTAAAAGATAAATGCCGTCGATAAGTACAAGTGAAGCTTTGAATCAATTAGATGTTGACGTGAGAGAGGTGTCTGTGTATGTGTGTCTATAAAAGTAAAAATGAACTTTAATAACGATTCTTTTATCAGATAATCCTGTCGACGATACATTTAATAATATATATATATATATATATATATATATATATATATATATATATATATATATATATATCAACAAATATTCGTTGAGTGCAACAATAAATTATTTGAATTTTAATGTCATTAACTTAGTTAAAACAATATGTTTATTATATTCAGTCAAGTATTTTTTCCATTTCGATTGAAGTACCCCCAAAATGTGTGATTTGAACGCATCAACTGCTTCCTAATGTGTACAAAAACGTAATTAGACAATTTTGTCTCAAACCGAAATATGTAGATTTACTTTTTAACTGTTTATAGTTAACGGAGGATTAAACTTCACTCCTTCGTGTTAACTTGTTTATGTTAAATACAGAATGACATAAAATATGGCTAAATAGCCATATGGAATGCAAACGGGCTTACACAACATACCGAAAACCTTAATACCATGATATAGTAGAAAGTGGAGGTCTTCAATCACGTGACTAATACGTCAGCAACAATATTGATATGCAACAAATCAAAATTTTTGTCAACTCAGTAGAAATACTCGTTATGACTAATAATCCAAAGGTCGGCTTTTTACGAATTGGTCATTAGCAAAGAAATTTATTTTTTTAAATTATTTTATTTATATGGTTAACATTTAGGTTAGATAATAAACTGAAAATTACGTAATAAGAAGAAAAGTGTTTATTATAGGATGAAAAACAAGATGTGGAGTAGAAAATTAGTCCAAACTCGTGTTTTTGAGAGAAACATTACTAAAACACATGTCTGACAGTAGAAAATTGATTAAAGCAATTGTTTTCGAAAAGAACATTGCTTCAAACTCATGTTTTGATTTTGTAAAACATTAGTTGAAACACATACCCTAGGTTAGAAGATGGATTGAAACTCATATAATGAGAAAAGTGTCGAATATTAGATGGAACACAAAATATGGAGAAAAACCTGATTCAAACTCGTGCTTTAGAGTGAAACATTGACTGAAACACGTTTGGTATAAGAGAACAGAAGTTTTATGTTAGAAAATGGATTAAAACTCATGTAATAAGAAAAGTGTCGATTATTAGATGAAACACAAGATATGGAGAAAAAACTGGTCCAAACTCGTGCTTTTGTGTAAAACATTGACTGAAACACGTTTGGCATCAGAACACATGTTTTAGGTTAGGAAATGGATTGAAACTCATGCCATGAATACGAAAAGTGAAGCAAATTGGCTGAAACACACGTTTGTTAATACAAAATACAAGTTTTGTACTACAAAATTAGTTGAAACTATAAATTCGAAGAATAAATTAGCCAAAACTCATATTATGGAATGAGAAAGATTTAAAATTCACAATCCACAATAATGTAACGTTGAAAGCAGAATATTTGACTAATACTGTGGAATTGCAGCAGAAAATCTTGCTTTGGAATTTATCCGATTCAGAATCTGCCCTGCCTGCAGCAGTATTGATCAACATTGGTTCAATATCTGTATTCACCAAATTTCATTTTGGAGTAAACAAGTTAACACAATTATCCCAAATATTTGCACTTCAATTTTCCAATGCCTCTTTCCACATACTAAGACATTTCCATCACCGTATCTGTCTCTTCCAATATATGATTTGCAAATAAGTTAAATGCCATTAAATTCGCAGTTGTAGAGAGTGTGACCCTAAGACTTCATGACCATGTTCTAGAAATAATTAATCAATGACATATAAATTTTCTTTTCTGTCAATTTTAGGAATTTCTAATAGTGTAGGTATTGAAAGGTTTTCATTAAACTCAACATTGTTGACTTTTAATTAAGTGATAATTCCATATATTTTTGACGAAGTATAAGGTTGCTTTTCTGCAAATATACTATGATAAGGCGCATTGTCCTTTACTATTATAGTTCTTCCAATATCAATTGCAGAAGACATTTTTGCCAGGAACAATCAGTACTCATAAATACGCACGGCACTCATTCCAAATTAAGAAATGAAAAATAATATTTAGTCCCCGTATAAAATTCGATAAACATCGAACAAATCGTCAGTCCACGTGAACTCACATGATCTCCACTGTTTACCAATGGGAACATCGAATCGTAAACATAAATGCATTTCTATTGGCCGAAGGATAGTTCGATGGCGACAAGATTACTTGCGTTAGATAAAAGATGAAACATGATATATCAAAGAAAATTGTCGGCAGGGGTTTTTATAATCTGCAATTGATATTGGAATAGCTATAACGATAGATCTTTTAAATTAGGTACTAATTGTGTCGCAGTCCACTTTATATATAATCCACTGTTCATACCACCGTGATTGCAGTGGGCTAAAGAACAAAAATTGGACGAAGAATTTAGAGTGAGAGAGAAATTGTAAAGTGATGAATCGAACTTTGAGATTTTTTGTTCCAGAAAAAGAGCGTTTGAACTGGATACCTGTAAAACTTGAAGAGATTTTGAAGAAAGGCTATAAAAAATATTAAAAGAAAATGTAATACGCTCTAGTCAATTACTCATCGGCAGAAATTGATCTTCCAGTATGATAACGGTCCCAAGCACTCCTCGAGGCTGTGCAAAGAGTATTTGAAAGAATTGTAGAGGAAGAATGTACTGAAAGTAATGATTTGGCCGTCACATTCGCCCGACATCAACCCCATTGAATTATTGCGAGAAAAATTGGACAGGAAAGCTAGAAAGCAGTATTCTATTTCTACTTAAAAACTTTAGAATATCTTGAAAAACGAATGGAACCAAATAGACGTTTTTATTTGTTGTGTATTACGTGTACAGACAAAAACTTTTGACCGGTAGTGTAAATGTAGACGTTGCTGTTAACTCCATCCGCACTGCTATCATTTAAACCTTGCGTTTTTTCAATAACTTGTTTATTACTAAAAATACGCAAAACCTTCACCGATCCCGGTAATTGTTTTGTTTCTATTATTCGCGTTCGTGGTCCGTTCTGTTTTCTGGTAATTAATTAGAAAAAACCGGCACTTTTTAATTCAAATTGATGATTCGTTCTTTCGAAGAACGCAGATGGCCTGTACATTTCTATGTATACTACTCATCTCGTCAATTGATTATGGTAAAGGAGGCCACGTTCTTATTGTTATTTTTCAACCTAAATTGGCTAGATTGGTTGAATCAGAATAATGAGCATTTACACGTGTTCATACTTTATTTAGACAAAATATTTATGTGTAACATTGTGAGAAAACGACAAAAATATAAGCGTTTTGTTTGGAATGGAATTGTTGAAAGAAATCCAATCTCTTTTTAGATTTTGGGGCCCTTCCAGACTGTTATACTAATGAAATAAGCGGTTCAAAATGTTATCTTCACATTCCTCCAAATAACTGAAGCTCCAGATTGCTAAATTTAATATTAGAATTTTTTTCTTGTACAATAATTTAGATTTATCACATTGGGGATATGAAAATAATATTTCAACGGCCCTAACTGCACATATTTTTAAGAAAAATGTAGAGGTGCTTCATTAAAAGTGAAACAGCCGTTTTATATTCACCGTTCAATTAATTATCGTCTATATTTAACAATTTTACGGGATTTAAAATAGTATTTCATATCGGATCGATCATTTCTGTAACTGGGACCTTCCTGAAACTAACAACAGTTCGAGAATCTAACAAGAGAAAATTATTAAAGAGTAATGAAAAATGAATTAAAAAAGAGAATTTTTATTCAATAAAGGCTAAAAAATTGAATTTTTGGCGTGAATCTTGCTATAATTGAAATTATATAAAAAGTACGACTCCACAAAGAATTTTCGTGCTTTGTCTCCGAGTTTATTTTATAGCTTTTTCATTAACTTTTTTTTATTAAACACTCATGAAGGCATTTAGTATATTACTATCTGGTTAATTGTGACCAATGAGCAATTTATTTCTAACTTGAACTAGAAGAGTTTGAGATTTGAAACTAGAAGTCAAACGCCTAGTCAATGTGAAGTCGAACGTAACGTCAACGACAGCGTCAGCGCTTATGAATCCATCTTAAGTTGTACTCATCAATGTTCATTGGGTAGGATTAACGTGCATACACTAGCTCTGGTTTTGGAGAAAAAAACTAAACTAAATCAAAGCGTTTGATCCTCCTAAGTCTATTTTCTAATCCAGTATTATCAAGGAGCTGGATAGCCTCGACATTGACACGCTGAAGGAGTGTGGTGCCCTTTAAGTCAATTATTTTATTCTTTTATATCGATACTTATGTATACACCCTGTACACTAACTGTTAATTATTTATAACCAGGTCATCTATGTTTTGGTGATATTGCAATTTACTGTCTACGTAGGTAAATTAGATCGTAATTATGAACCAATTTTATGTGTCATCATTAATTATAAAAAGGTAATTCCAAACTATTAAGACAATAGAAAAATGGTGAAGTTCAATCTCTGTTTAATTTCTACCCCTCGTTATGGCCCAACATTACAGGAGTCTCAGAAACGAGGGGTTGTAAGAGAAAATTCTTTTATGTCGCAGCATGATTTTCACGTCATCACGAGTTTTTTGCATCAAGTCCCGGAACACCCTGTAGATGTAGCTATAACTTTATAATAATTGGATGAAAAATCCGCTATTGAGTAAAGTTAAAACCCATTGTTTTTATACCAAGATACAATGTGTTAAAGTTATCCCAAAATGGCTGTAATGACTGAAAAAATAGTTGAAGGCTAAATAATAAGTTTCTATGACACGGTAGTTTATATGTTCACTATGTATATAACGATGGATTTATATTAAAAATAAATAGATCGACGATGTTTCCAAGTATGCGGTTCCATACATAATATTATATTACCGAAACATTACACTTAGTTTAATATTACATAAAATAAAAAATAATATTATCCGGTCAGTGTAGGTTTCCTTTTTTAAAATATTTTAAAATCCGCAAATAATGAAATGAGTTGAATAGAATCAACTTTATCTAACCAATCCACTACCTACGTACGTACGGAAATCGTTTTGGAATTTTACAATGCTAAAAAAAGTATAATTATTATCTTTATTGACTTTAAAATATGATAAACTAGCTTAGAAGCCTTAAAGTTAGGCTTGCCAAACGTCCTGGTTTGACTGTAACAGTCCCGGTTTCCAGATAACGTCCTGGTGTCACGGCCGGTTTACTTCACGTTACGGAAAAAATGAAATTTGATATTGTAGATGACTAAAAAAGGCTAATTCATTGTGCAGGATTATGACAGATAATTATATTGTCATTTTATTCTGCACCGGTCAAATTCGGAAGCAATTCAGGATCATTTTAAGACCGATCGCATGCGCACTCAAAATTGTCGTTAGCGGGAAGGTGAAGTCATCGATTCGTGAACGATTTCCGGCAAAAATACAAGTCGTATGGAAAAAAAGTTTTGTAGAAGATAAAAATAAAAGCCAAAAAATTGGTTATATCAATTTTCCACATAAATTGTGAGGTTATGTGAGTACAAGAGTTATAAATCTTTTTATTACTTACAACTTTGCTATTTAACTTTTCTCCATAAGACTTTTAGTTTTAAACTCACCCCTTCTTCCCCTTCCCGACATTAGATCGCCCGTAAATTACTTTTCCTTTTATTTTCATCATATTTTCCTCCTTTTCAAATAGTTTTCATCCAACTATAATTTTTTTTTGTATTAAAAATTAGCGACCATGATCTAAGCAGTTAATAGAAAATTTATTTAATATTTTGGTATTTTTGAAAAATAAATATGCAAATATAATGAAAAAACAACTTTTAGAATGTACTTCGCTGTTCTTGACCGAATATAGTCTATGTACGAGGGTTTTCTGAAACTCACTCACAAAGAAATACGAAGGTAACAAGAAAAATCGTTTAGGGCAAAATCTAGTGGATACAGTGGTAATCCAACTAAGAGTTCAATCCGTAAATTTTATCCATGGCGAGCCTTGAAGTGTGATGTCCTGATGGAAAAGTACTTCCGTGTTTGCCGAATGCAATCGATTTTTGCAATTTATTCTCTTTCCTTATCAATATATTCTCCCTCTATTTTCACACACTATATATGTGAATGTCTACATGATTTTACAAACATTTCAGGTAGATCCCACTTCAAATGTATGCTGAAAAACAGCAGTCACGCAACCTGTCAATGTTGTTATCGTTTAAAGCTTCACCAGTTTGTAGGTTATGTTCTGCTGTGTTTCAGTGCGGGAGTTGTTTAACTAGTGTTTTCTTATACAAAAATATGGAGATTGTGAAAGTAGTGTATTGAAAACTTGAGATATTGCCCTTAATTTAAGAAAAATTCTATATCGTTCTTCCAGCAAACATTTACAGGATCAAAAAGTAAGTGGATTCAATCATCATTCTGGAGTAGAGGGTCAGATATCTCGTACTACCAACTGCTCATGGCTTGGCGACCAAAAAGTAATATTCATTCATATTGAACACCCCATTTACTCTACCACTACACCAACACTCACAATTACACTATTTGACGCGCGTTTCGATAACCAAGTTATCGTCTTCAGGATCTGAAAGTAAACTAATATCACTAACGGTTCCAAAAATTTCAACTTAGACTAATTCATAATCCTGAAGTGAAGCATCAGGGGTTTCCAACTACCAATTGCCTAGGTCTATCCGACCAAAAAGTAAGTAGACTCATTCATAATCCTGAAGTGAAGCATCAGGGGCTTCCAACTACCAATTGCCTAGGTCTATCCGACCAAAAAGTGAGTAGACTCATTCATAATCCTGAAGTGGAGCATCAGAGGCTTCAAACTACCAATTGCCTAGGTCTATCCGACCAAAAAGTAAGTAGACTCATTCATAATCCTGAAGTGGAGCATCAGAGGCTTCAAACTACCAATTGCCTAGGTCTATCCGACCAAAAAGTAAGTAGACTCATTCATAATCCTGAAGTGGAGCATCAGAGGTTTCAAACTACCAATTGCTTATGCCTAGGCGATCAAAAAGTTAGTAGACTCAATAATCGTCGTTATTAAATCCTTTACCACTTATCTGGGATTGCAAGAAATATTCAAACGTAGCTAGATCAGGGCTATATTGTGGGTGTACAGACTTTAAAAGTAAAGCAGCATTATTTTGCTTGGCCTTTTTTCGATAATTTTTGGACGGAATTGCCTTAGTAAGTGTGATTAATATACTGCGTTGACAGTGGTATTTTATTTTATATTTAAGTCAATCAAAACGATACCTTGAAAGTCCCGAAATATTGTAGCTATTACTTTTTTTTGATGCTTTGCTTTTTTTGGCACAAACTCATCTTGGCACTATATGGAATCTTTTTCGATGGCGGATCATAGTTTTACTACCCTTCACAAGTGATCAAAGTACACGTTCTTGGTCCTTGTGGTAGAGCTGTAAAAGTCGCTCACAACATTCTACTCGACGCTGCTTTTGCACTGCATTGAAAGCTCGAGACAACTACTAATTTTTGTTATATTCAAGTGGAGGTCTGTGTTGCGATATCGCTGGTCACTTAGAACAATTTCCACTAATTTAATGATTTCTGGAGCACCATTACATCATCTCCTGCATATGGGTAATCTTCTAACGATTCTCGTCCACAGCGAAACAATTTTGAATCACCTTAAACCTCCTTTTATCTGTTTTTGATTCGTGTTGGTGCTATTTATATACCTACCACCGGCAAACTCAATTTGAGACATTTTTCAAAACAACTTGACTCTGTGGTGGGTCGAACTCTATCATAGTATGATGGATTGTAGTTCAAATTTTGTGTAAGATTTTCGAGAACACACTCTATATATTAGATAAGACCAAAAACTCATGGATCGCACTACGTATCTACATAAACTCTTAATGACATTCCACATATGTTATTCATTCGATCTCAACTTTCCCAGATGACATTGTATACATTTTAGTAACTTTATCATAAAGTAAAGGACTTTACTAGTTTTCTAGTCTCTGCCTAATTTTACTGGAATATAAATTTGTACTGGTTCTTGCAGTATATTACTAGTTTTTATATTCACGAATAAAGTAAAAACAACATTTATTTGATGATATTGATTGAATCATCTAACATTTACATATTATTTCGGCCTTAAATAAACATAAAACCTTCTGTCTCTAACCAAAACGAATGCCCAAACAAGGTATCCAAATACACATCAATTATTAATAGCCCAACTTTGACTTTGAGGTATTCCTAAGCTGCTTAGAATTTTTAATTTTATTCTATAAATTACGCAACGATTCGACTCGCGCTATTTGATACGTTTTAGAATAAAAATTATCTGATTTAAATTATTCAAGCATATTTACAGTAAGCGGTAAAACTACGAGGGGCAACCGTTAAGTAACAAAATATTTACGTCAGTTAAATAAATTGAATTGCGTGATGTCCACCATATTTTTGGTCATAAAAAATTAATAATTCAAATATTTTTTGTATTTTACGACGTATTTAACATAAAAATGATCAGAAACTAAAATTTCAACATTTTTTTGGCTAATAAAAAATCCACAATTGTTTGAAAAAGTCTACTAAATCTTCTTTTAGGTTAGGCTAATACGACTAAATAATTTGACTTTTATATTTTCTATCAATCGAAAAAGGGTTGAAGTTTTGGTATTAAAACGTAGTTCTCATTATTGTCTAAAGTGCGTTAAAAAAATGAGAAAAACATGATGGAAATGTGTTTTTTCAATTTATATCAATTTAGAGAAAAAGACAAAATGTTTTAAAAATTTTTTTAATTTGTAAAAATTATATAAATCACTAACTGACCCGGCAAACGTTGTTCTGCCATATAAATTATATCTACAAAATATTTTTCTAGTTCAATAAAAATCACTAACTTACTATAAGTGTATAGGATGTACAGGGTCCATCACGACGAGCTGAATCGATATGTATACGGGAATGTATTAGGACTAGTGTTCTGAAAATTTGCTTGTATGGGTTTAATCGAAATTATCGTTGCAGCTAAAATAATTTCAGTTTCCTCAAATTTCCAGTTATTCCGGAAGTGGACCCAAACTTCGTTATTTTAAACGGAACGCTATGGTTTTTATCAATTTTTTGGAATCTACGCAAAATTTCAATACAACTTTATATGAAGCAGATTATGTCTAAAGTTCACCATTTTTTAATTATTTTACATTTTCGAAATTTTTATACACATGCAGCCCTCCACTAAAAATATTATATTTCTAAATTTAAGTCAGGTCTAATATTTTTGGGATTTTGACAAATAACACTTACAGGTTTCAAAATCTGTGAAAACCTTGTCAAAAATTTATATAGGGTGTTCAGAAAAGGGTACCGACTTTCGCTATCTAAAAACATCGAAAACTTAATTTTTCAAATGGCACCCCTCATTTTTCTCTTTACCATTGGATTCTATGCTTTACATTAAGGGGACTTCATTAGTAAATTCATATATCTCAAATTAACGGTTTTTGTAGAAACTATCAATTGGGCTAGAACATGCCACTTAGTTGTCTAATAACCATTTTGAAATGAGCCTAATATCCTACATCAGTCACATACTGAAATGGTAGTCGAATCGGATATAAATGCTCGAAGAACTTGCTGGCATGGTTGGTCAATTCCTCTACGTCTGTTTACTGTGAATCTACGCGTTTCTCTTTGTTCTCATTTTCTCTGTTGATTGCGTTCTTCTCGTGCCTTTTGTACCTATGAATAAATCAAATTAAAATACTTATTTATGAGAAATAGTGACTTAATATTGTATTCGTTTGACTTAACCTTTCACGTACACGTTTCTGTTTTATTTAAAACCATTTGTAAAAAAGTTAAATACAATATGTACAGGAACGATAATGGCCGTTGTTAGCGGGACCTCACAACACATGTTTATTTACAAAAGAGTAAAAACTGTCTTTTCATTTATTAATGATAAATTTACGATTAGAGTAAAACTAACATGAGAGCTGTACAGAAAAATCAAAATGATACGTATAACAGTCACTGCTATGATCGATACAAAAAGGAAATTAAAATGATAAATAAGAATTTATCCTTTTATCAGGCAGTTTATAGTTTTTTGATTTTTTATTCGTTTTTTTTCTCATATCAATTGACAAACTATTAATTTTTTGAGTTTTTTTTTATTATATAGAGTGGACTCCAAACATTTACCGAATTCACTTTTTATGTTGTCAAAAATTTTATTAATGATTATGTATAATTCAACAGAATAATTCTAGTCAATTACTGTTTTACCCAAACTAAAATATCGGGTAATAAGTATGCAATTACATAAAAAATTAAGTGCGAACTCTACTAAGAGTTGTTGTCTGTCACTAATTTCGATATTTCCTCCATCCTTGCCCAGCATCGTGTCCATACCGGACCCAGAATCGATTTCAATAGAACCAAAACTATTGCCCCAGTTCGCTCCTTCAAGTCTAGAATTATTCGAGAAGCTATAGAGAAACGTCTAAACTGTCTAAACACAAGGAACGATAGCCAGAGATTGCCGACAACCCCGAAACCCGCCAGGTCCGAAACAGGTCCAAGGTCCAGGCGACTAGCTCCCCAGTTAGCTCAAGACCAGCAGTGAATGTGTTAAAAAACGTTGGGTGGAGTAGACATATTGAGACCATGGAATCGGATCTTACCGATGAACGAATAACCACCCTATCCCCACCCCCACCGTTCTTTTTCGTATATTAGATTCCGTTCCAAGTATTGTTGAATCTTGCAGTTTTATTTTTTTTATCGTGTTGATGATCTCTTAGTCTATTTTCTAAATACTGTGATGTTTGCCCTACGTAGACAGAGTCACAATTAGTACAAGGCACTTGATATTATATAATATTACTTTTTTTGTTTTTTGGTGTTTTATGTTGACTTAAGTTGAGTCGAAGCGTCAATTTTTCATCAATCTTTCAAAATTTATTAACAAAAACTAATTTTAAAACAAAAGAGTCCAAAAATCAAGAACATTTAGATGCATTAATATATAAAAAGGTCTAAGAAATAAGAAATTAAAGACATTTATATATATAATCATAAGATAAAAAAATGAACAATATGGTTTTTATTATTATAAAGTGGATGTGCATGATAGGAATTGAATTAACAACTTGACAAGATGTTAAAATCATTTATTAAATAATATGATACCGCCTCTCTCTCTTTTTCAGTTGATGACTGTTTATATTTTTAGTTTGATATATGAATTGTGAGATATGTTCAAGTATTTAATAGTTGATATTTTGAACAAATAACGGGTGTGTCTCTAAAACCATTGCGTTGATTAAGAGTGGGTAGAATCACGTTTGATTCGTGAGTTTTTTTAATGATTGACTTTGACCTGCAGTACTGGAAATTTCTCGAGAGTCTGTTTAAAAATATTATCTTTAATTCGCGTCAAAACATTTTGAAACATTAAAAACTATTATGAAATTTGTGGAATTGGAGTTTCTCCTACATTCGATTGATTTAAACTCGTAATTTTTGAAATAAGTCAGATGGAATAGTAGTAAATTTAATTGTAAACATTTTTTGTTTTGACTCCTTCACTAGGTGTCGAAAGTTTTTGACTACCCTATAATTCATTCATTACATTTCAAAATATTACAAACCAAAAATAATAGTGCCGGTTTTTTTGTAAATTCTTCAGCTGTGAACTAATTTTTCGGTGTTTAGTCTCAGTTAGCCCTCTGAGACGTGCTGCGATTCATGGTTTTTGGACCAAGACATCTTTTTATGAAATTTTGAGCTTTGACGATAGAAAACGTTCAGGGATGCCTCGAAAAACCACAACCTTTGAAGTTAAACGTATTGTATTGATCAGTAAACGTGATCGACGACTCACAAGCTCAGATCAATGAATCTAGTTATCTGCCTTTGAGTACTTCTATAGTGAAAAGAAAATTGACAGAAACTTGCCTCTTTGGAAGGGTGGCAGCGAAGAAACCTCTTTTAAGAAGTCAAAATAGAATGTTATGTTGAAAGGCGACTGAAGACCTGGTAAAAATTGAAGGAATTTAGACGAAAAATATTAAAAGAACAGAAACTTAATCTTTCAGCATGACAACGATGCCAAACATTCTTCGAAGCTGCGCAAAGAGTATTCGAAAGAATCGCCGAGGAAGAATGTAATGATAGTAGATAATTTGGCCGTCACATTCGCCCGACCTCAACTCGATTGAGTCGTGGCACAAATTGAACAGGGAAGTCCGAAAGCACTTAACATCTCTGGAATATTCTGAAAAACGAAATGAACCAAATAGACGACGATTATTTGTCAAAATTGTTACAGAGAATGCCAAAATTGTGCACGAAAATAATAAAAGTCAAAGGGGGTTGTATCGATGAATCAAAAATTTATCCAACAATTACAGATTGTAGTTTTCGTACTTCATTGTTTCATCATTCTACTCTTTTGGCTAGTTTGTATTTTCCTTCTCACGTCCATTATCTTCATCATCTTTAAGCTGGAATTTCTGGAACCGTCGGTGATATTTATACTGAATACACTTTTTACACCATCACTACACCAACACTCACAACTACACTGTCTGACGCGCATTTCGATAACCAAGTTATCGTCTTCAGAGACTGAAGGTAAACTTTTTAAGTTCAGTGTCTGAAGACGATGAAAACGGCAAATAAACTGTTCTTGGAGTAAATATTTATTTTTGATAAATTTAATTAATCTGAGTGTACATACACACACATTGTTGTTTTTTCCTATAGATATAATTAAAATAATGTATATATATATATATATATATATATATATATATATATATATATATATATATATATATATATATATATATATATATATATATGCAAAATGCACTTAGATTTCAACTCAAATCTTGTTTATTTGATGAACTCCACAGAATACCGATCAAAGAAACCGAGAAAAATGTATGTAAATATTATTTTGAATATACTTCACAATTATAAAGTGGCTATATGAATCTATATATAGATTAAGCTGGTGATCATTTTTTATTTTAATTACTTCAGAAATGGTTGATAGAATCCGTGTCCTTGTACAATTTGGATACATTCAAACACAACTCAAATTATTTTTCCGTTAATATGTGCACCATTATACACCGAAAACAAAAATACAGTTGAGTATGTGCTCCCCAGAATTCAAAAACCCGTTTTTCGTCAAGACTATGGTATTCCAAGGAGTAATTCTTATTCATTATTCAGAAAATGGTAATACGCTAAATGGCTAATGTTAAGATGACTCGTTTTGTTGCGTAATTGAAGAAAAAACGACCACAATTCACCCGATCTAGCTCCTTCTGATTTCTTTATGTTTACAAACTTATAAGATGCCAAATGAAGCGGTGATGGTATAAAGAAACTTTTTAACCAAAAAGTCGCCATTTTTTCAATCCGCCCTCGTATAAGCGCTAGATTTCTCGTTTTTATCTACTTTTGAATATTCCAAAGATTCATATTAACTTGTTAAGGTTACTCTTGCATCTAAACTGGTATAAAATGGTAAGTAGGAGTAATAAAAATCTGTAGAATTACCAAATCTTGACAACTATGTAAATTAGTGTAGTTTTGGATGTAAATGGTGTCGGTTTTACAACATTTTTAACGTCTTTTCATCCGTTAGATTATCAAATTATAAAGTATTTTAATAAAAAATTCATCTTTTCCTGATTTCAAAAAGTGTCTTCACCATAAAATGTTATACAAGAAATCGATAAGGATGAACAGTTCTTTTTAGGAATAGATATATACAGATTGTCCTTTACTTTTCAATTGATAGAAGTGAACGTTTATACAAAGTGTTTCAATTTGAAAAAACCACTCCTTGAAAGATTTGGAACGTCAAGAAGTGTACAATAATATAATATCCTTCCATAATTTTTCCCTAGCTCCTTGGTTTTTGTAATTTCCATCAGAACTGTTACAAATGTTTCCAGTTCCCATAAATTGATTTCCTTATCCACCTATCCAGGAGTTCTTAGCAAACGTTCAAAAAAAGGTCATAGATCAATAATATCAATATTTCCTAAGCACAATTTTCAGAACGTCTGATTCAAGATTCTATGCCAATATAAAAATAAATTTTATAAACCTTCTACTTAATCTAACCTGGCCTTCGGCTTTGGGAACAAAAAATAGTCACTCGGGGCCAGATCAGTTCTATAAGGTAAGTGTTCAATCTTTGAGAAGCAGTGTGGACTAGAGCATGAAGCAAGCGCACACCTCAGCTGATCTTTCCACAACTTTTTCATCATCTTTTAATGATTCATTTCATTGGTATTGGTGTTAATCCTTCTTTAGTCAAACATTTTATAACATCGCGAAACTCAATTTGAGACAACTTGATTGTATGATCGTTCGAGCTCTACTATAATAAAATAGATCGAAGCAGCAAGTTGAAACTTGTTGTAAAGCTTGTTGAGACTTGTCACTGACGCGTGCATGAAAATTTTTACGAACGCACTCTATTTACTATTTGAGATTAAGATATCATGGTTCGCACTACGCACATTTAAGATATCCATGCTATTAAAAAAATCTACGAATGTCTTTTTGGTAGAAGATTTACGGTTGGTCAAGTTGGCAATTCAACAGCTGCCCATGCGGTCATTATCTTACCCAGTTGCGGCTCGTTAAAATTTTTTTGGTGTTTTGCTATGTTTCCAAATGAATTTACCTTGTAGAAGTTTTGTCGTCTTCAACTAAGGTATGATTTAGGGTACTCACTCAAAGCTGCATCTAATTCAGCCTAAAACTTTATAAGCAATTCCCTTCTGTCATGTCAGCAGAGGACCGCTTTCAATGCTCCACGAAATTCAGTACAATTAATAATTTTTAACCTTATCCGTGGCCTTCTATCGGTACTTTGAACTGGTTATCCGTTTTCTGGAGGATACACTGATAACCTGAAACCCCAAGCCTGTACCACTAAGCTAATCATTCCACTCATGCCAGTCAATAGACCATACCATCAGACTAACTTAGTCCCATGTTATTCAACATAATAACGGATGAAAAAGGTGCGGCTAGGCAAAGATTACGGATTGGGTGAGTGAGAAATCAAATTATTGTGTTATGCCGATGACCCCGCGATATGTGCCGAAATTGAAAATAATCTCACAGGAAAACAGTATATGACATTATCGACTGAAAACACCATATGCATAACAACATCATAGGAGCCCATTAGATGCAATTAGAACAAAAGGTCAAATAAAACAACAGAGAATGACATACAAGTATCTTGGAATTGACATAACCAGTTATGATGACGTTGAACTCGAGGTAAGAGGACAGGTAGCTAGAGCAAATAAGGTTGCGGGGTATCTTCAGAACGTGGGATCACGGAATGAGACTAGATAAGACACAAAGTCATGAATTTACAAGGCGACAGTTGACCATAGAAATGAAAATTTTCGGGTGGATCTCTCACTACTAGATCGAGAAAAAAAAACAAAAAACACCTGACGATTATTTATCTTAGATATAATTATTAACAAATGGGTAAAAACAATAGAACCAACATAAGATCGAATGACATACGTTAGACGATAGACTAGTGAAAATAGTAAGGGATAAATCTCCAACTGATCCCAGAGTAGAGCTCGATCGCCAAAGAGATGGAGTGACAATCTAGAGCTTAGTCTTTCTAAAATTCCTATGCCTCGTATTGTTCAATTGTGAAATTTAATTCATAGGTTTTGGGAAGAAATCACTATAAAACAGATTCAATACACATGTATTTTTCCTTCGGACACAATTTTCTGGAAACTTATACTTCTAAAATTGAAATGAATAAAATCAAAGACTTACCATTTTTAAGAATTATATCTATACAATGTTTTTATTTATATACGAGCTTTAACAACAGTTTTTATGGACACTTATTTCGAATTACCACAAACTGAATGTGGTGAAACACAGCCTGTTGTCTGTTGCAGGGAGTTTTACCTGACACCCAATTCATATTTTGGTCTCGTCAATCCAGAATATACCTAATTATTGAATCTGGTACAGAAATTCCCCATTGTCCCTTAACAATCAAAGTGTTCCTCTGTGGGGCGTGGGCTCCACGTTTGGAAATACTGATGGATTCTAGAATTTTCGTGTCTTCTTATTTTTAAACTTGAGTGCTCTAGATTATTAAACCCATAAATATCTTGAGTAAATTATCTAGCTTTTTCTCTCACTTGAAACCGTTCTTCTTTCTATAATAATATTTGCTAATTGCCCACCCTTGTATATATTGAGTTTAAAACAACTTTTATACTATTCAAAATCACCCAACCTCTATTATAGTATGTTGTTATTAATTTTAAATCGCCCTAAAGAGCTAGACAGTCCGAAAAGCTATTTACTCGGCATCTACCTACCGCATTACGCAATTGCGTTGGACTGCAACGGACTTCCCCTTCAGGACTATAACGTTGGTCATCGCAGGTCATTGAAAAGTGCGCTTGTGAGATTAGAGCATTCAGAAGACTGTGACTGACCATACGTAATCGGTTTATAGCTGATAAAGGGTGTTGTTTTGAAGGGGATGACATTATTGTTTGGAATTTATATATGTCCGAGTTTTTATAGTAGGACAATTTCTAAATACTTTAACATCATGGTGGCATTTGTACTTTTTTATAACTTTTATAATATTAAAGTTGATACGAAAAAATCTTAAAAACTTGGAAGTAATATCATTAAATAAGTCAATTCACCAACTTGCTTTTTAAAAACAATTCATTTAGCAAACTGTCAGTCAGTTTTACAGACAGACAGATATATTTGTTCTTATCTTATACAATAATAATTATAAAATTAGATAAATATATTTATGTTTCATTATAGTCACATTAATAATAATTAAATAATAAATAAATTGTAGACGATAACTTAATGGGGTTGAAGTTGATTCTATAAAACTGACAGAAAGACTAAACACAGACAATTTATAGTAATGATTACAAGTAACTTAATGAGGTTAGAGTTCATAATAATAAATAAGTAAATAATGATGCGCCGCTGTGAAAAGGGTTGTTTTGGATTACTTAACTATATCATTAAATAAATATTAGTTGTTCAATATTAAAGTCAATAAATTGCTATAACCAAGATTAGGATTTGATTCTGTGCCGTTTATTTTCAGAAGGTTGAGTATAACATCAGTGAAAATTATAGATAGAACGAACGACTAAATTATTTATACCTAATCGCATTCCGAGAAATGTTTACAGTCAAGTTGCAAAATATGAACACTTGTTTGATAACCAATATGTCGACTCGACATAAGTCTGCACTGTTTGGATAATTGATAAATTTTTAAGAATATCATCATCAAAAATAGGCATCGTCATTAAAAAAGGTCATGGATTTCTGCGCCATAAGTTTTTCCTCTAGAGAGAAAGAGAGAGTTTAAAAAATATATAGAATAGAACTAACTGAAACAATTTAAATTTTTTTTATTATTACAATTAAATCTTCAACTTTTGCTAGCTCCTCTCGGTAAATATTTAGTCTAGGTTGCATACGCCCGATTTCCTTGAAATTTTAGTATGTTAGTTTTTTATGCTGAAAAAGAATGTATATGTTGGGCGCGGAAAACATTCCTTCACATAGTTTTCACGGTTTCAACATTGGAAAATGTACACTATCTTGAATAGTTGATATTTTGCAAATACTTGATGTTGGTGAGAATTAGGGGCGGGGGGTCTGTTAAAAATTTGGATACATTCGTGACATCTCTTCAATAAATGCTTTAATTCCATTTGAATATGGATAATGTCTTTTAAATAGAAATTCCCCAAAAAACTGAAGATAATGAGATCTAATTCTTTCATAACGAGGTATGTTTTTACGAATATCTCGCCAAAGTTGCTCAATATTTTAATAATGAGCATAACCTAACCTAACCAAACTTAACCTAACCTAACTTAACCTAACCTAACCTAATCTATATAAATTTTTAACCTCAAAAAAGTATGCGAAGGAATAATTTCCGCGCCCTATATATACATAAAATTAATCAGCATAATTTTCTCCAGAACATATTGAAATTTCAAGGAAATCGGGCGTATGCAACCTAAACTAAATAATTACCCTCCATTTCTCTTTGGGTTTTGACGCTTATATTGATTGATGTTATTTTATATTATACCTACAATATTCATTGAAAAAGAATGATGTTTAAATAAGAAGAGTCACATAATATAACCTAACCTAAAAATAGTAGGAATTTTAGCTCTAAAATAGCTTCAAGTCTTGATGCTTTTTATTTGCTCGTTCCTTCTAAAAAAATCACTGGCAGTCTGTTCGTTAGACCTGTAAATCAGCATTCAAAACAAAACTTCCTGCGGCATTGATGGGTTATCAGCTAATTTCTTTTCAAATTGTGATGATTAACGTCTCATGTTTTCTACTCAACGAATCTTTTGAAAAAGGGCGTTTTTCCTAGCCGTCTAAAGACTAATGAAAAATAGTCTATTGCTTTTTCTTTTTAAACTAAAATCTTTAAAGCTCAACAATTCGGTTTCCTACCTAATAAATGCACCAATGACGTTATCTTTTCTGTTCTGAATGAAATATATACCTCACCTAATAACAAATTGTGTTAATCATGAAATTTTGATTACCAAATTAGAGTATCATGGCATCCGATGTGTTTCTTTAAAATGGTTTATTTGTTTCCTTGAATCTAGTAAACAACTGGTACGAGCTAATGGTAAAATTTCGAGTAATTTACCAGTGGTGTACCTCCGGGTTACCAATTAATGGTAAATTAAAAATGGAGTGGTTCAAACAAGGGCGTCGCCAGCTTATGACAAAGGAGGGGCGCAATGGGGCAGTATTATGGAGGATAAAAAATATGAACGCCTGTTGTAGTCGAGAACATGAAGCGTTACACTTTGGAAGTCTTTGCCTCGATGACGATTGTAATAAGAACGATTCTAATATCAATATCAATGTTTAAAACTTCACAAGCTCTTAAATGATTATTTATTTTAACCATTTTGCAAAACTCAAAATTATTTAGGTTTCTATTTATTATAGTTCTGTGTACAGTCATCATGGCCAGACCATTAAGGCGATAATCTGCCATGGTGCTTCTTAGCCATGTTTTATTCTTCCGAGGCTGCTAAAGAATCCTAATGTACAGGTCGTGCATGGTAAAGCGATCAAAATTTTTTATGTTTTTTCCGTTTCGGGAAAGAAGGAATTTGTTTCTTTTAGGACATCGACAACTATTAGATTTGTTAGATTAAGCCTATAGTGCCACAATTGCTGCCGAAGTTCGATTTCATTTTTTGTTCGGTAAATCATAAAACTGGTCGATATATTCAGATTTTCAGTTGTCATCTTTTGCATCTGCGCCGGTGGTGCAAATGCAGGTGATAATTGAATCCAAGTATGATATTACTAAAGACCTCTTCCAGTATTCTGAAGGTCTTTCTGCTGGATGATTGCTTCTATGACGTTGTTTCCCCGTAATACGCGGCATTGATGTAACGTCCTACTTCAGTCCGACTTTCTCTGCAACAACAACAGCTTCCTTTACAATTTCGTCTGTCACTTTTTCCGGATTTTCACGGTGATTTTTAATTAAAAGTAAAAACTAACGTGAATGCTGGTGAACGGCTGACGTAGAAAGAAATGGCCTTGCCGTTTTTGGAAATCTGAAATAGTCGTGATGAAAATGACGGCGATTTTAAAAACGGATGTCAAAATCTTAATGCTATTATGAATATTTCAATAAAAAGAAAGAAAAAAAGTCAATTGCTCGCACGGCCTTAGGATTTTGGTCGCTTTGCGGTTAGCTACATTTAATCTATACAGCCCCCCATTGGTACGCCCTTGGGTCCAGATATACAAGCTTTACATTCTATTATGGACAAAGATCTCATTACTGGTTTAAACATTGTAAAAACTTTAGTTTTACAACCTCTAAAACCCAACAATGAGTTAATATGATCTATATATTGACGGTGCCCTTCAATGGCTTGTACATATAGCGAAAAAAAAAATGATCCTTCGCTTGTTTGCCATTAAATAAGCTCCGGAGATTAACAAAACCATTTCTTCTTGAAAGACCTTATTGTTCTTTGGAAGAATTCTACAATCTATGCAGGCGTAGATTAAGTTGGGCTAGGTTAGATTAGCGAGGTAGTAGCTAATATTTTAATCCAATTTTAATTAATATAAATTTTCTTCTCATATAACAAAAAAAAATCCACTGTGACGAAAACGCATGCAATTTATGTTTTCTAAATTATTATGCGACGAAAATGACATCATAAAATTATGTTCGGCTTTAATATGACATATATAAGATCTATATGAAAAATAAAATAGTCATAAACAAATAATTTCAAAATAAATATGCAATATAGAATACTGTAGGCGTTTTTTTTTTAGTTAAAAAAGTGATAATGATGAAAAAAGTACGTACAAAAAATGTTCATAAATATCTGAAAGAATGTTTTAGAAACTAGAAACAAATATAAAAAATAAATTAAAAAAATTGATAATAATTATATTGATAATCGTAACTGAGTTAGTTACAACTTCCAATTGATATTTTTTAACAGTTTTTAGGAAATATGGATGTAATGAGAAATGTTTCCAACGAAGTCCAATGAATAATAAAATAATTCTTAATCATAATATTAAATCTGATATGTACGATACTTTTGAAATTTTCAAGCCTGCATAAAAAGATATTTTCTAATTAAAACGCATAAAATAGAAAATAACAAAAGATTTAGTGATAATAAGTGAATTTCACACAATTTGAATACGGATCTCTTGGGCTGAAAGTCATTGGCATGAATTTTTTCTGAATATATATGAAACGCATTAAATTACCTATGAGATTTACCTACGGGCTTAGGATTGATGGTTCCAATACTATAAAAAATATTTTATGAGAGAATTTGATTTTATTAATCAATATAATTGCGTTCGAGGGAGATACAACGATTAGAAAGGTCACACAATTTTTTTATACTATTTTATTGTAAGATTTGTCTTTAGCTTCGGAACTTCGTCATCGGACGCGAAATTTCCATCGAGAATGAGGAGGGTGCGAAACCAATTCATGCAAATCTTCTTCAAATGTAGCCTTTTACCATAATGTCACACTCCAATTAGGCTACGTAATAATCGCTGTTTATGGTATTTCTCTTTTGAGGATAATCGATAGATATTATACCATGCGCCTCCAAAAGAACTGATTCTATAACCTTGCCAGCCGACTTTTGCGCCTTTCCCCGCTTTGGAGTTAGTTCATCAAGTGCTGATTGTCGACTGGAGTTTGATATGAAATGATAGAAACAAAAAGATGCAAAAAAATACCTATCATCAATCCTTTGCTGTTTTTGGTCGATTTTAAGCTATCGCGGCACTCACTTTGAGCAAAGCTTTTGTGTACCCAAATAATCATTCATGATATTTCCAACACGTTCCTGTGATATTTTCAGAGGCTCAACTATCTTAATAAGCGTCCATTTACGATTACCCAAAATTATTTTATCAATTTTTTCGATGCTTTCGTCGTTGACAGCTTCTTTGGAGCGCCCACTGCTTAGGTCGTCCACAGTACTGATTACACCTCGATTAAACTCAATAAATCACTTCTCAATGGTTGATTTCCTATCCGAATAATGCTTTTCAAGCCAAGTTTTGACTTCAGTAGTACTTTTGTGCCAAAACTAACAAAAGTTACCTCGCCCAAAATGCTATAACTCACAATACTATACAGGGTGCGGCAGCATAACTTCCTTTTTTAAAAAGTTCGCCATTTAGTCGGTAGATGTCGTAACGGAGTGCTAGTGGTCTCGTTCGAGAGGGGGGACTATAAAGTTTTGTCCCGGCATCATGCGTTGGAACAGTGAGGAGCGTGCGTTTGCCGTTGAGGTTTACTTTTCGAGCGGATGTTCTGTGATCGCAACCCAGCGCGTCTTTCGGAATCGCTTTAATTTAGCCCCCTTGGCCCCTGTCCCGGACCGGAAATCAATTGTTACGTGGGTCACTACGTTCAGACAAACTGCAAGTGTGACAAGACGAAGAACTGGAGTCCCTCGGCCCATTAGATCACCGGAGAACATTGAGTTAGTTAGAACTTCAGTGTTGCGATCACCACGGCGTTCTGCGCGCAAACATGCGTCTGCCCTTGGACTTTCCGATCGTTCTGTGAGGAGAATACTTCATGATGATCTTCATTTTCATCCATACAAGATGGCAATTGTGCAGGAACTTTCTGAACGTGACTTCAATTCTCGGAGGAACGCGTGTGAGGTTTTTCTGGAAGTCGTTCCTGAGGACGCTATTGTTTTTTTTAGTGATGAAGCCCATTTTCATTTGTGTGGATCCGTAAACAAACAAAACATGCGCTATTGGGCTGATACCAATCCTCGACAATTGCATCAACGGCCTTTGCATTCACCTAAAGTCACGGTGTGGTGTGCAATTTACTCACGTGGAATTATTGGTCCCTGGTTCTTTGAGGAAAATGAAGTCACAGTGACAGTGAATTCGCACCGGTATGTAAACATGTTACAGGAATTTTTTTTCCCACGGCTAGATGAGTTGGACTTAGGGGACACTTGGTTCCAACAAGACGGAGCAACGGCACACACTTCAAGAACATCGATGGCTGTTTTGAGGGAACACTTCCCAGAGCGCCTTATCTCAATTAGGGGCGATTTGGAGTGGCCAGCCCGCTCTCCCGATTTGACCCCTTGTGATTATTTCCTATGGGGTTTTTTGAAATCCCGTGTGTATGTGAACCGTCCAAGGACCCTACAAGATTTGAAGACGAACATCCAGGAAGAAATTGCCAACATAACGCCTGCTATGCTGGCAAGAGTCATGACAAACGCCAGAAATCGGTTTTCTCAGTGTATGGAGAATGGGGGACGTCACCTAACTGATTTGATCTTCAAATCTCAGTAAAACAAAACTTTATGTATGTGCCTGTATTATAAAAAACGAATAAAAATTTTCTGATTCATACAATAAGTTTTATTAACTTTTGAAAAAAGGAAGTTATGCTGCCGCACCCTGTATTATGACAGCTGTCATCAGTGTTTTTTGAATTATATGGAATATGGAATTAATACTAGTGGCGCCATCTATAGGTTTACGCCACCGATTATAATTCAAATAATTACGCTGTGTACTTCTTTGGTACTATATCAACTCGTTTCAATGTATATATGTAAATAATTCTTTACATAAAAATAGACGTTAAGTGGCAATTAACATGGAGAACGTAATATATCTGCTATTAAACGGCGTCCCCTCTGTTTTTTTTCTTCCAACTAATATACCTCGAAGGAAATATTGCACATAAAACATAAATAACGTGTATTTTCCGTTCTAAACGCATTTTTTTGTCAACAATTAAAAAACAACTATTTCACTCTACATCCTATAAAATTATTACGAAATACAGCTATTTTATATATCTAAAGAATATATTAGAATTGATTGTATCACCTTGAATTCATGAATAAAACTCATTAACACAATACATGTATACAGTGCTGGATCGCAAAAAAAAACAAATTTATTCCGATATAATGGTTGGGAAATGCCGAAATAATCCCCTATTTTGTACGCTGCTCTGTTCAAGGCCAAGCCGTGCCGGGGGTGCATAGCACCCGGGCGGCACTAGCACGGGGCGGCAAAAGGCAAAATGTCTCTAAAAAAAATAAAAGAACCCCATCATGCAAAAAATATTTAGTCTCAAAGCGGCATTTCTCGGAAATATTGTTTTCAATTATTACAACAATACCAAATAATGCGTAGAGCGTTCGGGCGAATCGGGCGGCGTTAAAAAGAATAATAGGGCAGCATATTTGTACCCGGGCGGCGGATACTCTAGGCTCGGCCCTGGCTCTGTTCATCCCGAATATTTAGCCGCCCCATCAGCTCTTCGTGAGACGTTGATCTCCAAATTTCATTTCATTATATCTGTGTCGAAAGTACGTACCCTCGTCTCTAATAGCATTTACCCTCTTTGAGAAATACTTTAGTCCCTTTGAGAAGTACACTACAAGTGCCAATTGTTGATTATCGGCCCTGCGCGTTATAATTCCCGAGACGTGTACTTCTCACAGTAAGTAACTTTTGTCCCTGCAGGAAAGTACGCACTTTCGACCGGTTATGAAGAAAAATCATAAAAAGTACACGGGCATAAATTAATACATTATTGGCGGGCTCGTTTACGTATTCTAACGCTTCTTACCACTTCCTGCTTTTCTCTATTTTTAATATCTTCCCTTTTCATTCTATCTATGAAGCTTATTCCTTTAATTGTTCTTATTGTTTTCATTTTAGTCTTCCTCGTTAGTCGTTTTGTTGTTGCTGTTTTGGTTGTTGTCGCTAAGTATCTTCTTTTTGGCATTCTCTCTACGCGATTTTTCCAGACCCATTCACGTTCTTTAGCTCTTCTCATCACATTCGGAATTCCTACATCCTCTTTAATATATTGACTCCTCTTTATGTCTCTTACACCTACATCCTCAATTATTTTTATCGTTTTTACTTCAGTCTTCGTCGTTACTTTTTTCATTGTTGATGCTTCGATTCTTGTCATCATGTGTTTGGTTTGTGGTTTATTGTCTATTTTGCCAATCTTCCTTCTGGCATTCCTTCTACACGATCTTTTAACCCTTGTTCACGTTCTCTAACTCTTCTCACCACCTTCGGAATTCCTATTTCCTTTTTAAAATCTTAACTCCTCATTATATCTTTGACAACTATTTCCTAAATTGTTTTCGTTTCAGTCGTCCTCGTTATTCTTTTTGTCATTGATGCTTCGATTCTTTTTTCCGTAAACATGATCTGGATTGTTTGAGCAACGTCTCTTTGAATGATGGCAAACCGGAAATATATAATTTTAGTACAGTAAAATTATATTATACGTTAAAATTATAAAAATCAAATACAAAGTAACTCGAGCTATTCAAAAAATTTTGACAATAGATTTAATAGAAATATGTTATGAATGAACATTATCAAAGTAATAGCAACTATTGTTCAAATCGATTAGGGACTTAATATTCTCTATGGGGAAAGTTTGTGAAGTTTTCCTAATTTTCCCGAACTATATTTAACACGTTGGAACATATTTCCCTGTGGTTGGAATTTTTTTTTTGTTTAAATGCTTAGCTACCTTTTCCACCGATTTGTTTATTGTTTAATACCAAAAGATGCCGCCATTAAGAAAGGAAATCCATTCCTGCACCGGAAATGAAACACTGATAATATTTGAAATATCGATCAATATTATTTTTTCTTACTTTTACATTATTAACCCTTGTTCTAAGGTACAATAAATTATAAACCCCGTTCAAATCGGACCAATTTAAAAGGTCCAATTTCCAATTTTGAGTTTTTCAAACAACTACAGCTTTAGTATCAAAAATTATGTTTTTGCAGCCGAGAAATTGATTTAAAAAAAATGTAGATTTCTAAAAAAAGAAGTCGATTTCTCGAAAAAAGTCGGTTATTTTTATAATAGAATTATTTAATATTATAATATATTTAAAAATTTCTTTAATTTCTTATTTCTTACACCTTTTTGTAATGTTTATGTTTCTAATTATTCTTGATTTTAGGTCTCTTCTGTTTCAAAATTAGTTTTTGTTAAATTATTTTTGAAATATAGATAAAATCGACGTTTCGGCTTAAAAAAATTTAAGTCTTCTCAAAATATTTTAAGGGTTACTGTCATTTTTTGCTCGGCAACGTAAAAGAATAACTACTCAAAATTTATCCACTTTCATATAGGTTTTTTAGGTTTTTTAGTGTTCTTTTTACATATATAAAAATCACGCTCTCTACCCCATCCAGTTTCCTTTCTAATATCCTGACTTATTCTATTTTTCTCAATACATTCTCCTTCTGCAACCTCATTTTCTTTTACTTCATTCGTAACTTTTTTCTACCAACAAAACATTCAATTTCATATTTTTTATATTTATAAGAAACCAAATTGAGTTGGAACTTTTTTGGGACCAGCAACATCTTTAGAATTAGGATTGGAGCATAAATAAAAATATTTCCTTGCAGACTTTGTTCAATTTTCTTTATCAGGAATTGATTTGTTTTGCTTGTTCACTTTAGGCTCGGATTCATCTACCCACGATTAGCAAATAAAAATACTTTCAAAATATATAATATATAATATATAATACATTTTTGGGAAAACCGTCACTAAGTTCAAATACCTATAAAATCTTTGCAACTACAACCTAAACTTGAAATTAAGATTAAGATGTATGGTCCGTAATATTGTAGTACGTGGACTCTAGAGGTTAGAACGATGCACTAACTACCAAGAATTCACAATAACAATCGTCGAAAAATAACAGATCATACTCAATTATGTAGATGACAATTTTTGCCTGTCGTAAAAATTATATAGGAATAACTGAACAATATTTAGAGAACAGAATAAATGGTCAACTTGAAATTTTCAGAGAACATTTTTAAGATATTACACTTAACGAAAATGCAAAAAAATTGATTTTTTGAAAATTCTGACTACCCCTAACCCCTTAAAACAGCACCTACAGCTATCGACGATTAAAATATGAATTCTGGATCTATTTGTACATAGTTGAGATTGTTAATATAAACGAAAATAAAATGTTTTTAATTTTTCTCGGTAAATAAAAGAATTATATTTTCGTCGTGTTAATCAGTCGGAAAGTACTGGTTTCTTCGAACTTTTAGATCGTTCCTCGTAATATTAAAAAGGAAGATAATTAAACAAATATTAGACGCCAGTATTCGAGACCAAAGAAACGTTTTTAAATAATGCTTCCGACTACGGCATATATACAAGTGTTAAACATGTGTGTAGCATCACATACGTTCTAAAATGGCATATTTAATATTTTAATCCAACACATGGTACGAGATTGATATTCTTCCTCGGTAAATTTAAGAATAAAAAAATGGTGAGAACTTCCAGATTCGGTCGCCAAAAAATTCTTAGTAAACAATTTCTATTTATGTAATTCACATCTGGTGAGATTTAATTACCCGAAAATTTAGGTTATAATGCAAAAAAAATTAGCGAAATATATTATATATCTTTTTATATACAGGGTTATTCTCTCATCGTCGGGAATAGATTGAAAAAAAAATCACTATAGCCAAGTGGCAAACCACCAAATAGACGCTTAGTAATCCGAACAAGTAACCAGATTCGTACTAATCGCTCAAAGTGGTATATCTTTATGTTTTCTAGGTGGCTGAATTCGAATAAAACGTTTGTTCTTAATTAAATTTGTCAAACTCCAATTTTAAGAAAAATTGTGTCATCATTTTTTGCGTTCAACTCGCGCCAAAATCAATATTTATTTTTGAATATTTAATAGCTTATTCTTCAACTATCGTCTAGTTAGAGCATTTAAGTTTTTTTGTGAATTCGCACTTACCAAATACGAATATGATAATTTTTTTCATGTTAAAAATTTCTTTCAATTATTATAATTAATTGTTAATTTTGAATCGTTACATAATTGTACCCCAGTAAGCCACGGACAGAATACAACGTCTATGAATAAATTATTACGAGGATATATTGAAAAATTCTTAGCCTACTATATATAGCCTACTAAACAAAATTTAAACGTCAAAATATTTTATTACTCAACATATTCTTCTCTTAATTGGATACATTTATTACAGCGAACCTGCAACGTCTTTAGACCTTTCAAAAAAAATGTTTTTTGTTGCTCTGTAAAACCAGACCTCCACAGCTTTTATTACCTCCTCGTTGGAAGAAAATTTACGACCTTTTAAACTTTATTTCAGTTGAGGAAAGAGATGATAGTCGGACGGAGCCAAATCCGGTGAAAAAGGAGGGTGTTCTAGTAATTCAAACCCTAGATCACGAATTTTTTGCATAGCAATATGAGATTTTTGTGCAAGGGCAAAAATAAAACACCTTTGGATAGCGTCTTTTCTCTTCAATTTTTTCCCGTAGAGTGGTCAGTAATGTCTAATAGTAATCTCCAGTTATTGTTCTACCCTGATCCAAAAAATCAATCATGATTACTCCTTGGCAATCTCAAAAAACTTAAGCAAGAACTTTTTCAGCAGATTTTTGGTACACGAAACTTCTTAGATGTTGGAGAACCAGAGTGTCGCTATTACATCGATTGTTGCTTTGTTTCTGGATCATAGAAATGTATCCAAGTCTCATCCATAGTAACAATTCGGTTTAAGAAGTCTACATCGTTTTCAAATCGAGCTCAGATCGAACGCGATGCTTTTACCTTTGCACGCTTCTGGTCAACATTCAAACATTTGGGGATACATTTTGCAGCAATTTTTCTCATATCCAAATTGACTTGATGAACCCGTTCGTATCAAATAATCAGAGCTTCAGATATATCCGTTTTAGTCCAATTCGACGCTCTGATAAAATCATGTCACGAACGGTGTCGATAACGGACAAAACTGGACAAACGTTGTTTGCCAAAAATGTGTTTTTTTCTTGACAACCAATGTTCGCGGGGTTTTTTGGTGTGGACGCTATGCCAACAAACATTTCATGTATGGAAGGAAAAGGAGCCGCCATTTTTGTTTGTCTAGAATGTTCCCGTCCTAGATCGAACATTGTTTGTCAGTAAGTTCCCCTTTAGTGTATTTTCAAGTGGTGTAATTTTTGGATATAAACATTATTATTTGTATTTTTTTATTGAAAATATTCAGTGGAAAAGTGTGTGTGTGTGTGTGGTTTTTCCGCAAAACGAGTAAAGAGTTTTGGAGCCAGGAGAATTTGATAAGGTTAATTAACGTTTACGAAGGTAAACCTTTATTGTGGGACCGTAATAATGATATACGTTGATATATAGAAAGTTATACTTGGGGTCCACAAGTGCCATTAACACTATACTGTGATGACCTTTGTAATTAAAAAACTGTGACTTGCTAGTGATTGCAGTACTTACAGTGCAGTACTTGCAGTGCTTACTATCAAGTATCGAACTGCCATTTGTTTTTGTAGCCCGCAGCAACTAACTCCCATTCTTTGGGTGTTGAAGGTATTTTAACGTACTCTTCTAAATACTTTATAATTGCGGTGCAAACCTCCGGAACAATTTTTGAAATGTTTTGTTTGGATACCTTAAATAAATACATCAACTAATAATAGGAATCACCAGAAGCCAAAAACCTAAGTGTTATAGCCAGACGATGCTGAACGCTGATTATTTGGCGAAAATTAGTATTTGTTTATTTATCACTGGTCCTATCATCGATATTAACAATTCGAAATCCCCATTTGACAGTCTCGTAAAATTTGTAAGCAAACGCCCGGCTGTCAAATCATTTCGTAAATCATCACCACTATATTCATAACGCCGTAAAAACAATTGTCTTTGACACCATCGACGAGAACGAGGTTCTTCCATTAAAATATAAGCTGATGCAATGCAGGCCAGTCGACGGCGGCGGTTCATTCTTCGACAAAACCTAACTGACTAATGTTTCATGCCGAATCGCAATTGTTTGGCGAAAATGTTTGGCAAACAATTGTTTGTCGAAATATGATGCACTTTAATCAAGTCTTTGACAAACTTGTTTCCCCATTGTTTGTTCAATGGAGACGCACCTTTACAAGAAGCACGGGTATGAGAAAAAATTTTCGACCTTTCGAATTGACCGATAAATGTTCGGAATTTCTCTCTGATTCGTACATTATATTGATATTTTTATAAAAAATTAACAAAAAAAAATTAGATTCAGTTATTAATTATTCCGTGAAGTTGAGTAAGCTTCTTCTCTAACTAAACGTTTCGAAAAACGTGCTTTCTAATAGAGATTAAGGGCTGAAATTTTCTGAAAAACTTCCTTAAACTATGTACTTTTAGACTATATATGTAGTGATGGACTTTGTCACTCCACTTTTTCATTTCCATGTGCGAAGATACATGAAAAAAATTTCCAAAATTTTCCGCTCGGTCCTAGATGCTTTGGAATACTGTACAAAATAGTAGAATATGCTATTTGATTTTTATAAATAAATATTGATTTTTCGAGAGTTGAGCTCAATGTTTTGAAAATTTTTGACAAGATTCCTCCGAATTTAATTTAAAACAAACTTCGGATTCAGCGACCTCAAAAATATATGAATCGACCATTACTAGACATTACTACGAATCTGGTCACTACTATGCATTTTTGGGCTGGTTGCCTTTCATCTACTATGAAATAAATGATCGGAAGAAGATTTCTGATGATTGCCATGTGATAAAATGACTTATTATTTAGAAGAATGTCAATGGTGGTGTTATTTAGTGCAAAAGACTGCGACGTATTTTTTTATATGACAAATATGCATCGCACCATGATTTAAGGGTGATTAGGTCACTAGATATGAAGTGCCGAGCAATCAGAGTTGTTCCAAGAGTCATGTTTTACCGCTGATATCTAACGATAGGGGAGCCCACGATGCTAAATAGGGATTTACTTAAGCATTATAGAGACTTATTGGATTCCAGAACTCAGATAATAAGAAGAAAGGGTTTTAATCGGCGGGGGAAGGGGTAGTGTTAGGAATTATATCATCTTATTATAAACTACCTTTCGCTATGAAACAAGCACGAATTTATAAATTCTAGAAAATAAACAAACGTATAACAAACAAATCGCCGCTGTGATAAAAATATGTAAACAAATAAATCAATATCAAAGACGCCGCCCAGTGTGTTCACCAATTTTAGACTCTTCAATTATAAGCGGACAGAACCGGCTTTACGGTTTATGTCGTGGACAAGTTCGCAACAATAGCATCAATGCCCTACGTATTTTTAATGATTTACGTACGATCATTTGCATCATACGTAAAGGTTGGTTAAAAATGAAGAAAAAAAATGTAATCAAGCGCGTCAGGTTTTTTTGAGAAGCCGATCAGGCGCTTTGGCTGGCTCTAAAATCACTGTAATGTACCCATGAGTAGTTACTCTATACAAAAAGAATTATGAATCCTAGCGAATTTAATGAGGATAATCAGATATTCTGATTGAATTATTGTCGTCAGTTTCTGTAAAGTGTACAAAGTTTAAATTAGAGCTAAAAGTAGGGCAAATTGAGCCCTAAAAGTCAGTTATAAACATACAAATATAAAGGTAAGACTCATTGAATCGTGTGGAAAAATGTGACGGTTAACAGGTGGTCCTCTATGGCTACGAAGGACATTTATGTCGTTTTAGATGCCATAAACATTTAATAAAGATGAAAAAGTAGTAGACGTTATTCAGCTTACAGATTCGTTTTAAAGATGATTAAGTTACGAATTAAATGAACTAGAATCCTAGAACTTGTGTAAACAAATAGTCGAAATACTGGATTTACCCTTTATGAAGATTTACATGGATAAGTACAAACAAAGATATTGAAACAAGAGCTGTCATGAATATCAGCGACAGAAACCATAAAGCTAACTCATCAAACACTAATTTAATGAACTTACCTTTATTATTTTTTGATGTAATCAATAATATATATCATAATTTAAGCATGAATAGACGTAATTATTATGATATTGTTCAAAAGAAATAATTATTTCTCGGATTCATATCACATGAAACAAATAAATAGTATCTCGGTAGATCCGTTCACTATATTATAAATTATGCCATAGATGGCATTTCTAATTTTATGACATACCACTGTAGTGTAAGTTTGTAAGATAAGAGTCTGTTGATTAGAAATCCAGTTTGTTTAATAGCGCGAGATATCTCCACGTTTGTAACACGTGGAATGCAGTTGCACTCCTAGGTGGATGATGTGCAGATATTTTGCTAGATTACCCATAGGATTTTTTTAGGGAAATTATTTTACTTGTATTGTTTTTAAGGGATATGATAGTCGCGTTGGTTGTTTTAAAAATTAGAAATACCATAATAAAGATAGATTTTCATAAACATGATATTTCTAAAGTCAAAATACGCTACAAAGTTTCATAATGCCCCAGCTACAGAAATCCCTCTAGGAAATTTCGAGGCTCTAGGTTCCTGCTAAAACAGAACAATCTTTCCAACCATCTCGGAAATATATGACATTCTAAATGACTATGATTCGAAATGGAAGATCTTATACAAGAAAATTGACGATATATACAGTTTCTACAACAAAAAATGTGAAAATGAACAACAATCTCTATTCCAATTGGTTAGAGAAATGAAACAAGACAATTTACAATTTAGAAACTAGTGAAATAGTACTAAGATTCAATTACCAGACCAGAATCTATAAAATGTGTGTGAGATCTATTCTCACATATGCCTCAGAATCTAGAGCCGAGACATCAACAACAAAAAGGATAATGAGAACCACAGAGGTGACAATACTACGAACCATCAAGGGAGTCACCCTCAGGGACCGAATAAGGAGTGAAGACATAAGAGAAGAATTGGGCGTAAAGGATGTGGTGAGATGGGTCAGGGCACGATAAAGATTCTGGAGGGAATAGCAATAGCCTAGAAAATCGAAAATCGGAGCAGTGTGGCTTTGAAAATTCCTTTTTCATCTATAATAGTTCTGCTCCAAGACGTGTACGAGTCTTGAACCAATCTGAAAGACTGAGCCATGAAACTCGAAGCTCTAATGCAATAAAATCCAAAGTGGTTTAGGAATGATCGAACTAGCTAAATGAGCTAGAGACGAAGAATAAAGTTACCCTGCAATGGATTATGGGACGCATTAAAGTGGAGTTCTTTCTACTGGAAAATTGGAAAATAATGTATATATAAGGTTAAAATGAGTTATTGGAAAAATCTCCAGGGGTTGAGACGTGCAAAAATACTCCTAAGAAGCTATAACCGGAGAAGATCTGCTGAATGTATCAATATAGATAAGTACAATTCAGGAATATTACCAGGAGTCCTGTTGGAGAGAACACAACATGTACATTCTGCTGTACAGAGAACGAAACCTCTATCCACATTACCTAGAAGTGTGAGACACTATGGAGCTCTAGAGCGCTACACCTCGGAACGTATAAAATATAAGACGAAGATCTCTGACAGTTAGATCCATTTCACATTCTGAACTTGATTAATATATCGACTGTAAACACTGAGTATTCCCAGTATCACAATATAATAAAGAAGGACACATTAGATCCTTCGGTTTTGCTTGTGTTGTCTACAAAAATGATAAAGGTGTCTCTGACCTTGTCTTTGTGTCCCAGTTCATCAATTTCCTTGCATCGACTGTTTCGTTCCTAAATTCTTTTTGTTTTTATTTTCTTTTGTGTTGTTTTCGCATCTACGCCTATGAAATTTGAATCAAACAAAAATGATTTATTGATAGCAATATAATAATTTTCCCAAAATAAAAACATTTTATTTCATTATAATTTTCTATAGCACGGCTAATTAAAAATTATTTGCCGTCTTATAAAATGGATGAGATGCTCTACTTAATACTCAAATTAATGATAAAAAGATTATTTTATATTACAACGAAGTTCCATCTGCATCCTGTTTTCTTTTTACGAAACCTCTCCCACTACCACGGCATACGTCTTTCTCGCTCTGGTGTTTCTGTTACCAGTTTTTCAAACTAATCTTCGTCTTGTTCGCTTTATTTCTTTCTTGGTTAGCTCAATCAACAAAAACACCATTGCATATAGACTTTCCCACGTTCATAAAATAAATATATATATAAATATAAATATAAATAAATAAATTTATATTCATAAGAGCATCAATTAATGTATAGGAGGTTTTAATATTATAAGTTTATTAATCAATCAGTGGCGTGGCAGACATTTTTAATGTGTAATTAAAAAAATCAGTGAGCACATATTGACGTGATGGGCAGTGAAGCAATAAATCCATTAATGAGACGACTAACTGCAACTGCAATATGAGATCGTTCTAAAGGTTCTCCATTTACATAAAATTATTTCCTAAATCGTTACGTATTGGAGGGATAATGGATTTAATAACGTTCTAATACATCGCGTTGGTTGAATAATTTCCTCCCCAGAACCCAGATGGGGAATTCGCAGAAAAAATTAAATGGTCTCCATATACCTTTACCTGTATAAATCTACATTGGGTCAATGTAGATTTGGATTTCTTACTATGATCCAACATCCCCAAGAGCGACATCGAAAAGAGGAGCTCGTAGCAAAAAAAACCAGGACCAAAAATATGTCGGCTACAATATTTTGGAACCACGAGGATAGTCTTTCGAAGGAATCGAATACAAAAGTGAAAGCGATTATCACTCTGATTTACTAAGGTAGTTGCGTCGAAAATTTTTCGAAAAAAGGTGAAGAAAAATCAGGTGAGATGTGCGTTTGCTTCATGACAATGCTCCAGTACACATTACTTCGTTAACCAAAAGTACGAACACCCACCATATAGCCGTGATTAGCACTGTCGATTATTTTTTTTTTCGCAAAGCTGAATACAGAGTTTTGACGCTAAAGATGCAAGATATTTTATAGTGGCTTAGAAATTTTTAAAAAATGTGTTGAAATAAAGGGAGTATATTAAAAAATTATTTATAACCATTCTTCCTTTGTTAGACCGCACAAAGTGAGTGTATATCATGAAGCCAACGTCGAAACGTACCCTTAAAGTGAGATAAATGATGTCATTGAGGTTAGAAAGATAGAAGATGCTATCGGCACATCAAAAAACGCATTTCCATATTCTGGCTGAAGAATTATGCATGCGTAAACTATCCGCGCGTTGGGTGCTGCTTTTGCTCAGTTTGAACCAGAAGAACATTCGAATGAACATTTCCCAGGCATTACTGACAAGGTTTAAGCAATTATTGATTTGATTCATAACTTGAGATGAAATCCACCACTACACTCTTGATGGTTTCAACAGCCGTAAAAGTGAAGGCAACCGTTTTTTTGGGATAATCATGGAATTGTCTTCATTGACTATCTTGAAAACGGTGAAATTTATCAGGAAACTACTACTCCTGATTGTTTGATAAGATAGAAGGAGAAATTACAAAAAAAACGACCTCTAATATTATTTGGAAGGGCTGAAAAGGTTACAGCATACTTTCTTAGAATCAGAATATTCGTACTATTATCGTCGGTGTTAAACCTTTTATCCATTAACTCAGCTTTAAGAACAAAAAGTGGGACGGGGCCAGATCAGGGCTGTATGGTGTAAATAAAGTTACAGCATTGCTGGATCAATTGTAGATAGACTTAAAAGGAAACTATGCTGAGAAATGAAAATAAATATAGGAAAAATGTCTTGTTTCTTTATAATTCCTTCAATTTAGAATTAATTATACTGATAAATGTTAATTATAAACTATTGTAGATAATTTTAAATATTGACCAAATAATTCCTTTCACGTTTACGTCACACACGAACATAGTAAAATGAAATTTGTGAAAAATTAAGCAAGATACTAAAAAAACTGATAGTCATTAGAAATAATAACTACGCCAAGAAGAGAATAGAATGTATATACTTTATGATGAGTTAGCCGCTAATGTATTTTTTTTATACCATCAAACTTTAATGGTACTATATGGAATAATTATAACCTACAACTCGACGGTACTAAGTGCACTTTAAAATGCATTTGGAGCAGGAACGGACTTAAGTAAAAATACCTTAAACGATAAAACAAAATCGTTTTGTTTATCATGTTTTTTTTTTCATTATTTAAAGCTTATACTGTCATTGATGATTTTCAGAAAATCTAATATCTTTTCATTGAAAATTTTATTTCAGATTATCGACAAATATACGAGAGAGGATCAAATATAAACGGAATTTTGATTATACGCGCGAAAAATTTAGTCTCGTAATAATGGATGTTAGAGAATAACCGGGACCACGAACCTCATTTTTTTGTGTACTTATAGCTATGGGCGAGAAAGATGCACCATTGTCTATTGCGCAACGTATCTTTATTCGTTTTTTGGTCAAAGATAATGTAAGATCCGCGAAAATTTATGGATGAGTGCCTCTCAAGTATATGATTGGTATTTCGCTTTCCAAAAAGGCCGAAAAGTGGTTGAATATGCGCGGTGGCCCAATAACAAGTGAATGTCATCGCTGTAGAAGAACCCATTTTGCGAAACCAACGCAGCACTATACGCGATATGACTGAAGAGATGAGTGCCAATACTTCCGATTTTTGTGCAGAAATTCACACTGGGGAAGTCTAGACGCGTCTCCTGCAGCTGTATGAAGAAGAAGGATTTATTGCATCGGATATTCACCACAGACGAGATTTGAGCACACTAGTATATTTCGGAGAGTAAATGCGCGTCTATGGAGTGAAGGAAAATAGACGAAAACGCACGCGAAGATCACACTACCAGCGAGGAAGGTATTTATATCGCGTTTTGGGACTTGAAAGGAGTAAATCTGGTTGATTTTCTCACTGAACAATGAATTGTCAACGCGCAGTATTGTAGTGACCTCCTAAAACACGATAAAACCTGTCTACAGATCGAAACGACGTGATATTCCAATCCGTAGTGCAATACAACGATAGACCGTATACGATAGAAGCATTGAACGAATTGGATTCGAAAACACTGGAACACCATCCTTATAGTCCCGATTTGTCACCATGCGACTATTACTTATTTGATTGAAAGAGGCACTTGACGAACTGCGATTCGAAAACAATGCGAAGGTAGAATTCATCTTGCGCGAATGGTTAAGTGATAAGCCGAGAAAGTTTTACGAAAAATCCATCTTCTGCATTTTTGATGTATTGTCTGCCATTTCCATGTAGTACTTTAAATATTTCATCATTTTCTACAACACTATTAATTTTTTATGTTTATTGTCTTTCTCTATGATAATGATAACCATTCTGATGCTAATGATGTTCAAAACCACACTATATTAAAAATTATAATCAGAGTTCTAAATCAGAGTCACACACTATCTGTGTGTGATCTATAACATCCCCCCGTTGTAAATTGTGATTAATGGTAGAATACAGAATCAAAGTTAATCGTTCAATCGGTTTCTGAAAAATCGTTTTAATTCCTCAAATATATTTAATATATAACCCTTCATGTATGTTGGATGCGTTTGGTCAGTACTAAACGGAGCAGAAACTTTCATTTCTACAAAACATTCTGTCAATAAAATACCCATTGTACACGAAAAATCGATGTTGGGCCTCTATTTTAAAGACAAATAATCAACTGTGGCAAATATCAGGTATTGAAGATGCAATTGAGTGAATTACGGAGTTAAAATGGAACTGGGCTAGCCACGTAGCTAGGTTAGAGGATGGATGCTAGACAAAATAAATTTTGTAATGGAGACCTCGTCAAGACGCACCATCAGTAGTCCACCAGTCCACCAACGAGATGATCCGACGATGTTAAGAGAATTTAATCAAACTGGATAAATGCCACACAGATTCGACAAAGATGGATTCAGTTAGAGATGGCTTATGTCGAGCAGTGGACTTAGATCAGCTGAATGTTGATGATTCGATATTGGAAATCTATCTGAAATGATTCTCAAAAAGCAATCATCTTTACTAAATTTGAAGGTTTTATAATTACAAATTACAAAAATCGTATAGTAAACAGATCCGAAAACCAAACAAAATATTTTATTTAATGCAAATAATCCGAGGGTTCTTTTAATATAATCAAAACGTGTTTAAGGTGAAACTTCTTTCTTACCAGGGTTACTAAATGGTAAAATTATCTACCTTTCGTCGAGGGAATAGGTATTATTTTCACAGGCCTTCAACTAAATCTACGGCCATGTTTGCGTCTTGGACGCGGCGACACGAACGCTGCGATCAGGTCGTCGTGTTGTAAATTCTTTGCTCATGGCCACGCTTCAGTATTTTTCTACTTCAATTCAGATCAAACATGTTGGCAATTATTTTCGCAGTTTCATACATTATTTAGTCTTGAATAACACGAAGAAAAGTTTTTCCCATACTTTAAAATGAGTGTGTCTTTATTTGACGCTCTGTCATCTTATGTTAATGGAGTTTTACAGAGACGTCCATGTTTGAATTTCATTTATAAATACATCAGTGTACATTTTTTTTATTTTTAACGTCTTCCCGCAAACTTGCTCGGCAACTGAATGACAATCGACATAAGAAACTGTTGAGTGAGTTTTTATCGCGGCGTCTCAAAACAAAACCATCGGTTGCTGGTCGCAAACATGGCCATCTACATAACAATCAATGTAATATATCTCTGCGACCTGGTCGCAGCGACATGAACGCTGCGACCAGGACGCAAGCTCGGACGTAAACTAAGAATAGATAAGATTGAAGTGGCATCAGGGATATGGGATGGTAGACAAAAACACAAAAGAAAACTACTACATGTGATCGCTCTAAAGACAAGATTATATCAGACAAAGGCTTAAAGAAGACAGAAGCAGCGATCTTGGTAATGGATAAGAAAAAATGAGGAAACATAATCTACGAAGAAACCTACAAATTGAAAAACTTATGGAAATCAGTCAGTTGAAGGCGATTGATGTTGAGAGACCTAAAAAACCGTCAAATATATAAAAGATTGACGATTCAAGAGCAAATTAAATATGTAGTGTGTGGATGTGATCAAAGCATTTTAACGAATCCTTAACTGATCTTCCTTAAATTTCAATGGAATTGAAAGATCGTTTTATGCGACTCGGGATTTTATAGCTGCAATTGTTGCTGAACCTTCAGCTATAACCTCAAAACATTTCATAGTTCTTAATGAAAACCCAATGATTCTTCAAGGTGATTATTTTCTTTAAATTACGAATTTTTCAATAGGAACTGGAAAGTTCTCAGAACGCTGCGTTTTATTGTTAACCGTTCGATTGCTACATCAACATTATTCACCAGATTTAATACCGTGTAAATATAAAGATATTTAGAATGTCACGAAAGAACAGATATTTTGAAAAAATGAAAAAACCCTTCCAAATATGGATATTTTTAACGAAATGAGTTAAATTATTTTTTATTACGTCTCGTATATTATCCAATTCCATCTTATTACTACAATTAAATCCTCTCACTTCGTATTTATCTCAATTAGATAGAAATCTATAGCCCAATTTGTTAAAAAGGCCAACTGCAAGCCGCATTCAAACGATATGTTCCAAACAAAACAATAATTATCCTATGCTACCAACATAATAATAAAAAAATGAACAACACTTGTTTTGAAAAGAGATCGCGAAGGGAAGAGACCCTAAACAAAAGAATTAGTGGTTATGTGTAAAGAGTGAAAGGGTTTCTTTGTCACTCAATACCGGTGGGAAGGGAATATTTGTATATATATAAATATATATCAATTTACACCCTCGTTAAGCGTTCGAAGAAGTTCTCAATGTACCCGCATATTTTTTTTTTAAAAATTCAAGGTACATACACACGTACTATTTTATCTAATTATATTGAAAATTTTTTGCTACAGTAGAATTCCAATTAAATCAATGAATTTGAAGTCATCCAATCCGTACAACTGAAAACAGATCCCGTGGGCTCTTTTCACTTTATTTTTTATTAATTTATTTCGATTTTGACGCTTCAAAATATTTCAAAATGTCACTATTTCGTTGTAATACCGACGAGAATATTGAAGATTTCTAGAGATAAGCTTTATCATCATTAAAAAAATTTTACAATTCTATCGACAAAGCGACACAACTTTATATTAGATAACATAAAATAACAAATTGACTTAATATAGTAATTATAATATATATATATATATATATATATATATATATATATATATATATATATATATATATAATATCTTACTACACACTTAATTTAATTATTCCAGTCTCTATGGTAAATTGAAGAATTCTGCCACAGAATAAAAAGGTCATTCAAGCAGAAATGCCTTTGTAAATCTTCGAAACTTATTAAATGTATTTGCGGTACAAGAATCGAGCTATTCAGACATATATTTAATCGCAAAATAAGCAGATAATTTTTTTGCTAAATGTACAGACGATTGAAGGGTACTATCAATATGTAGAACAAGAAACTTGATCGTATTAAGTCACTGCTGAGTTTTAGAGCTGGTAAAGCTCTTTCATAGAATAAAACAGAGACCGTTCGCGTCAGACCAGGGTTTGATAGTAATGAGATATAAAAAGAACTAGATTCAAAACTGTATCCTGAAATACATCACTGCTAGCTGGCAATTTAGTTAAACTTTACCATTTGCTCGTACAAATTGTTTTCACATTCAAGGTAAGAAATTGAATCAAACATAGTAGCAGGGAGGAAGGTATAACGTTTATTCTCTGTAAGAAGTACACGAGCGCCCTCTATAACAGCTAAAAGAAAAAATTTGTTATGCTAAATTGCACTCGTAAATAAGGACTATTTATTATGTAACTTCAACAAATTTTTAATTGCTGTCAACATACTTTCGACCGGATATGAAGAGAAATCGTATAAACTACACGGGCCGAAAGTTGAAATCTCGGTCTCTGCTTGGCCTCGAGAATCATTATGCGCAGGGCGGAAACTTCAATTTTCCTCCCTTATAGTGTAATAAACTATTTATACAAAAGTTATAAGATACCAAATAATTTTTCAAAAAATCTTTCACGAAATGGACAATAATATATTAAATATAACCTTATTTTTTTTAAAGGGACTTTCTGTATATATTTCTTTACTTTAGTAGCTCTTTAAACTCATTAAAATCCACGAAACGTCAATTTTCCTCCCTTATAGTGAAATATATTATTTATACAAAAGTTATAAGAAACCAAATAATTTTTCAAAAAATTCTTTCTCGACATGGAGAATGACTTTCTGTATATCGATATCTCAGAGCACAAATAAATATCCTTTGTCCATTCATTAAATAAATAGAAAACAGGTTCCAGAATGAGAAAACTTTTCTTATAATATTTTCACAAATTTTATAAACTATAAAATTACGTAAAATTAAAAGGCATTGAGATTCGTTATTACAATTTAGCACGTATCAAATCGTTCCTTCCTGTTTTCTAAAAATAGTCCAAAATGGACGTAGATCATTTGTTTAGTAGCTCTTTGAAGTCATTAAAATCCACAAAACCTTATAAAAAAAATCCCCATTTACAAAAAATAAACGACACAGCCTCTTTGAGTTTCCATAACAACTTCCAGTTGTTAAAATGAACTTGATTCCATTTTACACTTTCGAAGGCTTATTATTGTAAATACAAGAAGATGCCAAACTAATTTTTAGAATATTTCAAAGTGCTCTATTAGATTTAATTCAGGACTACGTGGTGGCCAAGATTTACATATTGATTTCATTCAGGTCTCGTCCTTGACTGATCCGATCTAATTGTGAACTCCGCCGTCACCCATAGAAGGAATCCTTACAAATATGCCGTTTGTAATATATACTCAAAATCTACTTCATAAAACTGTATTCAAGACGTGAAGAGATTTTCAGCTACAGACTATCCATGTCTAGAAGATGCGTGAAATTTGCTTTCGGTATAATGACAGCCAAGTGACGTTTACTGAAAAAATGTATCGAAACCGATGTGGCAAAACCAGATAGAATTGTGGAATGTATCTGTTTGCTTCAAAATATTTTTTTCACAGAGAATACTTTTTAATCAATTATATATTTTCCATTTTGCTCAATGACCTTTTTCCATCTTTCTTTTAGCTTCACGATTCCGCGTCCATATTTCTGGTTTTTATCAGTAAAAAACTGAACAAGTTGCGATTGAAGGTCATCGTCATTTGTGAAAGTTTAACCATTCAAAGAATTCTGCAAACTTCGAAATAAATGGTAATCAGATATTGCAGGATAAGGCTGTATGGAGGATGTGGCATCATTTCCCAGACCAGCTCCAATATTTTCCCACGAGTTGTCAAATATGTTTGATGGCAGAACACTAAACCTTTCCGATTTGACAATTCTGGCCGTTTTTCTTTGATTTCTTCATCCAGTTTCATTAAATGTTGATAGTAAACATCACAATTAACCATTTGATTCCTTGGAAGCAGCTCATAAAACACAACACCTTGAATATCTCACCAAAATGACAGTATGAGCTTTCGATGTGGTTTGTGCTGGTTCATCATTTTGCTCCATGATAGTTTTCGAACTATTTTACTGTACAGGATGATTCTTTTCAAGAAAGGATCGCAAATGTTGTTTCTTCGTGTTAAATAAATTTCAATTCGTGAGGTACTCAAATACCAAGCTTCTTAATTATCCCAAAATTCTAGAACAGTTATGTGACGATCCTCTTCAATTATGACTTTAATTTGGTCATCATCAACTTCAGTAGGCCGACCAGAATATTGCAAATTTTTGAGGAAAAAATCTCCAGAACGGAATTTTTTATACCAATTATGACACGTGCCTTTGTTAAACAATTAGCACCATGAACTTCACATATTTATATGATTTATTTGATTTTTGACCGCAGCGTCATTACAAGATTCTGTAAAAGAATTACCACTTCAAGGAAATAGCTCAGTTAGAACGTCCAACAGGTCATCTCAACAGGCTCAGATCGTTAAAGACACATTATAATCATACTTCAGCGGATCCGAAGCAATTCCGTGGCAAAACGAATACATCCACTAATCAACTCGACCACAACATTGAAAGATATTTATTTCTCTAACATTCTTCCAGTATTGTGTGTATAAGATACATTAAGTAACTTTGAAAAGATGTCTGCACAACTGCAGAATAATCGAAGAACGGCGGTTTTAACAATTAACAATATTAAAGTAATTTTTCCTTCAAATCGCCCCCGTATATTTAAATATAGAAATAAATTTAATGAGATTCTTCCTTGAAAAGGCACGTTATAGTGACTATTCATATTTATTTATCAAAAGCACCAATTCTACCTGAGTTCTCTTAATCTAAATCATACATCTAAATGTATAAAATGATCATCCTAGACCATAATGGTATAAAACGTACCCTACCCACTTGGGCAAATACTACAAAAGCCGGTACGTGTGTAAGTACTAACCTTTTTCAACAGGTAGAAGAGATATAAGTATCTGCATCTGCAGGATCGGACTCAAATTATTTATAGAATAAAAAATGCAACGACCATAAATCATATTCTCCATAGAAATTTCTTTAATGTAAATAGTGAAGGTATTATTTTTACTTAATGAGTATTTAACAAAAGTTAAAGATAATTCTAAGTTGAGCTGTATTCGGAACTAAATAAATCTATTTGGAAGAAGTTTAGCTGGTTTTCCGAATTCAACCGTGGCTGCACTTGCATATATACAATATTGCATGAACATTTGGCTGTCCAAACGATTTGTTCACTTTGGATACAAATCGCTCAAAAAATGCTGAAAAAATTCAATGGTGGTACTTCAAAATAACGTCTATAAGACAGGCATCAAATCATGGATCTATGCATATGAATTCGAAGCTAAATAACAATCGACTGTGAAACTCTTTCAAAACGACCCAAATCTAACAAAAGTTGTTTTTTCGGAATAACTGGACACGTCGTCAAATTTCCATTAGAGCTACGTGGATCTGTCAATTCTGAATGGTACACCAGCATTTGTTTACTAGAAGTGTTTGGAGAAATCGCAGAAGACGAATGACTCTCCATCACGACAATGCGAGCTCCCACACATCAGTTCAAATAAAAACGTTTTTGTACAGTCGAAACTTCGAATTGATGGGTCATCCACTGTACAGTCCTTGTTTGACACCCAATGATTTCTTCTTATTCCCGCAAATTAAAAATAAATTGCGAGGTCAACGTTTTTCTACACCTGAAGAATCAGTTGATGGGTTCAAATCACGTGTTTTGGAGGTACCTCAATCGGAATGGAAAAAATCCCTTAAACGCATTCAAAAGTGTATTGATCTTAATGGAGAATATTCTGAAAAATAATAAAACTATATCCAATTATAAATATTTGTTTTCATTTAACTCGTGCCATTTGTTGCAATCGTTATTTTCAATTTTTAACCCGCACGCGATGGTAGGCAGACACCCAAATCCTAGTCCTGCAGACAAAAATTTTCTCTTCATTAGGGCCAAATCTAAAATAATCGTTCGTCCCACAGACAAACCAAGAACTATAAACAAAAGAACTAGGTTCAACTAACTTGGTTTACCACAATACCACCAGTGGGTGTGTTGATGTTCTTGATGCTTTCCATTTTCTTGATGAAATTCCAAGGAATAAGCAGATTGAGGCCTTGGAACCAACCAGGAAACAGGGGTGATTCGTTGCGTGGAATAGACAGATTGAGGCCTAGGAATCGGATCTCTTCTTACCGATGAACGAATAACCACCCTATCCCTACCGATTCTCTTGATAATGGTTGCAAAGTGGAAGCTGAAACGTCGAAAATTTTCGAAACTCCAACGAGGTTCAACCTGTAAACCTAGTTCTTTTGTTCATATATACATAATAAGAAAAAAGAGTCTTCTGGGGCTATTGGATTCGTTGAAGCGGGTTCGACACAAACAGATATTACAAAAGGACCAAATATGTTTCAAAATATAATTTCGACGATGCTTAATAAGCTCCAGGAAACTGAAATACGAAGAACTAGAGAACCAGGAGAACCAGAGTAACAATCGCCATTGATAATCGTTACCTAATATTTATGGCTCGTAAATAACCTAGTAATACACTCAAAATTTCAACATTTAAGAGAAGAATCCGTAATGTTTTTAGGGATGATACCCACGTATTGGCAACACAAAATTTAGCACATGAAGTAATGAATAGAGGAACGCCATCTTCATAGATGAAATGGTTTAATCCATTGACACTTTTTTGTAGCCAAAAAAGTATATTTATGGTCTGAGCAGGAATTTGTTTTAGTTGTTGTTTAGTTGATGTTTACATATATTGATGATAATGATCATCATCACATTGATCTGTGATTGCTTTAGAAGAAATAAAAAATGAAGGTTATTCTATATCTATCGTTTCAACACGTATCGCCTAATCTGAATCCCAAACACCATACAGGAGCTTCAAAATCTTCTTCAACAATTTCAAACAAGAATCACACGAAATTTATCGGACTTTTGCTGTTTTGATACGTGCAAATTGAGGTCACACTGTTGTTCAAACATTGATTTTTATTATAATCTCATATTTTTTACAAGGCGACAACACAGATCAGACGCTCAACAGTTCTATATAGTATACCAAATTTGGTATTTTTAAGTTAGGTTATAAACAAATTTTTTTTTTTCGAAATTTGATACTATTGTATTTTGGGCTCCCTTATACGACTTTGTATCGATTCTTATGCAGGACGCCCTGTATATCAGCACTTTATTTAATTTTCAGTATTCTAAGATAAGAAAAATATATTTTAACAAATGTATATCTTTTAAAAAATAAAATTTTTTATGTATCTTTTATAGCCTATTTTTATGAATGAGAGAGTATTAAAATAATAAAGCATTCGTAATCCATAGGCGTATCACTACTTTTAGTAGAGGGTTAAATATTTTTTCAAGTTACACCTCGAGTATATTCGTACGAAATAACATTTGCATAAATATAATTAATATACTTATACAGAACAACAGTCTTTATAAAGTTGAAAGAATATCTGAAAGGGTGACAATTTAAATGAATGTGGTTATAAACTGATTTTTTTCACCATTCCATCTCTGTTTAAAACATTTTAATGGATCGCTCAGATACCGAACGCAAGTCCTGTCACTTCGGTAAACAAACTGAGAAATATATATTTTTTTCAGTTTTAAGTAGGGTTCACATTTTTATGGTCAACACAATGTAATCAAGTAGTAAACAAACATAAATTAAGGTGTGTTTGTTTGGTTAAAGACCGTTTTCATCTTTTATTTTACTGTAATAATTCCTGTGTTACTATTTTGTTTTTCTATTTGAGGTTATGTGTGAAATTACAAGTTTATAATATATTTATAATTAGGGTTATTTTATTTGTCGAGTCTTCTTCCGCGGAACTTTAGTTTGTTTTCTATTTACTAGACTGGAGTTATATTGAGAGAGAGAGAAATGCGAAAAATTGTTACAATGTGTAAATAAAAACAAAACAAAATTATAAGAAATAGTAATAAGTAATGATTTAGTCCATGGCAAAAGTAAATTAAAATGCAGCGTGGCGTCCGGAATTAAGATTTGATTTCAATTGGCAAATGATTGTGCATTTTTTGCATTGTAAAATAATGAGCCCTTAACTAATTCTGAGCGTGAAGTAGGTAGGTAAAGGTCGTGCTCTTCTGAAATTGGAGAAGCGTGCTTACGAATTAGGCAAACGGATTAAAAGATGAATAAGGAAGGAAGAGTCAGAATTTTTAATCTTTCGAAGAAGTCCCTGCAGTGAGCCCGCTGTTTAGTACGAGTAAAAGACAAATTAGTTTGAAGATTCGCTCAAATTGAGACGCACCAGACGTATCCCAGAAGTGAAGGGCATATCGGAGCTGCGACTCAATAATAAACTGTTAAAGAGGTGGATAAGTTCAGTTCTTTGGAAACTGATCTCAGCGCAAAACTTATATTTTATGAGACCTACTCAAAATTTCACGCTTCTATCCAAATATGTGAAGAGAAATCACAATATCTAAACCATACGAAACAACACCCTGTAACATTTGCTTAAGATCGCGTGACATGTTGCAATACAACGTGCAGTGCAATGCAAGATGCAATATTTCTTGATCAAAAGCATGCGCAGATGAAGTTCCGTCAATTGTTTTATACAAAATCTCGCAATTGCAACATTATCGATTTGATGATATGTTTATTGCGTGCAAGGTGCAATTCTAGGGAGAAGTCTAGTTACTTTTTGCGTAAAAACCAGCCTGTTTGTCAGTCTGCTAAAGCGAGACAGCAGCAGATATCATTATTGCCAATTATTCACTGACCATTTCACTTAGCTTTGTTATTTTCATTTTTAAATCACTTAAAATATTAAATAAAATTTGACATTATAGGAATTTCTTTAATTTATTTACGGAATTTTTGTTAGTGGTGGTAGTAGTAAGAGTGGTAATGTCAAACGACACCCAATATTAATCTATGAAATATTTTGACTTTTGAAAAAATTGCGTTCAATTTCTTGTTTTCAGTTTTCTTGTACCATGTCAAGCTGCCTTTAGAATTTATGTATTTTGTACTGCTGAATAGAAGCCTTTTAGAACAGCATCAGTTTTATAAAAATCGGCTAAGCAGAACCGGACTTACAGGCATTTTTTCAAAACAAAATTCCCACTTTTCCTCGCCTCGTATTTTAAAAGATAGACTAAAACTTGTCAGATGAAAAATGAGAAAAATTTGTTGAAGAATTTGATTATTATATGTAAAGTACCATTTAATTAGGCAAATTTATTGAAATTTAGCCCATTTAGTGGTGGAGCAAGTCTCTCGTATTTTATTTCGTTTCGACTCGGATAGAGCAAATGGTTTAGTATCAATACATACTTGCTAGCGATGCTATAAAGATTCCTCCGCATAATCCTTAACCCTTAAACGGGCATGGTATCATATATATACCATCTTTTCAATAATTTTTTTAAAAATCGGCGGTAAACCTTTGGACCTGGTTCTTTTTCTCAGGGCAAGGGAATTTCATTGTGAATGTGTTGGTGACATTGTTTTACTTCCAACGAAAGTTATAACAACATTTATCAACAAAAACCTTCAATAGCTCACATCTCATCAGTGAAATGGCGTCTCTTCCTAAAAATGTAAATTTTTTTTTGTTATTGTACAAACAATATGGAATGCGGTAAATTGTCTTAGCTTCATAATAGTGTATTGAATGCAATTATGGAAAGGAAAAATCGTGATAACATTTATAGAAAATGCATTTTGTGATTGTATCATATTTGTTACTTTGCCCGTTTATAATAAAAGCTAAAATGACTTTTTTTAAACAAAATTAATACGCTTTTTAAAACTAAATTGTTTATTGATATTTATTATATTATTTCGTGTATTTTCATATTATTTTTAATAAAATTATTTCGAGCTCAGATGCATTGTTATCTTGATTTATTGATCTCATCTAACTGATATGATTGAATGGCCACGGGGCTAGTTTTACTATTATTTAAACCAAAATTCTGTTATATATAACAAAAGCAATTAAAACTAATTACTATAGAAAACAAAATTAAAAAGACAATCTAAATGTAAAAAAGGAAGCCAAAAATATGATTTCAGCTAAATTCTAGAAATTTTTAGCTAAATAATAATAAATCCCAGTGCTTCCTAAACCGCCAAGATATCATATGTGATACCTTATTGGAACATATGGTTCAAAAATTTTTTCTGCCATCTCACTTGAAGTCTAAATGCTAGGAAATCATGGAAATTTCAGGTTTATCTTTCCTCGTAATTTTACTGGCGATTTACCTCCTCGGTGGTAGAGTTTTTCCGACTTAATCTTAACCAATTTTCAACCTCATTAGTTGCTATGATAATTTTTGCTATTTATTATGAAAATCATGAATTGTGTCCACTTATTCACTTGACTGCATCATTATTCGCTTCATGCATATCAAACAAACAACATAATATATAACATTATCACTAAAAGCAAATGATAACTTTGCCGAATACCAAAATGGTTAATGGTGTCTTACTTGAGTATATTTAAAACGATTCGAATATTTTTAACTCACCACACTAATGGAATCTTAAGATTGAAATACAAAAAACATCATGAGAGTTTTATACTGAATGGATTTTTAATAAACTTTATCAAAAGTGGAGTGGTGCGAAGGCAGGCTTTTAAGTTTTGTTTTTATCAACAACAGACCCTATCAAATTTTTAATAAATGCATCAAAGGTTAATAAACAGACTGCGATATTTTTATTTTTAAAAAAATCCATGTGAAAGGGGCCACGAGTTTGATTTAGACGTATGGCATAAAATATCAAACTATATATTTCTGGGATAACCATTATTAATGATAATTATTTGCCAAAATTAACGGCTTAGTAACTAATAATGTTAATAACTGGAACTCTCATAAGGTCTTGGACGACTTGAACATCTTTTTCTAGAAATTCTACGTCGTAATTGTTCTTATTTTCGGCTTACCAACCCCATAATACATTTCACTAGATAAAAGTGCCCAAAAATCATCAATGGGACGCTCCTGTGGTAAATTATGGGATATTTATTTTGATACAAGAGGTATGTGCCCTTCTATAATGGCAGGACGTTAAGACTGGTCAAAACATTGCCTATATCGTCTCCAACGTACAATATAAACTAATTTAATGAAGTAGTTATTAATATACCTTTGAGCATCGACGGCTTTCTCCTTCCTCGAGTCAAAATTGTACACCAGACTAGAACTTTATCAGCGATATTTGCTTTTTCTTTATATTTTACTTAGATAAGGAACTCTTCTAGTTTTTCCGTATAAAAACGATATTTTCCTTTGATTTCCGAATTGGCAAGTGTGAAGTATTTTTCAATGTGTCCGATTTAGTTGACGACATCATCTTGGTATTCGTGCTAATTGGTTTGGGGTATATTAAAGACACTTTCGTCTTTTTCGGTATTTTTGACCATTTCTTGCAAATTCACACGATACGGTACTTTTTGATTTATTTTTCTATGATGTAATTTTCTCACGGAAATCCTGACTCTGACTTTGGTTAACTGATCAGTCTCTCTGCTCTTTCTCGGTAAAAATTCTTGGTTTTCCAATTTTTGGGATGTTCAGATATGGTTTTCCGTCTTCACATTTCGGCTATATCACGGTAAATGTTTCTGCATGAAATATTTTGAAAAATGCAGGCTTCAGGATCTATCCAACCAGATTATACTCTCACCAATTACGAAAATATACATAATTTTTTGCTTTTTGCCAAAATTATTGCGTTATACGTTAGTTGAAATTTTTTTCCTAATCTATAATCCTGGTAAACGAGATCCTGAGTATTAGAGAAGAAACGTATATCCTATAAACTTGTTGAATTCATTATAGAATCTAGAAGTGACACCTGGGAGCAGATTGGTTGAAGAAGTAATAAGACTTAATAAAACTGAAGATTAGAGAAGAATATGCTTGACAGCATCAGCATCACCAAAAATTCTGTTTAATAGTCCCATAACAAATAGACTTGACGAGGTTGCTGATCAACAGAGTTTTAGGTCGTTTTCTAGATGCTTTTAGTTTTCTAAACCTAATTCGCCTCGTTACTCTGGACATATTGCTCCAACCTCAACATCCAACAAGTGAATTTGCGGTGATGGTGATATTTTATGTTCAAACAGGACCAAATCCTGAGCTGCTAAAGATCAAGGAAAGCCTATGTCCAGCAATGTACGTAACTGGGTGTTTGATAATAACGATCCTGCTCTAATCAATTTCTATAAAATTTAATAGACAATCTTAATGAGGTATATCCAGGTCATTCTTGCTAAGTAATGGCCTACTTTGTTATTTTAAATAGTGCACCCTGTATATTAATACATTTTTGAAATCTTAGTATAATTTTGTCTATAAACCTTTTTAGAAAAATTATTATTATTAATTTTTTTGTATAAAATTTGCCCGTGGCAAACCCTTATAAATTATTTTTTTACGAGGATACCCTTGAAGATATGTTTAAATTTTTTTATTTTATACAGGGTGTGTATAAAGAGTTTAACTTCATGAATATAAAATTTCTTTATTTTTTTAAATAGAACCAGCCGGTTTTTTTCTATTTTAATGCATTCAGGGGTAAAAAATAAGGCAAATTCATGCATACTTTTCTATAACTAAACCTAATCGTTATCCAGATATTGAATATTTTCTGTGAATTTTTGGAGATGTAATATAATTTTGAACACGCTTTATACACACCCTGTATAAAATGAAAAATTTTTCAATATAGATTCAAATACGTCTACCTTGCAAAAAGCAACCGAACAAAAACCATTTTCATATATTTAAGGGTATCCTCGTAAAAAAATAATTTATAAGGGTTTGCCTCGGGCAAATTTTTTACAAAAAAATTAATAACCTGAAAAATATGCATTTTTCGAAAAAAGCTCTTAGACAAAATTATACTAAAATTTTACGTAGATTTCAAAAATGTATTAATATATAGGGTGCTCTATTTAAAATAACAAAGTTCCGGTGGAACCGGAAATTTTCATGATTTTACTATCAGTATTTTTCCATATACAGATAGTTTTAACTCGTCATGGGACACCCTGTATATAATTAAAATAAAACTAGAATACAAAGATCTATAGTTATAGTTTAATAAAAAATAAACAGATAGTTCTAAGTTTTATTTATAAATTTAACTCACTGATATAAAATAGTTTTTAAAGCCAATATTTCCCAAAAATGATACCTACAATCCCTACAACCACCGATATACAAAAGTGCATCCAGTTAAAAGAAATCTGTGCTATGCCGTCTTTTATACAAAGCGGAGAGAGCGAAGCTTGTTTCTCCATTTCAAGCTTCATGATCTGATCCCGCAACTTCTGATTCTCCATCTTCAAAATGGAATCTTCTTCTCTTTGTATATTGGTTAATATTTCGTGTGTGACTTTCTGACTGGATGCTGCAACAGGCGTAGAAGCAGTATCCGGTACGAAATCGTATGGTTCTCCCGATTGGTACTCTTCTTTATAGTCTATATCAAATGTACATTTCAGCTTCGATTCCATCAAATGTTCCGGTATGATGTCCTTCCAAATGTTTTCCATATTAACCTCTCCTGGTGGAGCAAATGCGCTTTGAACCAGAAATTTATGCTTACCCCGCTCGGTCGGTTCGTACATACATGGTTGCAATGATATGGATATTTCGCTGATCTCGTTTGGATTTAAAATACCACAATTAGGTCGGACGCAGTATTTTTTCGGAGCCGTTGTTTTGATTTTGTACATAATCCTTTTAGCTGAAGGATTGATCAAGGTCATAATTACTGTAATAGAATCGCTGAAATAGCCTTTAAAGTGCAGCTCATCAGGCGGTCGGATTTGTAGAACTTGTTCTAATTTCGACGTCATTTAACTTTAGAACATACTATAAGAGAAATTAACGTAAATTATTTGACAATCAGTATGACGGCGGTTGAAATAAATGTCAAAAAATGTCAAGCATTTATAATTGACAGTAATATAGTGACGTTTTCATTAACACTGTTGCCGCTAGTAAAACTATAGATAAATTACGGAAGGAAGTTCATTTCACAACATTACCACTGCCAAAATTTCAATCTACGACTTTCGATATACAGAGTGTTTAAAAAAATGTGATCCCGTATCTAGGATAGATATAAAACTGAAAAATAATTGGAGTTTGCTTAGTAAAACGTTTCTTACGATTTTGCCGAAACTGCTGGCAACATTGTACTCTTCCACAAGGAATAGGACGGTTCTACTTGCATTAATCCCACACTATCTAATTTTATGAAGGCACACAAAGCTTTCATTTTGTGACATTGACAAAAATGGTCATATTTTTCACTCGAACATTGAGGAGAGTGTTTTCTAAACTCAATAAGTCGTTGTTATTTGTGGTATTGGGCGCTTTAACTTTACAGTGGAGGTTATATGCCTTTTTTTGTTTTTTTGCTATACTATAAATAGGAGTTTTGCAGGTCCAATAGCAAAATACTGGGCACATCTTGTATTGTTTTTGGAACAAAATCCAAACTGTAAGAAAGCTGGAATTTTTATTAAATAAACAATATTATTACCGTAATTTGTGACGTTTATATTTTGATAAAGACTGAAATAGTTCGAAACGTCAAATTTTATACTGATTTCATATCAAAAGAGAACAAAGATTAAGATAGTTTCTCACGAAAAACATATAAAAACACATAAGAAGTAAAAAGTTAAGAAAAAAATTTATATATTTAGTTTGAGGCATTTTTTAGCGAAAACAATATAATTTTTCGAATAAACTATATAATTTCGAATTGTTACCGTAATTTGTGACATTTATATCTTGATAAAGACTGAAATAGATCGAAACGTCAAATTTTAAGCTGATTTTCAATACAAAGAGAACAAAAATCAAGATAATTTCTTAAGAAAAATATATAAAAAAGTGTAAGAAGTAAAAAGTTGAGAAAAAAATTTATATATTTAGTTTGAGGCATTTTTTAGCGAAAGCAATTATAATTTTTCGAATAGTCGATTTAATGTCAAATTGTTACCGTAGCGGAATTCAGATTTATGATTTTAATGGCTTCTGAATCGGTCTGAACCGATGTCGGTATCTTCGACACGTGTAATTTGCCATGATGGATCGTTCAACTTTTTGACAAGAAATAAATTTAATGAAATTATTAAACGGTTTGATGATTGCTTGATTGAGTTTCTTTGGACGGATTCTCCAACAATCCGATTATTTTTTTTTTATATTTGATACAATTCGAACATTGCGATGATACAGTGAGCTCCAAAATCACTATTCATCCTTTCTAAAACTCTCAAAAAAGTAGATGTTTCTCATAAGTTATAGCATAACCGACAATCACACAAGGCCAAATCAGGTAAATATGTAGATTTTAAAAATATTTTCACCTAAAATTTCAATTGCTTCAACTGCATTACATTAAGGCGATTTGACTTTGACGCTTTGACTGACTGACCAAACTGCAGTCCAAGTTTCCTACTTAAGGATTTGCCTATTTAAAAATGCATCGGTACTTAAATTCATGATCCTATTCAACCGAACGGCACTTTTTTACATTTTAAGATGAAGCGACTAGTTTTATTTTAAACGTCAATATACCCTTTAACACTTAGTCTTGATTGACGAAAAAGATAAAATCTTCTTCGCTCAGTAAACAAGCATCGTCCAATTATTCTAGTTATGCAATGAACAATGCGGCACAGTACACTTTACTCTCGAATATACCCACACACACACACATACACGGAAGAAAGTATCCAAATGACATTCTGCTGGTTTCAATTATTTCAGGTAGCATCTCTTTTATCTGGTCACGAATACTGAAGCATCGCAGATATCTTGATTTGTTTCTATTAGAGAGAAAACGTTCATTATTAAGTTATCGATTTATAAATTTTATACTGTAGTAGGTATGGAAATTATAATATCAAGTACCGTATCAAGTAAAAAAGCAAAATAAATATCAAATTGGTTACCAAAAAGTAAATTCATGTCTGGTCCTTCGAGTCGAGTATAAACCAGCGATTCAGAATACTCGAACAACCAAAGTAGAGTAAAAAAAGTCAAAAATCTTTACAGACCTCGATAATCCATTTATTAAATTGTATATCGTCAAACGAAGATTGAAGAGGTGTCTGAAAAACCAAAAATTAAAGTGTTTTCGTTATTTGTTTACTTTATAAGAGGACATTTTTTGACGGCAAGTGCGCCAAGTGGAACTTGTTTATTTATTTATTATTCTTTAACTATTTCTTCAGTGTTTATGATTATAGTTTAGTCCCAGCTAGCCCCGTGACAGTAAAATAATCGTACCATTACCGATGAATTAAAAATACCTCGACACACCTTGGAATACAAAATATATGCATCCACCAGGAGCTTAGGCGATAGAAAACATTCAACAATCACAACCGCTGAAGATGTTATTGAGCGCATGAAGAGTAGGAAAGAGTTTTATAGAGTGATTTTTGGGTCTAAAAGAAGAGTGTTATAAGAAAAAAGACTTTAAAAATATTAAGGGTTGTTATTGGATTAAGTTGTTGCGGGACAAAGTGGACTGGGAAGTCCTATTTTCACTTTTTTCACTTTACATCTTTGGAATATTCTAAAAACGAAAGGAACCAAATAGACACAATTACACAATTACAGATTGTAGTCTTATCATTTCATTTATTACTATATTCTTATCTATATAAATATGAAAATCCATTGTATTCATTTTATTTGGTGTATTATATTTGTTTTGATCGATAGTGTATATGCCCATTTCATTTTGACAAGATTCTTGATTCTAATATAAGCATAACAATGCACTTTTCACATTTCCATTTGGACTTTTCCCCAGATAATCTTCTTCACATGAGTGAAGAGCAACGTGAAATATTTACTCAAGATATTCAAGAAATGGAAAAAAGATGGCCAACCTCTATTGAATATAAACTAGAGATCATTCTTCAATTAAATATGACAGAAAAAAACCGAAAGATGTCTTTTTTCAAAACAAACAAAAGGAATCCTTTAATTGTCTTCGTGCGAAACAGGGAAACTCCAATTTGATTTCGCAAACTTCCAACGACTGGCTTTGCGATTTATTTATAGTCATCGCAGTGGCCAGACGTAACGGAATATGTAAACGTTAAAATCGAATAGTAAATCAGTTAGATTCTATCGATATACGTGGGATCAAGAAATCCTCTTTTTTGTATTTTCTCTTTATGATTGTTGCCTCAATGACGTTATTCATCACCTTTTTCACAGCCAGTTACAACTGACCCTATTTTTATCTGCAAATTGTGAGATGGTAATCCAAGCAATCCCGGTGAATTTGAAAACTCTGTGGGATACGTCTTCCTGGTTCATAACGGTGTCGACTGATTTGAAGGAAACCAACTGACCCGGAAGAAAATTCTGAATCCTCGACATCTTTTTTTTTAAACACTCCTCTTTTGAATCTGTGGGTAATGTGATGAATCCGGTCGAGGTGTCCACTGTGACCTTATTATTTCCAATGTTTTCGCAGATACATTTGCAGTTTCTTCTTGTTGCAAGAATACTGGCATGCTAGCACTAAAGTGTCGCTATCACAAAGGATCACCGAAGTAAAGTTCTCGTGCACGTAGCGGTAATCATCACTCACAAAGATAGAAGATGCACTCTTTTTCTGAGGTATCGGAGGTTATATCGACATATTAGTTGGATGTCAAATGTCAAAAACTAGCGAGAAATGCATTAAACCAGTTAAAATATTAAAAGCAACTATGAGGGTCTTAAAAAAGCAGGACTTGTTATGTTCCTTATACCTTTTTTGGGTGCTCTGTCTTGGATATTCTCAATTTCGACATTTTTCTTTGCTTGTAGCGAACCTTGACAGTTCTTTCGCTCATTAAGGCGACCCGAATATATATTTCTTATATATAATTAACTGAAAGAATCTCGAAGAGTTTCTAGGCATAGATATGATTGGGTAATAAAAATTGAATATTAATGGGTCAATATCCTAATAAGAAATAATTATAAAAACAAAACACAATGCATAAATTAAAATAACGTCAATTTTGGCCGGCCGATAGGTGATAAGATTTAAATAAATTTGTTGTTTGGAAGTTTTCGATATTGTTCGTATAAATTACATACTAGATAATTGATACATGCATGCATGCAAATCGATTTGGGAGTGTAAAAAGATTTCAATCATGTAAACTATTTTTATTAGAAATTCAAATAAGCAGAACTACCGTAAAAACTACATTCCTTATTCAATTAATATCATCATCTACATATTTATTGTGATCACATTGTATTAATCGTTTTTTTTATTTTGTTTCAGTTGTACTTCGAAATACGTAGGAGAGTACTGCCAATATCCGAATCCTTGTCATCCTTCGCAAGGCCCCCGTTGTCAAAATGGCGGCTCGTGTCAAGTTCGCGTATCTCCGGGTGAAGCGCCGAGTTTCACTTGTTCGTGTCCGCTCGGTTTCAGTGCTTCGTTATGCGAAATCCGAATAGCCAATTCGTGCGATCAAAGGCCGTGTATGAACGGAGGCACGTGCACTTTAAGGTCATTGGAATCTTATCAGTGCGCGTGCGCGCAAGGGTACACAGGTAAGATTGTCAATTCGAAGAGTTAAATATCTAGAAATAAGCAATCGATATAGAATTTCTCAGGGTCTAAAAAATTGACTAGTCTCCAGTTAAAATAAAATATATGTAGTGGGATTTTGGCAAAATTAAGTATACTAATTCTAATATATTTCCCGGCTTTCGAATACTTATGTATTCATCGTCTGGTAATTAATTAATTAAGAATTGCGGTGTCTTAAATTTTGTGATATTTTTGAAAAAACATACTAATTATGCAAAAAACGATCCTCCGGTGGAAATTCATGCCCAAATGTGTAAGGTGTACGAGGAAAAGTGTAGAAGTGTGCAACATGTACGCAAATAGTGCATAGAATTCAAAGACGGGTGTATAGACGTCCATGTCGACAACGTTCTGGTTCGCCATAGTTTTCTAATGAAGTGATTGCAATAGTGGAATGCTGAAAGATCGAAAGGTGACGGTTCAGGTCTTCAGCGAGATGATCTCGAATGTGAACAAGCTTTGCATCCACATTAATGTGAGAGACCGATTAGGACATGCCAAGGTTCGTGTAAGGTAGATTCCGAAAATGGCAACGTGTGGAAGCGGCCCTCCTCCCTAAATTAAGGAAACATTTGGGAGGGACGCATTTCACAACCGACGAAGAGCTGATAGAAGAGGTTTGGAGCTATATTCGCAGCGTGGCGGCTGTCTTCTACAGGCATAAAGAAGCTGGTACCCAGCATTCAAAAATGCTTTGAACTAAACGATGATTATTTCGAGCATATAAGAAAGTCTAAGCTCTTTAACCATGTATTAAACATGCCAATTAAAACATATTCCATCGTGAAAATTTCTTGGGAATCTTATTTTATGGACAAGTCTCAAAAAACACATATCGAAAACTTAGAGGTTACATTATTAATTGAAAAGCTTGAGATGTGAAAAATTGTAGTAGAATATCGAATATATTTCTGATTTTCTGAATAACATTGGACATAATTATGAATTGTTGTTGTTTTATGTTAATTTTTGAAATGGGAATCCGTCCAATTAGAGGTCGGTACAAATGACGTCGTATTTTTCAAAATATGTATAAGATTATACTATGGTTATTTAAAACTGATTTTTTCATTAACTCACATCACAATAAATGTTTATAAAAAAAATATCCGGTAAATTTATAATCCATAGAATAGCCTTCATAAAATACATGTTCAGCAAGTGGACATCTGTCTGGAAATAATTTGGCGACATGTAATTCGAATAGTGAATGAAATTTTAGATCGACTAACGTATTTTTCTAGAAATTTCCATAAATTAAATGAATTTTAACATTTCGCGAAGTTTAAGAGTAACTGATTTTATTATACAGTAAAAAAGTCGAGTTTTGTTTCACGCCAAAGTCAATATCAAGAGTATTGTACGGAATTCTTTTCAAAGGATATGAGTTTTCATAAAAAAATTGTACAGAGTTCTTAGTTTGTTTTTGTGAAATATGGGGTTGGAGATGACTGCATGATTCAAAAGACAACGCAGCACTACAACGATCTGTAGCGATTAACAAAATGAACTTCGTTAATACTATTTTTCTATCAGGATACGTCGCACATTTTACCATGTCCTGTCAAATGATATGTCATTAATAAGGTAATTTTCCCATATTATCAAGTTATTTAATCCCCCAAAAAAATAAGAAAAACATAGAGAACCGTTAAGTAAACGCATCTTGATAAGGAAATTTATAAATTTGAGCATGGTTTACCATAAAAAAACGTTGATCTGAGATACGAGATACACCATTTGAATATGTATGCCGACCAATTAAAAAGAGAAGAAAAATTAATTAGTATCGTCATCGGTAGTGAAGTTTCACGTAAAAAATCCAAAGATATTATAACGAGGCACAAATTATGTAAATATTCTTTGACTCGCTATTTATTTCGGTAGATTCAATATCGGATTATTGACAACAACTAAAATCAACATTTGAATCTTATTCTCTATGAGTATGAGTTAGTTAAGCTAATGACTAAGACAAGGAACCAATTTAACGGAATCAAAACTTCTTTCTTCTTGTTTCTATGAAACAACGAAGAAAATAAAAGTAGAAATTTATGAACTTGAGAACAAGATCCCATCGGAAAGGAAACATATAGACAAATATTTAATACAAAACTTGTACAAACACACATATACGCGAATCAACTAAGATGGGTCGGACATTTGGAAAGGATTACAAGAAGAATATTAAAAATTAGAAAAATAATAGTGAAAGAAATAGAGAAATAGTGAAAGACCTGGATGGAAAAAATCTACAAATCGACTGAGAACAGAGCAAAGAAACTTTCAAGCTACAAATAAAGGACCGAAAGAAATTAAAAGAATTTTAGAAAGAGGATTCGATAAGGAAAGACACCTACATTTTAGACCCGTGAAGGTATATACGAGGATGGTCGCATAAGTACCCGGCCCAATAAAGAAAACACAAAAATTTTGATTCCATACACTTTTCCCAGCGATGTTCAATAAGTTCGATACCCTCTTTATAATAATAATCGTTAAGCTCTTCATTGTTGGAGAATGTTTGGCCATTTTTTCAAGTCGAGGATCAGAAAATAACCCGAGAGGGCCAAATCTGGCAAATAGGGTGCCCGGGGTAGCAATTCAAACTTCAATTCATCAATTTTGACCATTGCATTAACAAATGTGTAAGCTGGTGCATTGTTTACAATAACATTTTCTTCTTGGACAAATGCGGCCGTTTTTGCTTGATATCTGCAATACTCGCAGTTAATAGTTTCATCTTTTTCAAGATGCCATGATCTTGCCTGCAGATGGAACGGTCTTTACCTTCTTTGGAGAAGGTGTTTCGGATGTGAAGTGACGGACCCATGATTCATCCATGGTTATAAAAAGGCAGAAAGAGTCAGTTTAATATTTATTTAATAATAAAAGACTACTAAGTTAGCTATGATTGAGGATTTGTGTCGTCACCTCATTTTGCCGACCACTGCTGGTCTTACCAGGTAGTACGGCTTCGTTTACAATCTGCTATCCAATATTTTACTGTTGATAACGAATGAGCAGTCTTACCCCGAGTAGAATCTAGTTCAATGAAAACGTTCACTATTGGCGGCTGCCAAACGAATACTAAGCAACGTGGCGTCTTCAAACTTGAAACACACGCTGTATAGATTGTGTACTTTCGAATACAGTACTATTTCTCAAACAAATACAGCCTACTCTAGGTTAGGCCAGGTATATCTGAGACTATCCTCGTAGATATCTACAGTTTTGAATCGACGCAAAAAATCAGACACATTTAGCTTAAATTGCATCAAAAAGACCTGGAAAATGTTCATTCCAGTGCGCTTTTGATCCAAAGTGCGCAAATGCACGAATACCTTACATATGCATAATTGTTCGGTCAGTATAAGGCAAGTACATTCTTCTTGTTTCTCTTCAACTTGAAACTAACGGTCGTCCAGTATCATCTGGTAAACATTTTCGCTGATACCGCCGGTTGTCGCAGTCGTAGTTGGGTTTGCTCTATAGTCTCGCTATCTTGACGAAAAACCTCCTTCGACAAGAAAAGCTCTAATCCGAGTAGTCCTTCGATTTCTTTATGTTTTTCTTAATAACTTGGTACTTGCTAATAAAATAAGGAGGTAAAATTTTCATCGGATCTTTTTTTGTGAATGCTTTTTTTTTGATTCTTTTATATTTTATGGTATGTTTGGGTTTTACTTGATCATATCCACTCTGGTTGATTTCCAAACGACAGACCGAGTCAGTATCGAAATGTTTGATAAAATGATTCATTGTATTCTTTTTAAAAACTATCTTTCACCAGAGGATGTACGTAATCCTTTCACGAAAATAATGTCCGCCCCATTGGCCTAATTTTGCCAAGCGTAATTTCTGTTTCTTTAACCTGAAGAAACGTCAATGCGGTCGATGTTTCACGATAAAAGGACAGTTTAATCAATTCTTCAATTTTTTGAGAGTTTTTGAAAATATGACTGCGTATAAGCTTTTAAGTCAAGGAATTGGGTCTACAAAAGTTCCTCCACTAAGTAAAAATTTACAAATTCGACTATATAATAGATTTTTTTTCGTCCTTGTTATATAAATAACTATCGAATCCTCCTCGTATCTTTCTGTAAGCGATTTTCGAATAAATATTATTCAAAATGTTGTCGGATAGCATAATTATACGTTCGTGAATCCTTTAGGCTATCAACCGTGATAATAATTGTAAAAAGAACGGGTCTCGTACACAACTCACTAGTTTATGGCGAATGCACTTCGTTCCTATCATATTCTTAAGTTAATTCTTCGAGATCGTTTTGTACCAATTAAGACTTATAATGTGACGGATGAAAAAAGCGACAGAAATATTGTTCTTTATTCTCTTCTAATCTATTCTCTTTTACAATAATTTTGGTTTAATACCACATATTGGTAGATAAACGATCTCGAAAGTGAAGCAGCGAAACTGCTTTTGTCATCTAGATGGTTATCTATCTCTGTCTGATAAATTATTAAAGAATGTCTGATTCACGAACTAGTTGTGGTCCTTATTTGATATTCACTTTGTGCTTTATAATAGCGGCCTCGGGTCATTTTTTTTTACTAGTCCAGATGTAGATACGTTCTCTTGTTATAAATTGGTGATTTCTCTTCTACGTGAAACGTCTCAAGATGGTCGAAGGAAACGTTTTCTTTCATATTAATGTTTTAAACTTGAATAATTAAAAAGTATCGATTAGTATGAAGCGAAAATGACATTAGAAACGATAAATTATGGATGTGGGAACAAAAACCTTGGTACAAGCTGTTTTAATTTAAATAAATGCATATTATGAAATAGTATATAACTGAATCAGAACCCGGTGGACGCCCTTGCCCAATTTTTGTTTTTAGATATTGCATTAAATCATGAAATAGTAAAAATTTTCGTGTTTGGTTCCTTCCCAAGCTACAGAATATACGTTTCATTTTAAATTTCACCAAATACGCTCAAGATTCAACTCTCCAGAAGCTCCCACAGCTTCCTATGCATAATGAGCAATTGCCATATCAGACTCAAACACAAAATTCCCATCACGTAGCTTTTTATCCATGACCTGCATTCATTTAGATCTAACACACTCTTTTTCATATTTTGGAAGATTATTGAATTTTCCGGAAAATGATTGAACAACTGATAACTTTTTGGGAATCCTCGTAACAAAAAACCCATTCATGCGAAATCAGGAACGAAGTCAAATTTTTTTTTTTTCATTTTCATACCAAAGAGGTACCCTTTTCCAGAAGGACAAAAGGACCACGAGAAGATATCGCCAACCATACCAACACTTGTTGAGTCGAGTTAAACTTTTCGTGTCTTTTAAAAAACATTTCTGAATTTACTTCTCATTTTTCCCCGATTCGCTCCCGTCAAAAGTAAATAATGATTCGTCGTCAAAAATGATTTCCATACCTTCAGCGGGCGAAAACTCGTTGGCACTGAGACTTCTAATTTTTTATTTTTATTCTATTTATTGCTTCTAATAATATTTGGGTGTCGGTTTTCTTGATTTTTCAACTATATTCTTTTTGTTTAGAATGTTGCTAACATATTTTCGCCAACCGACTCTCCGTTTTCCGTGAACCGCTTCTCTCTTCTTTTTTCGCATCGTATGACAACGATACCAAGCGTTCCTCGAAATAGTATTTGAACGAATTGGAAAAGAAGAATGATGTGGCCGTCACAGTCGCCTAACCTCAACCCAATTGGACAGAGAAGTCCTACTTCCATTTTACACCTTTAGACTATCCTGAAAAACGAATTAAATCGAATAGATAACAAAATACTTGAAATTGATACAGAGAATGACAATATGTAAAATCATAGACTGTAGTTTTATTATTACTATAGGATGGGCAGTCTTTGAACTTGAATATTTTTTTCAAAATTTCCTGTTATATTTGGTCTTTAATCATTTAATTAGACTTGAGTGTATCAATAATCATGATTTTATTTTCACAGGTGAACATTGCGAAAGGCAGGACCATTGTGTACCGCAACCGTGCCTAAACGGTGCCGAATGTACGTCCGTAGGAGATTCTTATAAATGCACTTGCGCTCCCGGTTTTACGGGGGCGTCGTGTCGTGACGACAAAGACGAATGTTTACATACACCCTGTCGGCATGGTAAATGTATCAACACCCACGGAAGCTATACGTAAGTAACTATTATTCTCATATATTTCGCTCATCTCTAGAACCACTCGCGATTCTTCTTTGTTAATTTTAATAGGACTTTTGTAAGAGATGAAAAATTTTCATTTGAATTTACAGTCCTTAGTTGGAAATGTTTTTCTCTACGATTGACTTATTTTGATAATAAAATAGGCAAATTCGGAATGATATTATATTTCAAAATGCATTTTAATATCGAAATAATCACAAATTCAAGTTCAAATCAACCGCACCAATAAACTCGGCCACTACTTAAATCCGTAGGCAGCAACAGATCATCACCATCAATACCGATCTTGAAAACATTCTGGAATGGTATGAGAGCAATCTGATTGAGTTCAATGCAACAAAGACCCAGACAGCTATTTTTACAAAGAAAACTGGCACTGCGGCTCAGAATTTAGTCCTATCTGGACATAAAATATCACCATTACCTCAAATCCGCTTGTTGGGTGTTGATATTGGAAGCGATATGTTCTAGCATAGTCACTTGGCCGATTTAGCCAAGGCAGCTTCACAAAAACTTGAAGGGAGTCTTCAAGACCAAAAAGCTATATACCTCGCAACAGCTTCTTATCTTCTACAAGTCCCAGATTCGTCCATCTTTAGAATATTGCTCGCACATTTGAAGTTCGACCCCCAAAAGATACTCGACTGAATAGGCGATCCAGAGTTGACCAGAAACTTGGACAGCTTAGAGCATAGAAGAAACGTCGCCAATCTGACTCTGTTTTACCGATACTACTACGGCAAATGCTCTTCCGATCTGTCCAACATAATCCCGCCTAACAGTTTTTGCAAGACCTTCTCGACAAGTCGACGACGCTTAGAATTTCAATTTATTCTGACTCATTTCTTTGGAGAAGTTGGAGCCTGTGGAATCAGCTACCAAGGCACTTCTTTCTTGAACACTACAACCTACAGAAGTTCAAGATCAATATATGTCATTTAAATTGCGTTCTTTTCAAATTTCGGTGTTTGGTTCGTGACTTCCACGTGAACAATCACTTCCAACACTGGTGGCTATCTTTAAAAGTGTCCTTTTCAATATGATTCGTACAAAAAACCTATTTTTCTCTATAGTAGAGTGCTCTTTATGTATACGACAAAAATGTATTGAGATAAGTTATTTAGAATCAACATTTGACCTATACCAAACTTTAAAACCATCGGTCAATAATAGAATTTTTGAAAACTTTTTGGGGCATACTTAATTTTTCAAAGCATACTTTATATAAGGAATTTGTCTTCGGGCAATTAGAGCTAAATAAAATTGGTATTCAAGAATGTTTTCATCTCTTACCAGTATCGTTTCAGATTGTATGTACCGAATGTCCCAAAAGGAATGGCTCCTCAATTTGTTTGTTTGATTGAATAGTCTAAGACGCAAATATTCGTAGATTTTTTTAAAGAAAGCGATTATTTTTTGTGTTATACCACTCAATTAAATTCAATTCAATTCCCAGGTTTACGTTATAATTTTTTTCCCAAAATTATACTGTAAACAATTTCTGAAATATAGCGGAGAACTATTCTTATTGGCACACTCGGTACAAATATTATCTAATTTATTGGAAAAAAAGTCACTATTTTATTAGTACACCCAGTAGAGCCTCGAGCACTACGAGCAATGAGTTATAAAAGTATACGCCCACTGACAATGCGAGAATGCCTCCGAGTCATTCTATTCTCTATTAGGCAGTACCCAGTACCATCGAAACAACCAATGGTAAATAATTTATAATGGTTTCTTCGTGTTCGTAAATTTCAAAACGAACTTGTATCTCGTTTTCTCGTATCACTACGATGCCATACTTATAGGAAGAAAAATAATTCTCATTAGGAACTATGACAAGTTTAATGCGGTACGAATCCGTGTCGATATTTAAAGATGGTATAGTTATTTTAAATCAATAACAGTTTGCGGGTATTATATTTATTTTCTTATCATGAAAATACTACTCAATATTAAAATGTAGTTTAGTTAATAAATTAAATCATCCCTTTCCTGAAAAATTAATTTAAGAAACCTATAACTGTTTCATCTTGCCGAAATTAAATTAGTGAATGTCCCTCGTTGAACCAAGTTCCAGCTAAATAAAAATACAGGGTTATTCTAAATGATGGACCCATTTTTAAAAATTCGTATTTATTACAAATGCTGCATGAATAATTTTTATACCCAACACACTCATCTGCTTTTACTGAGTGCACGGCAGATACAGTTCCGCAGATCGTTCAAAGTTGTTGGTAGAGGCGGAACGAAAACAGCTTGCTTAACATAACCCCATAAGAAATAGTCACATGGGGTGAGATCAGGAGATGTCGATGACCAGAATTGTAGAGCCAGGTCTTCATTTCCCCTGCGAAGGGGAAGAAAGGTATTCATTTAAAAAGCCTCGTGCATCGAGGTGCCAATAGGGTAGAGCTCCATCCTGTTGAAAACTCCTGAGAATCTTCCATAATTTGGTGGAATAGCCATCGTTCCAACATGTCTAGGTACGTTATTCCAGTCACAGTTCTTTCCGCAAAAAAAATGGTCCACAAACGTCTGTACGTGATAAGGCACAGAACACGTTTATCTTCGGTGAGTCTCTTTAGTGTTGCATGTGGATTTTGCAAATCCTATATGCGAACTCATTGTGTCTGTTGACATTTCCATTGAGATGGAAAGTTGTTTAATCGTTAAAAATGTACAAATATGTCGTCCTCTAGCACATTACTGCAAAATTCGAAACGCTTCTCTTTGTCATTAGGGTTGAGAGCCTGCACGAGTTCTAAACGGTAGGGCAAACGCCGTCTCATACGGTTGGTTGGGGTATTCCAAGTTCTCTACTAGCTCGATTGGTACACTTACTTGGACTGCAAACAAAACTGTCTTCTATCCGTCCGACATCATCTTCTGACACACTCGGTCGGCCTGTGCTTTGCCCTTGACACACACTTCCAGTCTCTTTAAATTGATCATGCAAACGAGTAATACTTTTAATACTTCTGGTGGTTTAATACCAAATTCAGCCGGAAATGCCCGCTGCACTACAATTTGCGACAATGGCGGCAGAGTAACGCGAGAACTCTAGCGGCCGCTTCTGGAACCATCACCGCCTGCCTACACTTGTAATACATTAAAAAAACTTTGAAACTTCCCCTTTCCATTGGTATAAAAATTATTCATGTAACGTTTGCACTTTAATAAATACGAATTTTTAAAAATGGGTCCATCATTTAGAAAAACCCTGTATATTTCTTCTTTGGTTTTTCATTTATTTTATGGTATTTCAGCTAATTTCTTCTCCTCACTACAACATCGCTTTTTTCTATTGAAATAAATTTTATGGAATGCTTTTTCCAGGGAAAACCTATTTTTTTGAAAAGTGCTTCGATTGATTTACATCTTGAACCATGGAAAGTATTTTGTCTACTGTGATTTTTCTTGGAGTTTCACATGTTGCTACATTTCTTTTCTTTGAAAGCTCTTGTAATTTCCCAAAACCAAGCGAAAAACCTAAAATCGGATTTTTCGGTGAAATTTAGTGGGAAATAAAATAAACAAAAATTTCTAACCTTTATTAGCAAAATACTTATACGGCTATGTAATCCTTTCTACAGAGAGTTTTCAGCCTGTCCAAACCTTTCTCTAGTGTTATGTACAGCTTATGGTTATAAAAGATCGAAAACTTATTTTAGCTTAGATACATTTAAGAAAATTTTATGAAAGATTAACATTAATCTTTAATAATAATTGAAATAACCGTTTTGCATTAGAAATTAAATTTTATTGCTCTCTCCTGTATAAAAATAGACTATATAATGCATTGCCATATTACAGCTGACCAAGGACGGTATCGATGAAAATATTTGTAAATAACGAGCAACCAAGCTTTTATATGTTTGTCGAATTTCGAAAAAGAACGTATTATGGTCGATCGACCGGTCCACATGTTGTCCTTTTATAGAAATTAAAAAGATATGCGGATCGAGCGACGGTTTTTTTTCAAACACATTTCGAGTTTTGAGGTTTCGAAACACTAATTGACATTTTGTGAAAATCGTATAATATAATTGCTCTTAGTTTATTGTCCGCTAACAAAAATAATGTACCTAAATCGATCCCGATTGATTGACATCGATTTATTTATTATTAATTATAATTTTTGTTGATTGTTGCTTTAATTAATTGCACTAATCTCGAATTACACTGGTCAAGAGTGGTTTTTTGTCCTTGATATAAGATTGATTTTTGATTTATGAAACTATCAATGATTTCGTGGAATTTGCTTTTGTTTTAAAAATTTTTTTCAATTTTCCATTACATTTCTAAGAGAATGAAGGTTACTTTTGAAAAATTTGCTAAGGGAGATTTTGAATGTATAAAATAGGACATTTCGTATACTATGAGTCTGGAAATCCACACGTTTGATTTCGATCAAAACTTACTGCGCAAAAGTAACAATCCTCAAAATGATTCTCAAGCTTTTTCCAGATCATAGGAATATCGAATTCTAATTCAGGATATTCTCCTTTTTCCACAACCGATTAAGACTTAATACAGAAATAAAATTTATGGTAAACAAACGGTTTATCCATTTTCTTCTTCTTCTTTTTCTTCCTAACATAGATGACCATATTAGTAGACTACTGCCTATTCATTGCCAGCATTCTCGCCGACGTTTAGGTATTCCTTCTGTTGAAAAGTCTATCATCCTGTTGTCGAGGTGTTTAATTATTACAAGGCAGGGTAATTTTTATTATATTATATTTTATTACTCAATTTTACATGTTATACTAATCATAGACAAACGAACAATGCGAAGTTAACCTTATTCTAACCATAGAGATTATGACAACGATCATAGAAAATAAAAAGTTTCTAATTGACATTTCAACACCTGTGTGGTGTATTCCACTTTGCTGTTTAATATCTTCATTTCGTATTCTTTATTGTAGAGTTTTTCCTCGTATACTTCTTAGTATTTTCACTTCGATTGTTCTCATCGTCTGTAGTGTCCTATTCTATTTGATGTATTTAAAATGATTAACTAAATCGATAATTTTGGAGTCAATTTGGACGTCAATACGAATTTGGTCTTCTCGGTGTTGATGAACATCTTCAGTTGTTTTGTTTAGGTGTTGAAAGTATGTATTAGCCTTTGTAGATTATCTTCAGTATCGGCAATAAGCACAGCATCGTCAGTTTCTATTATTTCATCCATTAGCAATAGGAATATTTGTAAAAGAAACCTAGTATTCTTGAAACATATAGTTCTAAGTAAATCTGGAAAATCAGTGAAATCTACTTGATTGTTACCAAGAACAACTAGCGTAGCAACAGAAACTGATGAACCCAAGTTTTTTTTGATGATGGTCGAGGGAATATGAGAAAGGGATGATAGAAAACTCAACTTTTTATTGTAATTATGATATTGGATGTTTCTTCTAAACGAGATATAATTTAAACAAGGTACCCAGGAGGATATTTATAACTTGATTATGAGTCTATCAAACATAGAGTAGAGAATGAAATTAAAGTTGGAGTGTAGTAATTAATATTAAACTCACCGATTACAGTTTAAATATTTACCTATTAGAAAAAATGTCGGTTTCCATTAAAGATAGATAATAATTGGAAAAGCAGTAAAATGATTCTTAAAAAACTTTTCTATCGTTAAAACTTGAAATGCGGTACTGTAACTTTTTTTTTAAAATGTTGGTATCTATACACAAATAATTATAACTTACTTGATAAACGAAATGGTATTTTGGAAAGGGAGTGTCTGTTTATACATTATGTCTATGTTCTTGTGACTAGAAACGACTGACCTCTTGCGAGACGTTTCTACTCAGCATTCAGCTAGAATTTCGACTTGGATAAGTTTTATTGTTTTTTCTAAATATTACAGTGTTATATAAGGTGACCAATAAATAACGTCTATTCAATTAAATAATAATACAAAAAGAGAGTCCTTATATTCCACCGTTCCATGGTTTTAAGAGACCCTGGTTAAACCATTATTTCAGCAAAAAGATGCAAAAAATTATCGCAGTTTGATTTCACTACCCATTTCGTGATTTATATACAGGGTGAGCCAAACACACTCGCTTGAGTTTGAATGTTATAAGATGAAGCTGAGAGGGTGGTGGGGATGAGTAGCTCGGTTTTCGGAAATTTAGTCGCGATGAATCACTTCCCCGGACCGTAACGTGCAATCTGCAATTAAACATTATTAGGAAAATGGCGATTCGTGCGTTATTTTTCGGCGTTTGTTTCGACGTAAGTTTGGATTACATGACAAAAATCAGAGTCCCAGGAAAAGTGTGATTCGATTATGGGTCAGAAAGTTCGAAGCTACTAGTTCGACTCTCAATCAGAAACCTACGAGACGCCCAACAGAAGGCACAATTCAATAAGTTAGAGCTTCAGCTCAACGTAATCCTGGTCTATCGACTCGCAAGCGATCAGCCGCAATTGTGGTATTCAGAACATCTTTGCTCAAGGGAAAATTAGAAAGTGAAGTTCTTAAACTCGCCCATGGCCTTGGCAGTGTTAATAGTTGATAATTACGCCTAGTAATATAATGTACTATTAGTCGAATTATTGTACATGAGCCAACGAAAGTTTGTGCGTGGTGCATTTATGTTTCGAAGCAGAATGATGGGTATGCAAATTTTCAACTGACAGTGTCGCTATCTATCGCTAATTGACATACCCATCAAACGCGTTCCGTTACACAGTTTTGAATTGTTTATGCTTCGAAGTATTATTACTATGGAGCCAATCTTTAGTCTTAAATCGTGCACAGGTAAATCAAGCACATTCAAATAAATAAGTACCTTGCATGTCATATCAAATTTTCGTTCTTCGATAATGTCTACCCCAAATAGTTGTTGATCTCTGAGGTTTGGTCGACGATTTCGCGGGCTGCCTCGCGTTGCTCTTTTGATTGAGAAGCACGACATCGAACTAAAATTTCATATTCTCCTTCAGTCCTTTCATTCGTAATATATCGAATCAGAGTTGCATTACTGCTATGTTTCCAAATACCATTACGTTTAGCAGTCAGTTCCGTTTTGTTATACCATTTTCAACAAATGAACTGCTATACTGATATTTTGACTCATATATTTTCGTTCTTGTGCATTTTTCTGTATGTTGCGTTTTGTTGTACTGCGTTTTATATCTCGTCCCATGGTAACGGGACAAAAAGTAACCAGGAGAAGGACTGGTTCTAAGATAACTCCCCACCAATTTTCAGCCAAATCCGTTCGACCGTTCTTTAGTTATTAATAGTGTCACTAACACGACTTTCTTTTATATATATATATATATATATATATATATATATATATATATATGTGCCACGGAAACGGGTAAAAAATAACCTATTTGCTTTCCTTGATCTTAAGCTACCTCCCTACCAATTTTCAACCAAATCAATTGGGCTGTGCTTGGGTTATAAATAACTAATACGACTTTCTTTTATATATGCTTAATGTCCCCACAAAACGTTATTTATTCTCTGAATAACCTTCTTTTCTACGAGGCATATTTTTTAAGTAAGTACCGTTTTGCGATTCCGCCGCCGCAACCTCAAGGTCGGCGTTCCGCACATGCGCGTTGGTTACCTACATCTCTTGTCTATCCACTGACGCCATTACAGTCCGATTCTTCATTGTTTATGTTGTTTACTGAGTGCTTAAGATGCCTTCGACAATCGTGAGTCCCGCCGATTGTGAAGTACGGCCTGTTATACGATTTCTTAGTGCTAAAGGCGTAAAACCGATCGATATTCATCGTGAGATCTGTGAAGTTTACCGACAAAACATTATGAGTGATCATCACCCAAAAAAGTGCAGTTTAAGCAAACAATTTCTGCCCGGAAAATCATGTGCACAGTTTTTTGGGACAGAAAAAGAGTATTGTCAGTGGAGTTTTGGCCTTGTATTGAGACAATCAATGCAGCATCTTATTGTGAGACATTGAACAATATGCGTCGTGCAATTCAGAACAAAAGACGTGGCACGTTGAGTAAGGGTATCGTTTTGCTGCATGACAATGCCCGTCCACATGTGGCTAATCGAACCAAAGATCTCATCAAATCTTTTCAATGGGAAACTCTAGATCATCCTCCCTACAGCCCTGATCTGCCGCCTACCGACTACCATTTGTTTCTGCACTTGAAGAAACACCTGGGCGGTCAGCGTCTTCAAGTCGATAACGAAGTCAAAACAGTTGTGATACAGTGGTTAACAAGTCAGGCGGCAGAATTTTATGAGGAGGGTATTCAAAAACTGGTGCCACGTTATGATAAGTGCCTCAATATTCATGGAAATTATGTAGAAAAGTAGATTAAGGTACAGGATTTCATGTAAAAATAAAATTATTGCGATATCTTTGCACTTCTTTTTTTAATTCCAAAACGGTACTTACTTAAAAAATATGCCTCGTATAACTATACTCCTAATTTTTTCATATCCTTCCACATCTTCTTCAATTTTAATTACCCAATTGTCGGACTTTTTTTTCGGACTATTGGTTCTCCCACTATAATAATTACATGGATTATGCTACGCCTGTTTTCGATATCCGTTTCATTTTTCTTCTAACTTAATGACAACCTGTATAAAATGTACTTTTGCGCATTTTGTTACGTACAAAAATCGGCAACCAAAAAAAAGATCTGATTGATTTTATCCTGTCGTCAATTATCCAATCAACATATTGCAATACTATAAAGTGACTACCTATAAGGACCACCCAAATAGATTTAAATCGAACGATAAGGCCCATTTTAAATTGTAATTAAATTCCACAACAACAACAAAAAAATCCTTGATTCCTATCCGACTGATCAGTAGTGATCGAATCTGATACGGGCGCTTTTAATTCTGAAATTCTAACTTAACACCTCGCAAAATAATTCCAATAATTTAAAAGGAGAATTCTGAAATCATATAAGGAACAAAAATTGATTTATTCTCATATCTAGATGCTTGTATTTCAATTATTTATGATCGTGTTTTCGGTTATTAGGTCTCCATCAATTCCCTTTAATTATCTATTAATGCTAATTTAGAAAATAAAAATAAAATTTCTATGAATTTATAAATATAAAGAAGTTGAACAGAAAACTTTGTTCAAAATGTCAATTCACTCTTCTTTTTTCTTCCATTGATTTAATGGAAATTAATAGCTGGGTCACTGGGCAATCATGGACCGTAGACGTCCTAATAGACCCGTCGTGTCCCACTTAAAATTTCCAAATGTTCATGTCTTTTGAAAATCTAATCAGGTACCTTGTATTTAAACTTTTAACGTCACTAGCAAACTGTAAGTGCACTTGTGAGTGCTGGACTTGGTCCACAGTTTCTTTCTCCTCCATGTATCAGTGAATCGTCCGGGATAGCATGGATGTGGCATCGTAGATAACCGTGTCCAGTTCAAAAGCCAATGACCAATCAAATTTGGCGCTTATTTGAGTTGAGCAGTTAATTGGTAAGAGGGCAGAAGGTTTATCTATGTGTGCCTTTGCTTGTTTTGTAAGCAAACTACTCAAAGATGTTATAGGAACACTTTTAACCACAGGAAGAATGTGTTCTGGGCTCGTTGGTGATTTTACTTATCCCAGTCTAGTCATTGCCAGAATGACCGGGCACACATACCAGTAGTTTAATGGGATCTTAATCCGACCATCTTCTTTCCTTCGGGTCGGTGCCGTGCAATCAAACTTGTCGTTCGAATTTTCCAATCAATTTTCGACTCAAATAATGTCCCTACTTCTTGCTAATATTCTGCAAATCAACTTATAGCCTAATCGTAGTGCTATCTTCATTGCTGGTCATGGTCCAACTGTTTTTTCTGCATTTACTGCATCTATCTGTGAGCTACCTTAATGTAGATAGTTTTTGAGGTAGTTCCTCAGCTTTTTGAATTTATCATCTATTGGATAATCTTCTTCAATTATTGATAGATATTCTAGGTCCTGATGCACCAAGGGAGGTTAACTTCTTAATTCGTACTGATGTTCTGTTAGACTTGAAGCTTCTTTCGATAGTTTTTGGTAATATTTTTTTCCGATTTAAAATTGTACAGTTTGACAAGAGTTAGAATTATTTCCTATTCCAGATGAGCTTTCTCCTCTCGTCTTGTCGTCAGTCTTTAGTCCAGATTGATTCAAAAATATTCGTTTCTGATGGTCCATGTGATGCTTTCTTCAACTACGTAGTAAGATTCATGAGTTCTTGGCCTCATAGTAGAGCTTTAACGATCACTCAGTCAAGTTGTTTTGAAAAGTCTCAAGCTGAGTTTTGACTTATCAACACCAATAAAAATCAAAAACAAAATGGAGGCTTTTTACGGTGACTTGTAATCATCGGTTTCCACAATTAAAAATTGGTCTAAGTTGTTTCGATGGAGGCGAAAATCATTAGTAGATGACCCACGTATGGGGGTCCTGGCCGGCGCCTAAAAACATAATAAATTGTAACAAGACAAGTGTTCTAATGATCCTACATGAGTCTTTGAATATGACAAAAAATAGTGCAAGTTGGGTACTTCGAATTCTCAGCGCAGTGCAAATGCAGAGTCGATTAGAATGTTGTGATTGATGTTTAGAGCTTTGTCGCGAGGAACGAGAAAGTGTAATACGATAAATCGTAAAGGGTGAGGAAACTATGGTATTTTAATATCATGTGACATCCAAAAGAGATCCATGGAATGGCATCGGGAAGGAGAGCGCCTGCCAAAAAAGCAAAGGTCTCAAAAAATACCAATAAAGTGATGGGTACACTATTTTGGAACTAATTGTGAACTTACTCTGATTTACAAAGACAGTTGCGTCAAAGAATTATCGAAAAAAGACGTAGCCAAATCGGCCGAGGTGTGGGCTGTTTTTATGACAAAGCTCCAGTCCACACTGTTTCGCTTTCCAAGGCTACTGTGCTCGAATATGGCATGTAAAACATTGCAATGGATGTAATGGATATTTTTCAAATTAGACATTAACAAGTGAGAAAACCACGAAATCCATCGGGATAATCTACCTTCTCGACGATTGCTATGGCTGACATTGCACTTCGAATTACTCAATCTATTAACTGGCTCTGGTCGTCGATAAATTTTCTGTTTCCTAACCTCGAAGACGTTTTGGTTTATTTCGTTTGCAAGGCCATGGAATAGAATTTTCCGAGCATCACCTCGTGTACGCTAGGTAGTTACAGCGTGACCAAAATTGAATTCAGTACTTCATGATTCAGTCTATACCCTTTAGTATGATGTAATTGATGCAGTATATTATTGTTGAGGCTGTTGGTGGTCGATAAAAAAAGTACAAATTAAAAAAACTTAATACGCGGTAAGAACAGAATATAAAAAATCCAAGACACACACTTATACGTGCATGATATACCCATATTATGGTAGAAACGTGTTGTCATAACCTAAATCCAATGATAATTAGTAACCAAATAGGACTCAGATCAACCTATCTCAATTGTAATTTGATTGATTTCTTTGAGAACTAACCATAGATATTTCGTACTTTGTATATGTAAGCGCAATTTAAACAAAGCAATTCATGTTACGACACCAAGTGTTCGACTGAAATGGCGTTATGACATTCTTTCCATATGGTTTGTTGTTTTGATTGTCCTCACAGATGCTCGTTATAACAATCGATTATCAACACTTTTAAGGTAATACTTCTAAGAGTATAGAACAAGGGCATTTATGTCTAATATAATATAAAAATGTGTCGTCCTCTTTATACGGTATTGGAAAATAATTTATGGAATGTCAATGCCGCCTAAAAAGTCGTCTAGAAATTGAAAAACCGACCACCCTAAATTTTTTACGAAGATGAATACAACATTTATACTTTGGATTTTTAACCCTTGGAAGACCAAGCTATTTTTGGTTTCATGTTGTACCAAGGTTGGATAAAAAGTGCCACCAATATGTATAGATAACAAAAACGTCAAATGAAAAGTATTTATTGAATACAATTAAAAAAAATAATTTTCATTTCAATAATAAATACATACTTCTAAACAATGTAGAGAAAATTTCAATTACAATTTTTTATGAATTACTGTAGCAAGCTTCACACATGTAAGACTTTTGGGAATTGGCAAAACATATCTTTTTCACAATCTACCAACATTCTAATGAGAATTCCGTATTTGTCTGGCTTCTCTTTCATGAAGACTTTGAACGGGCATCGTCCTCGAAAAAGTGACAGTATCTTATCTATAACATTTGCTCCCGGAACAATATAATCGAAAAGCAATGGGTTTAACTTTTCGAAAACATTACGAATTGGAGCAAATTTGTCGATTTTTCTGCGCTCTTCGCGTATGTCTTTATCATCAAATCTGTTTTCATGAGTTGAACAAATCGTTTACGGAACATTATACTAAAATAGACGGACCATCCAAATTTACTCGACCCAAGATCGTGATAGTCCATTTTGGTATCATCATTAGTGCCCATCAGAATCAAAATTCCAATAAAAGTGTACATCTCGGTATATTCCTATAGTTTTCGACTATCAATTTTCATAAAAAAATTACTTGTACGGTATGAGGAAACTTTTTAGATTGGCAGCTCCTGGACTATTCACGATATTGTCAGATTTGTGTTGACAATTTGTCTACTTTCCGAACGGACGTTAGCAGTTTTCTATTCTACCTCTCATATAAAATTGTTTAAACAATAGTAAAGTCGAATAAATTACATTCGTTATTTACAGAGGTATTAAACACATATCTGAGATAATTTTGAAATGAACCTTTATCTGACAAGGGGAATGGCTTAAAGCGACTATTATCTGCACGCGAGATGCGAATAGAGGAAATGAAATAAACCAGTTACTATAAACTCGTACCTACATGAATCAAATCTTTATCATCCTCATTATTGTCTAAGGAAAACAAAAATTGAGTGGTTGTGACAGAATTTTATTAAAATATTGGGTTTGACAGTAAGTCATTTTTGTTTTTTTACAATAGAAAAAATGCACTCATCGTTTAACCGACATTTTACATTTATTCTGATCTTCATTTCTGTTCTAAGTATTTCGATAAGTTCATTTAAGACAGTGGTCGACAAATTGCGACTCCAAAGCCGCAGTTTGGCTCCTTAAGTGTGGCTCTGGCACACGGAAGGCGCAATAATTTTCATAAAAAAAAACTTGGTAATAAGAAAATTACATCTAATTTTGATAAATTAAAATTCTCTTATTAATTTGAGAACATCTATAATATTTTGTTTAAGAAAAAAGATAGATAAGTGATAAAAATTCTATATTGTTGTGAAAATATTATGGAAAATTCGATTGTTGATGTAAGAACCGAGAGAAAAAATTTCAGTTGCGATGTGGAGGTATTCAATGTGTGGCCCTTTTAATTGTTCTCTTAGAATTTCCGAGAGAACTATTTACGTTTGTTGGTGCTACTACAGTCCATTTAAAATTCAGCGTGGCATGTGTGTATAAACTAAACTTCGACGAACCAGTCGAACGATAAGTTTTTGGAATACCAACAAGTCCATACGGTGGACCACGGCATCACCAAATACAACAACAAGAATAACCAAATAAGTAAAAGACATTTTTTTGAAAATATATTACAAAGAATACTACAACCAAATTCATTAGAGTTATGTTCAAAAAAAAATTAGTACGGTTTACAAAATAATAACAATGTCGGTTGGACTAAATATATATTTTTCATGAAATATTTAAATCATAGTAGAAATAATGCAACAAACATCGCCTCCTAGTTAATAAATTATCTAAGAATTATGTACAAGGCACAACCAAAGAGTGAATTTTCCCTCTTAAAGTTAACATAATTAATCAAGTGCGCAAGCGTAACTATTATAGTTCTTCCAATATCAATTGCAGAAAACAGTTATGCGAGGATCAATCAATATCTTAATTCACTCATACCAAAATGAGAAATGGAAAATAATGTTTACTCCCCGTATAAAATTCAGTAAATACCTAACAAACCGTTATACCACGCCGACTCTGTATTAATGAAAACATGGTAAAAATAAATGCATTTCTATTGGCCGAAGCTGTATGTACACAATTTCCTCGAAATATTCCTGCCAGACAGTCTGCGGTAAGCAGTGGCGTGGCTTGCTGAGATTCATTTAATTAATAAAATTCTTTAAATAAATATAAATATGGCGTTCTTTAGACCATGGGCGAATGAAGACAGTGCTAATAAAGATTTAGATATACAAACACAGCAAGTTATTTTAAATATATTCGAATGTTTATAAAAGGAAAATATTCAGCGATCTGATAATGCAATCATAATAAGAATTGCTGAATTAACTACAGTAAATAAAGTGTAGTAAAGAATACATACTCTTCTCAGACTACCCCCTGACTTTTGCATATTTATCCCTATAGAGTTAACACGGGCGAACGTAAAATCAGAATTACGAAAATGTAATCTCCAAAACTGAGTAAAGAGGTTGTAGAAGTCGTAAAGCAGCAGCCTACAAAAGCTTTTTGGAAAAACTGCGTTGAACATGTTATCAAAGAAGAAGAGTATGTGGTATCACCCTCTTCACAACCCATCATGATTCAATCAAATGATGACTCTAGCTCAGACGATTCTGACTTCCATTATTATTTATAAAAATACTTTGGAATTAAAATGTTTTCTTTTCTTGTGTTTTATTTGCAAAGAATTTATTTTCCTTTATGGTTTTTGCTTTGAAATTTCGTTTTCCAAAAAAATAAACGAATGGGGTACAAAAACGGCTCAGTTCACGTCTAGTACCCTGTTTAAACCAAACTCCCTTACAGACAGGTACTTTTAGTCGTCTATTTACATTTTATAATTTAATATTCAGTTCTATCAAGTTAACGATGTATAATAATGATTTTTTCTAAGTTCTAAGTAAAACTACATTTAAGTGCATCTATCTAAATAAAGAAACTTGTCAGTTTTGAACCATAATCTGCACTTAATATTGGAAGAACTACGAGTATAATAAGGACAGGTCCCTCATGCCAGTAACGTGGTAACAATCCGAAATGATAAATTTCTTGAATAGAGTAAGCATTGCATGTAACACTGAGACGTACTGTTCAATACAAGAAGCATGGAATGCTCACCGGTATTGTGTTACTCCTCGTACGGCAGTTATTTTGACAGAATTTGGTTGTTAGTTTGTTTGATATTCCACCCTAAAGACTTGATCATGCTCTCAGCGATTTTCACGGTTCCCGCCACCTCTATCAACGACGTTCTATTCATAAGAGGCGGAGTTATACAACTGAGGGATACAAAATACACACCGTATTATTTGTTTACACCTTTTGAAGTCGCTTGTAACACCCTAGAAGTGAAAACCGCAATTTCTTTAGGACGAGTAAGCATTTAGACAAGATATAGAAGAGGCTATGAGCATATAAAAAAACGCCGAAGAATTATGTCAAAGCAATCCACGCGTTGTTTTCCACAAACAAAAGCACACTCGAATGAATATGTCCTAGGCCTTAGTGACGTTGTTCAAGCAAAATGAGTCGCATTTTTCGTATCTATTCATAGCTATGAATGAAATCTGTATCCACCACTACACTCTTGAAATGGAAAAATAATCAAGACAGTGGATTGCAAAGGGTGAACCTGCCCCGGAAAGGTTAAAACGATTTTATCAGGTATAAAGGTATCAAAAAAGCCACCGTATTCGAATAATAAGTAAGAAACACCCCGAAGAGAAGCTTAGTTGAGTGTGAGTGAATTTCCTCTCCAACTTTTTATCTTAGACATTAAGTATTTTGCACGATGGCTATTAATCAACTCTATGATTAGTTTTAATTGATTTCTTTCGAGTCGGATGAGATTGTTTCCCAGTAACTTGAACGGCTCCATAAAGATTTTGGAATGTAGCTTCCAGAAAACTATTCATGAAACTGTTTCCAACTCTTCGGTCCATTAGACTTTTGATGACACCATCGAATACGGAAATTAAAAGAAAGCGCTAGCGGTAACGTCAGTCCCCAGACACCAGAATGTCCAGGGTTTCGCAAATTTCAAATAGTTGTTCGTTGAGAGCTTTCAAAAACCGCTTGATGTAAGTTATCTATCTTACAAAACCAAAAAATTACAATTTGCTTTGAAGTAAAACCACTAATATTACATTTTGGGTTGTTTAGCCAACTTTACTGAGAAACGTAATTCTTAACGAGATCATTCTTGAAACGAAAGAAACGATAAAATTAAAACCACCGGTTTAACCATATATGGAATACGAACAAACGTTTTTCTAATTTTTTGAGGTATCGTGTTAAAACATATGTTCTAACTATAAAGTATCATGAGAATCTGAAGTTTTTTATTGAAGAAGAACATTTTTAGTACATCAACTATTGAAAAACCGAACTGGAATGCTTTTCAAAAAGAACTCGACGACAATGATCGGTAGGTAGGAACGACCGTATCGGATATGTGTGTGGAATAATATTAGTTACTTGTTTTCTAATACAATTAGTATGAAATAGTGGACAAGTATCATTTTCTTACTAAAAAATTAGGTAGAAATGAAAGTACTCGATACGTTCAACTGCTCAACGTTCATCTGCTTCCTATATATTGTACATATTTGTGACAGTGAGAGGGTATGAACCGTTGCGGATATACTTCTCTGATAGACCCATCGTATCTCATTAGTGCCTAAGATCTATGTCCTTGGAAGAGTGAATCAATCACTTAGATTTGAACCTTCTAACGTTACTGGGTAGACTATAAGGCGTGCTCATGTTTTTGAACCTCTTACGTGTCACTGCTGGAAAGTCTGTAGTTGTTTGCTTGGTTAAATTGTTTACGTGAATCAGTTGATTGCTCTCTGGAACCATTAAATTTTGCTAATCAAAATCTGGCGATGTAATCAGCCTCGATGCTCTACTTATCGGGCATCCAAACGAATTGCCATCATTCACCAGTTTATGTAAGAGTTTCTGCATTCCAGTTATGGATTTTATAGTAGCTCTCAGCAATTTGAGATTACTGACCACATTCCATCACATTAAATACTTCGGCTTGGAGAAGAAGCTGCTTGTTGTGATGTATTCTCCGCAGAAGCCTCGAGCCGTTCATTCTGAAGCTATCCGTGAATTAGAAACGATATAGTGGGTATAGAGTCTCAAGTTCATCGTCAGCAAAGTGTTTCTCTTTATTATTAACATCTTAGCCTTTCAAAATGATAAGAAATTCACCTAGAACCTTCGACTACAGACAGACCCTAGCTTCGAATTTTATCTTTATGTTCAAAAGCTCAGATCCTAGTAAGACTTCAATTGCTATTTTTTTGGTTGTTAGCATGGATTTTTTAATCCATGCTACACCTCTGGTGAGAAAAAGAGGATTATTTCAAAAGGGTTATTCCTATCCATCCAGAAGCTTGATAACTATTTTTATAAATTGATTAAGGTCGCTTTTCTTATTATTACAAAGCTAGCAATTTTGCGTGTTATAATCATAAGTACTAGCAGAAATACTTAAATAGGGGTTCACCTCCAGGGTTGTAAACATTGTGCATTTTCCAATAAACTATAATAATACATACCCTTATGGTTTTATTCATTTATATAAGAATTGCGACTACTTATAAAAATAGACACAACTATTTAGAATCCAAATTAGTGAGGGAAATTTATTTTTTTTCTCATTTTTATTAATAATACAGTTGTTGAAAAAATGTACAGTAAATCCTAGGAAAGCGAGAAATATTGTAAAGAATAACGGTGACCCTTGACGAAAGGTCACATGATATACGATCACATATTATAAGGGTTACACGTTCAAGTTGTGTATCAGGTGCTTACGGTCAAGTATGTAAATGTTTTATGACAATTTTCCTAGAAATAAATATAATAGAACCAGTTACTATTAGAGGACGGTTTAATGGTTTTTGTCGCATTACACAGAGGTGACGTAACAAATAATGAACGCCTTTATCTACGAGGGACTTCAATATAAACAAATTTCATAATACATGTTTTGATTTTTATTTTATTATAAAAATGCTCATATTATTAACAAAGTTGTGAAAAACTAAGAAAACATGTAATATATAATTAGTGATTTTTTAAGAGGCATAGGACTAGATTTTGAAAAAAAAAACACAAAAAATTTGAAAAAATTGATGAAATCTGTATTGGAATCGATAGAACGATCAGTATAATTTGATGTTTGAAGATAATTTAATGCAAATGTTGGCCGCGGCTCCGCTTTAGATAGCCTATGTGCAACCTCCAATTTTGGCACACTATCTCCAACATATCAGCCGGTATTTCACGCATAAATGCTTCAATATTGCCTTCCAGTGCGTCAATCGTCATGTAAATTATATTAGTGATTTCGTCTCTAGGGGAATCTCTGATTTTGGGAAGTCCCAATGGAATAGTAGAAGGGCGACTAAGAAACTACCTAGACAATTTAGTATTGGTTAATTCTTTATGATTTGCTCATTTACATGGTTATACTAAAATCACAAACTTCCTTCTTCTAGTGTTACATTTTGATCTAAACTGATAGAATCTGGAATACTATTGTTGAGGATCTTGAAGTTCAATAACCTGCAAATACTAATTTATCGACGAAGCCCCGTATAGTTTCTAAGCATTCAGATTCCGCTAATATCAAGATAAATCTTTTAAAGTGAATCAAGTATCTCGAATCCATGTTAATCTGAATATTTAAAAAAACATATCAATAAATCTGATCTATCTAATTATTTAAAGCAGAAGAAGTGACTCGAAACTCTAATAAGACGTAAAAGAAATCGATGTGCACGGAACTTGTTCGTTGGATCAAGATAGAAGAGATTAAAAGATTTAACAACTTGAAGACAAGGATGTCCAATCACTTCTGTTTCAACATATTTTTTTTGGACTTCAATTGCCAACATTTATTGATCTATAGATACTGCAAATTCATCATATAAATATCTGTTTGATAAACATTATTCGCTTCAATTTTATTAGCCTGAGAAAATTCAATAGTCTATAATCAAAAATAATATTTGTTGCTAAATTGTCTTGATTTCAGATCGCTACTGAATAAAAATAAGGTAAAATCAAGACAATTTAGCAACAAATGCATGTAAAAGGATATGAGATATGACAATCCAAGGAAATTTATCAAAAATATATCCTTGAATTCTCTAATTCATTTCGCTGTAACTTACGTCGCATTTTTTTGCCAAAACTAGTTTTTTTTTGTGGGACCGTAACAATCAAACACTAATTGAATAGCGATCAAAATCAACTCCATATTTCTGTTTTATTGTCTTTTCAAACATTGCTGTTCAAACCAAATGAATTCTTAATTTCTTGGAAAATATCGTATAACGTAATTTTTGTTTAATTAATTGCCTGATGATGAATACATAGTTATTCGAAAGCTTGGAATATAAACTCGTGAGCAGAAAAATCGACTCAAGCCGCGCGTCCGCGGTCGAAAGTCACTTGCAAAAAATCTATAGCTTCCATTGTTTTTCTGATAATAGCATCTCAAAGCCATCAGTCTTAGCTAAATAATGTTGTTTGGTGTGTTATTTTTTTCAAAAATAAAAAATCTCAAACGAAAAGGAATTTCAAACAATGAAAAGGGGTTATAATTAACAGTAATGAAAAAAAGATTGAATTCGTCAAAATCATCATTTATTTTCCTACCTCCTCTGGCCCCGATAATAGGTTTCACTCGCCTTTTGATTTATTCGATCTTGTTTGATCCAATATCGTGGCTGATGCAAGATTTCTAGCCCCAAATTTTCTGTCAAGTTCACCCCATAAAGTTTTCGCGCATAAAATTGGCGTAGGTAACGAAGTGATCCCCTGTATGTATCTGTTCGCCATTAATCCCCCCGCTCCGCTGCCAGTTTACGAGAATATATTGAAAAATTCTTAGCCTACTTTAGAACCAAACAAAATTTAAATGTCAAAATTTTTTACTACTCAACATTTTCTCATGTTCTGGAAACCAGACCTCCACAGCTTTTATTACCTCCTCGTTGGAAGAAAATATACTACCTTCTAAACTTCTTTTCTGTTGAGGAAAGAGATTATTGTCAGACGGAGCTAAATCTGGTGAATAAGGGGGGGTGTTCCAGTAATTCAAACGCTAAATCACTAATTTTTTATATGGCAACATGAGATTTGTATGCAGTGGCGTTGTACTGCAAACACAAAATACCTTTGGATAGCTTTCCGCGTCTTTTCTCTTTATTGTTTCCCCGTAGAGTAGTCAGTAATATTGAATAATAATCTCCAGTTATGGTTCTACCCTTATCCAAAAAATCAATTACTTCTTAGGACTTGGAGAACCAGAGTGTCGCCATTTCATCGATTGTTGCTTTGTTTCTGGATCGAAGAAATGTACCCAAGTCTCATCCATAGTAACAATTCGGTTTAAGAAGTCTACATCGTTTTCAAATCGAGCACAGATCGGACGCGATGCTTCTACCCTTGCACGCTTCTGGTCAACATTCAAACATTTGGGGATCTATTTTGCAGCAATTTTTCTCATGTCCAAATTGACGTGAACTATATAATGAACGCGTTCGTATGAAATATTCAGTGCTTCAGATCAGATCCATTTAGTCCAATTCGACGGTCTGATAAAATCATATCATGAACTGCATCGATATTTTCGGGGGCTGACACAGAAACTGGCCTCCCCGATCGGTCATAATCTTCAATGGAAAATTTACCTCTTTTGAAGCTTGCAGTCCAATTTTTCACGTCATTGATTACCAAGGGTATTAAGCATATCTGCTTACCTCTTAACCCTTTTAAATACAGCTATTTGATGATGGCTGGATACTCCAACTTTCGATTTTCACAATTTCCTTGGACATCTTTTTTCTTTTAATTTATTGCGTAACTCTGGTTTACTTTTTTGACGCCAAACTTTACACTGACACTCCTAATAAGTTATTGTTCGTTGATATGACAACGCAATATTTTGTTTATGCATGGAACTGGTCTAGGCTAACTAGATATCAATACATCCTTGTAAAATGTCCGCCTAAATCATTCAGGAACCTCCTCCAAAGCCAAGTTTTCTTTTATGCAATACTGAGCGAATCTTTCTCCAGGTATTCTATAAACTCTTCCTATTCTATCTTTGCCATGTTGGTACACTCTACTTTCGTCTGAGAAGAAGACGGAGCCCCATTGTTCGTCAGTGTTCTCTGGAAAATCGTAAACGAACTGCTCGGTGGGCTGGAATTAATTTGTGGCTAGTAGCGGGCCTTTTTGGCTCAAGGTGGGCTACCTTAAGTCTTATTCTGACTGTGCAAAGTTACCAGTCTCTTGGTAACGACAATAAACTCTGAAAACAACAGACCGACTCATGTTCAGTTTTTTTGCCAGTGACTTGCGTTTGTAGAGGTGTCGCATAAGTCGATTTTTTTGCTGACGAGTGTATATATGGTATCGTTTCTTATTTTGAATGAAATTTCTCCGTTATCATGGCGTTTTATATCAGCACGTAATCGGTCATCAAACCGTTTCAAAATTCCAAACAATATTTATAAAATTCCTTGTATAATAAATCCCATTGAGATCTTCTGCCGGAGTAAATTATTACACTCGGTATAGAATAGAACGTCGCAATCTCTTCTTTTCTGTATATTCAACATACCTGATCGATGCTTCAGCCTTTGAATAGTGGCCGTCGACCATATGGTTGTAAAGGCTACTCTTTCTCGTTTCCTCTTCTCTTTTATTTTTCTGCTTTTCTGTCCGCGTCCAAGTATCGACGACGGACGTTTTTATCGCCGGTGTCAGTGGAATACGTTTTTTTACATAAAACGGCCACCATTTTAGGTAAATTCTCAGACAATAGACGAAGAAATACTCATCTAGAAATGGCATTTATATCAAATGGGAATTTTTTATTGTTTTTTAACGACCGGCGAGTGTCGCTGCTGTAGTTTCGTTATTCAATTATTTTTTTTACGTTTTTCCATTCAACTCATCGAATTTGGACGTAAAGGGTAAACAATTAATGTTGATTGGTCGTCATAAATTGCAAGTAAATGTTAAAAAGAAATTGAATGTAATTTAATTTAATTATATGAAAAAAGTTGAGTAGAAAACTAGAGACTTTTGAAAGATACTGTGCATTACATTAATTTCTTCGAAAACTCGAATGTTAGAATAAATAAATCAGGAGTGACTACTCTACTACAATACTTGAACAAAGGAATATGCAAAATATAAACAAACAGGAATCTATTGTATTCTATTCGTTCTGTTCCCCAAATAAATAGAAAATACGAATTTACACGGAAACTATTATACAACATTCGCTCCAAATAAAAAGATCAAGATAATTGGAAATTTTGTGAGCACTAGAATAAAAAAAGAAAAGCTAAAAATATATTCGAGAAAGTTACCAGCGAATATAAAAAATAAGCATAAATTTACTAAAATTTACTTTGATTTGAACGCGTTAGTGTAGATACGTAGAGGAGGATTCAGAATACATTCCGAGGTTTTATTGAATTTCTCGAAAGGAGTTGGAGATCGATAACAAATTAATTTCTTCAAAAACTCGGATGTTAGAATAAATAAAGTGTGTACTGTACAACAATACGTTAACAAAGGAATATTCAAAATGTATCGGGGCGTAGCTACTCATCGTAACATCTGTAACGTACGTTTACGACCTTCAAAGCATTATAGTTTTTAGATCGTTGATTTGTGGTAATTAGATAATATAGAAATATTGATATCAATAAAATAGTCTTTATAATTCATGTAAAAAAACATTTTAAAATATTCACAGAGTTGATTTCAAACGTAGACCCACTTTAATACTTTTAATAATGTAAGGTTAGGAAACCCAACAACAATATAAATTTATTTAGTAATATACTTAATTGGTCGTTGCTTGAAATCGTGGGAACAAATTCTTATTTTTTTTTATTAATTAATTGGATAAGGTAATTAAAAAAGTAAGCGGTGGTTGTGGCTATTGTTTTCTAGAAAGTCGCTCGTAAGACGAATTAGCTACTTTTAATTATCGTACACCATATATGTGTATAAACTAGATAGAGATAGGGTTATTTACTAATAAACCGACAACTATAGAGGGCATTGGTTTCATAGGCGGAACTAATAAAACTTTTATAACCGATTTAACTATAATTGAACTACGACTTTGATTAGCGGGCCTTTTTAAGAAAGTTGAGTCGCTGGTTTATCATTTTAACTGTCTCAGACTCATAGATCCAGTTTCCATCGCCTGTGATAACTGTGATATTATAATCCTAATCTGTATGAAGACGATACAAATGAAACCGGATTTTCTTTCCGTTTATGCTTGTATCCTTTACCTTATCTATACACTTTCTCCAGCCTCTTCGTCTTTTTCCTTTAGTGCTGGCCACTTATTTCATTTGTTTCCCTTAAAAGTCCTTGTGTACTCCATGTGTTATAAATCGTTATGATTTCCGTAGATTTTTTCAACAATTGTAGTTCCTATCCTTTATTCCGAGGCTTTGGTTAGATTTTTTACCATTTTATGTTTTTTCCCGAGTATCGAGAAGTTGGCCCGAAGTCTTGAATCCCAACTTGGAAGCCCAAGGTTTCTTTTTGGATATCCTCGTAGATGAATTGCTTTCTCCACAGCTAAGAGTTTCATATGGTATTTGTCTTTACATGGACCCAAAAGGCCAGAGTCTCCTGGACTTGCTGTGTTTGATAATATAGAAGAAAATTTTATAGGTTTGGCGGCCAGAAGATTTGGAATGTGACAATAGTTTCCTTGGAAGATAAACAAACTTACTAAGCTCTGAAATCGCCTGTTTGGTCGAACTTTTGACACATTTTCATCTATTTTTGACTCATTAATCGCTCATTTCACTTACAAACAGTTTTTAAAATTACGGAATTTCAACCATAGACTTATTTTTATATGTCTTAAGCTTGCGTTGTACTTATTTTTCAGCTTGAAACAAAATTTAATGTTAGTTGTTCAAAATCCGTAACCGATGACTAAGAATTGGGTACAAAAATTCCTATAAATCGCTTGGATGCCGATTGCCATTAAATATCATTATAACTGCTATGACTATGTCGTGTTAAAAGCCCATGCTTCATGTGCTAAGTGTATTCTCTTATATGGAACCCCGATGAACTTTTCATTAACTTTCTTTCTCTGCAAAGGAATGCTGAACAAATTCAATCGCGATGCAATTCAAATTGAAGCACTTCGAAGCAAATGGTCGTACGTTTTACCGGAATAACTGGAAATGTCGCCACCGTTCCTTTAGAGGAATGTAGAACGGTCAATTCTGAATGGTACACCAGCATTTGTTTGCTGTTTGAAACCAATCGCAGAAGACGAATCATTCTCCATCACGACCCTTCAAAACGTTCTGGAGAAGTTTAAACATCGAATTGATAGGTCATCCGTAATACAGTCCTTGTTTGTAACCCAATGATTTCTTCTTATTCCTTCAGATTGAAAATAAATTGCTTAATGCACCCAAATCACATGCTTTGGAGGTACCTCAATCGGATTGGACCATTGATTCAAAAACTTGCAAAAGTGTATTGGTCTTAATGGAGAATATTTTGAAAAACAATAAAGCCATTTTAAATCTTTGTTTTTATTTTGTTCATCTCAAAACTTGAGTACCAACCCTTGACTACTATAAAAATTCTTGATTCTAGCATACTTACACTGGTTGATCTGTAGTAATTTGATTGAAACATTCAAATTGGAATCCCTATGATTCGTTAAAACAGTTCCAATATGTAACCGTTTAATTAGATATTTTTCCTAACAAGTTTACACTTTAAAGGTTATCCATCGGTTTATAATTATAGAATTGTGGTTAATTAGAACAGAAAAAAAAATTATACAGTTAATATGTTATATTATTATTTCCCAACCTACCCGTAGGCAAGGCCGTTTTAATAAGAAGTTTTTATGAACTTGATCTATTTACGTATGCAACCGGATCTAAATACTACCTTTTCATTATATGTTTGCTTCTGTTACTATTGAGAGTAGAATTCTAAACAAAATAAATGTATTTATGTATGGATTACTAAAAAGAATTAAATTTAAATAAAAAAATTTGAGATCGCCCCGTATTATTAAAAAAATATTTGTTTGAATTTCGGTTATTAGCTAACCAAATGAAAAAATAAGTGGAAAGTTATTTCAACAACCACTTTCTTAAAACAAATAGTTTTTGAGTTTGGTATTTTCACCTAATTTTTCTTATAAAATACTAAAAATAGTTTTAGAGTAAAAATTTACTTGCTTTCAGAAAAAAATTTTTTATCCACTTCTAAGATGAAATTAGATCTACCAACCATAACACTGTAAGCAGCATTTACGTACCATTAAGCTATCGAAGCTATTTTACATTCTAATACTCACTTGGCACAAAATCGTTCAAGAATTTGTAAAATCAAATTGATTCAATGAAAAATACTAATTGGAATGAAGGAAATTGTACATTACCTAACAAGATTTGAATCTACGATCATTTGACCATACGACAAGGACTTAGCCACGCGACAGTCAAGGCATCTTTTTTATGAATAGTCTCGAGAGAGAAAATTCATATACTAAATTATAATTTATCTAATCAATAATATTCAACAGTCAATAAAAATTTAAATTGAGCCAATATTATAATTAAATTTTTCATTGTTTTCATTTTCTTAATAAATATCTCTTTAAAATTAGTGGCGACATCTTTTAGTGCAATTATAAATCTTCGTTTTTTGTAGAACCATCTATAAGTATCATTTTATAGTTTAAAACAAGCTGATTAAAAGTCTCAATTGGTACAAAACCCCCAAACCCAAAAAACTATCCCTGAAAACTCCAAGGGTACCATATTGAGAAACAGAAAATTGTCCTATTCAAAATAAATATTGATAATAGAAGTCCCCTCGATACTAGATTATGTAACAAGTGGAACATATCCATAGTGAATGAAATAAGAGCTTTTCAAGATGATCCTCTGGCATTTTGTCTAAATATATTACTGCAAACATCATCTAATACTATTTAGTCTTGTCTTAATTGACTGGACTTCTGCACCTTGTTTGAAGCGATCCGATCTCCTTAATATTGCCTTATGTGGCCGGGAGTATTTAACGTTGTCCCAATTGGCAGGGACTACTCAATCTTGCCTGAATTTACTGGACTTCTACTCCTTTTTTTAAGTGGCCAGTAATGTTCAATCTTGCCTCTAGTAGCTGGTAATGCTTAACCTTGCCCCAAGTGTCCGGAACTATTTAATCTCGCCTGAATTGTTTGGACTTCTACACCTTGTTTTAAGTGACAAGTAATGTTCAACGTTGCCTTAAGTAGCTGGGAATGTTCAACCTTGTTCTGAGTTGCCGGGACTAGTTGATTTTGTCTGAATTGACTGGACATCTACACCTTGTTTTAAGTAGCCGGGTCTCTTCAGCCTTGTCCTAAATGGCCGGAGCTATTTAATCTTTCCTCAATTGACTGGAGTGGCCGGGAGTATTCCATATTGCCTTAATTGACTGGAATGTTTATGAAGTTATTTACTTCATAAACTTAACCGGGTACAAGGTATCCATAGATATTACATCCTTATATTGAATTCGTTCCTTTTAATATCATTTTAATTAATTGAATAGCATAGATTTGGCATTTAAAGCACATCAATCAAGTCCATTGAATTATCAGTTCTTTTGAATGTATACTGTTGGTAAATATTATTCTACCCTTATAACGCTTACCTATACCCACTGTGATTGATAAATCACCTCTATCAATAAATCAAATTCAAAAATAAATCCCGCTACCAGAAAAGCGAAAAATAACAACATTAATTACAGAAACAACGTTCTCCAATTAATCTTGTCTTCCTTAAAGGAACGTATACATTCCGAATGCATTTCCAAAAGCAGTAGATCGTTTATATATATTTCAGTTTGTTCTTAGTAGTTCTTCGTCTGTAACATTTGTAGTACCCATTGAATTGATTTCATCTTTCGCTTACACAGAAAACCGTCTATGGATGCAGATGGATCATTTTGACGGGCAATAACTACACTCGCCTACTATAATTCGTTACTTATCTGTCTTCAGTTTTTGGTTCGTTTTCGGAGTAGAAAATATATGAAGAAAGTTTTTTGTTCCGTTTGTATATCGGTTTTATCCTTCTAATTTGCAAACTTTCTATTTTAGATCAAAAAGTTTAAGAAATATTTTTACCGCGCTTTAAATCGGCCATATCTTCAGAAATGTGTAGATGTCGAGGATTTTTCTTTAAACGTTCAGTACCCTGGTGAATTAGGTTGTGTTAAATTTTTTTTATTATTCATGTTATATATGTTTGCTAGTCAATCGAAGTTTAAAATAAACACCCCAAAAAAATTATCGCATCACTCATTATTTTTTAAATATTCTAAATGTGTTGCCTGTTTTTCGAATTTTATTATTATTACGAATTAAAACACCAATAGATATGCCTTTTACACCATTTATTTTAAATCAGTTTAATCTACAGAGGAAAAAAAGTTTGATTTACCAAACATAGAAAATATCAAAAAAATTTTACAAAATATCTATACAAAAAAATGAACGGTGCTTAACCTAAAACCAGCCAATGAATTTCTAATAACGTGTGTTGCCATCCCTTACTCTAATTACAGCTGCCATTCGTCTTGGAAGGCTTCTAAACAGGTTCTGGACGTATCCTTGCGGCATCTTTTCCCAGAAGTTGAAAAGAACATTGTGAAGATTATCTAGTGTTCTTATTGGTGCCGGATGTTGCTGAATTTGCCATCCTAGATGGTCCCAGACATACTCTATTGGGTTAAGGTCCGGGCTACGTGCAGGCCAATTCAGGGTGGGTATTTTGACCTCTTTTAAGTACTGCCGAACTACTCTAGCAGCGTGTGGACGAGCATTATCGTGCATTAGCACCAAGTTGTCACCGATATGAGGCATATAGGATACTACATGGGGTTCTAGGATATTGGTTATGTACCTGTCAGCATTTAGTCTTCCATCATTCACTGGTACTAACTCCGTGCAACCCTCGACAGAAATTCCTCTCCAAACCATGATAGAGTCACCACCAAAGCTTCCAGTTTGACAAAAATTAACCGTTCACCACGTCGCCTATATACTGGTACACGCCTATTTGATGAGTACAGACAAAATCTTGATTCATCCGTGAATAAAATATTGGACCAATCTTGAATATTCCAATTTGCGCGTTCTCGAGCATATTCCAATCTTGCTACTCTGTTAAGACGTGGACTCTGACTTCTATATCTGCTTCTCTCAGCCTATTTCGAACTGTTTGTAGGTTTATTCGGACATTACGAGCAGTCAACAGATCTGTTTGCAGCCTTCGAGCGGTGGTATGCCGTTAACCTCAAATAACGATCATCTACTACCGAAGTTACCCTTCCGCGACCTTGTCCGGGTCTTCTGGTTAGTTGTCTTGTTTCTTGGTAGCGAATAACAACTCTGGATATTGTGCTTTGTTGAACTCCAATTACCCCGGCGACGTATCTTTAACTGCGACCATCTTGTATGAGCGCGATGATTCTAGCGGCTTCTTCATTCGTCACATGTCTTGTTAAACGTTGAGGCACATCCATTATTAACAAAATAAATTTAAATTTTCACTATACAATAACACAATTTGCTTAGAAAGTTCTCGATCTCAACGCATTCTCCAAGACAGAAATGATTTACTCGAGCATTTTTGCTTCCAAAAAAATTTGTAACAAATTGTGATATTTTTTGCCCATGATAAGAAACCAGAAATATCTATTAAGTTGATACATATACAGATTGTCCCAAAAAAATCAAATTAAATATTAAAAATATCCTAAAATACCAGTGATGCGATAACGTATGTAGGGTGTTTGTATTAGTAAAAACCTACACATTTGTCTCAAACAACAGCATGGGTAAATGGGATGTGAAAGTTTATTTGGCCACCAAGGTCTCCACACCTAACTGCTTAGATTTTTATTTGTGGACCGCATTAACACCAAAAGACCCACGACAGGAAATATATGATTGAAAGAATGTGACAGGTAGTATTTCAATGGCAGAAATTGAAAACTGATGGGATATGTGGGATAGGTCTTGCTTTCCGTCGCAGGGGCATAGATCCAAAGACGCTTTGTTAATTTTATGCAAGAAGACCAAAGTAGCACATTCGTTGATGCGTGACGCGGACGCCACGAATCCCTCCCCGTTCCCTTTCGTCGCTCCGTTTCGAATGTGGCGCGAAAACAAATAACCGATACTCTTTTAAGACATCTTGTACATACGAATGGGAGTCCGACAGAGAGGATGGAACGTCTGATGTTTCTTCCTAGGTTTGCAAGATCGTTTGCTCTGTTATTTCCTTTAATATGAAAGTGTCCTGGAATCCAGCCCGTTCCTTGAGGATACTACTCATAAAGCAGTTCCCTAATTTTAAGAATTAAGAGATTGGGGTATGAAGAGAAGGATGTTTTAGATATGGAATTAATTGCGCTCTGGGAATCAGAAAATTATGGTATCGGAGATATTGGATTTTGATATGATTCGATAATGGCATAAAATTCTGCTGTAAAGATAGTGAAATGGGAAGCGTTCGTCTCTCCTTTTTTCAAATCTACATTTCTACGATCGAGAAACAAAGCAACAATCGATGGAATGGCGTGACTCTGCTTCTCCAAGACCTTATAAGTTTCGTGTCCAAAAATCTGCTGGAAAAGTTCTTGCTTCAGTTTTTTGGAATTGCCTTGGAGTAATGATAAAGGTAGAACAATGACTGGAGATTACTATTCGACATTACTGACCATTCTACGAGAAAAAATGAAGAGAAGACGCGGAAAGCTATCCAAAAGTGTTTTGTTTTTGCAGGACAACGCCCCTGCACACAAATCTCATGTTGCCATGCCAAAAATTCGTGATTTAGGGTTTGAATTACTAGAACACCCCCCCTATTCACCAAATTTGGCTCCGTTCGACTATCATCTCTTTCCTCAACTGAAAAAAGTTTAAAAGGTCGTAAATTTTCTTCCAACGAGAAGGTAATAAAAGCTGTGGAGGTCTGGTTTGCAGAGCAAGAAGAAACAGGATTAGAATTTTTCAATATATCCTCGTAAATATAATTCCTTCTTACTGAAAAACCCTGATTGTATATTTTGTTTCAGATGTACCTGTAGCGAGGGCTACACGGGCCAAAATTGCGAAAGCGAGTATATCCCTTGCGAACCGAGTCCTTGTCAAAATGGAGGCAAATGTCGACAGAGAGATAAACATACTTACACCTGCGAATGTCCATCAGGTAAGTTTTTTTCTTTAAATTTTCTTTTTCCATTTTTATAAATTAGAATAAAAAATAGTAAGATAGCAAAAATACGTTACTAGTTTAAAACAACGATACATTTATCTTAATGTATAAAAACGTAATACTCTTAGATTGAAATCAATAAATAATGTTTTGATGTTAATAAACGGTCATGAATTATTTATTAAGAGTTTTGACATTAAGCGAAGAGAATATGAGTTAAAAGGTTCGTGTACTTGTTAAAACAGTTTAAGTAACAATATTTTAATCATTAAAATATATGACCTTTTTATATCATTAAATTTATTACATATATTATTTCTAATAATTAATGGAGAAACCAGATGTGTCTGTTATTGGCAGGTTGCGCGAGGAAAACGACATCTAGTGGTTACAAAAAAATCATGCTCGCGTAACAAATAAACAAAACAAAGTGTTAAAAAAATAATTTGGAAATTGAAATGCACTACAAAACACTGCGACCGTATTGATTGAGTTGAAAAACGGTCAAATTTCGTCCGCGACGAATTCGCAGCGCGCCCGCTCGGCTTTGAAGTCGCTCGCAATCCGCTAGTGTAATAAGGCCTTTATACTTTACCGGCAAGAACACAAAACTCTATTCATTACCATTTTCACTCAATAATCGTGATATAGTGTTTCAAAAAAAAGGTGATACCTTCTCTAGGATAGATAGAAAACTGAGAAATAATTTGGGGCTTGTTTAGTACAAAATTTTCGGAACGCCATTCGTATTCAATTTTCATTAACTCCATAAACCTCCATGGATCCGCCAATGTTTAGATGTCCGTTAAGGTAACCAATAATAGTTCAGGGTCTAATTCACCTTTTTGCATTATTTTAATCACAAAAACAAATAATTTCCTAGTTGGAATATTAAGAAAGTACATCATTTGAATACGCTTTGAATAATACCGATAATGTTATTTCTTGAACGATAGTTTTTTTTTTAATTTCTTTTCTTCTCACACACAATTTGCATTTAGATTGGCCAACGCGAAGTTATGAACAATTTCATTATGAGACGCGAGACGCTATTATATTCATTATAATCTCGGAATACTTTTTGCATCTTTCTTTATGGGGTCAGTTTGAAGGCTTTTTCGATGTTTTGTATTGACTGATATGAGACTTTAGTTTCTTTAAAAGTTTATTGACATTTTTCAATTTAATCTGCCAACTTTCATATACTCTTTTGTGTTTGTGCCACTTTTCATATCTTCTTGTGTGTTGAGGCTTATTTTGGCGTCTAAATGTCGATTTTATGAATCAATGTGCTTATTCCAATGCTTATATTTCAGTTCAATGTTTATTTTTTAATTATAATTTGGTTTTTCTTATTTTTTTCTTATTTCAATCTTATTTTTGACATTTAAATGCTGAATTTCTGGAACAAAGGTCTTTTTAAATTCAATCTGCCACTTTTTATATCTCCAATGTGCTTATTCCAATGCTTATATTCCAGTCAAATGTTAATTTTTCATTACTCTTGATTGTAATTTGCGTTTTTTCATTTTCTTCTGATTTTTAGCTTATTTTAACATTTAAATGTTGAATTTCCAAATCAATGTGGCTATTTCAAAACCTTATTGAATTGAATAATCATTTTCTCAATAAAAAGTCTTTTTATATCCAATCCACCACTTTTCATATCTTATTGTATATTGAGGAATATTGTCGCGTCTAAATGTCGATTTTGTGAATCAATGTGCTTATTCCAATGCATATAATTCAGTCGAATGTTTATTATTTAATTATAATTCGTTTTTTTTATTTTCTTTTTATTTCAAGCTTATTTTGACATTTAATTTCTGAATTTCTAAATAAATGTGCTTATTCCAATGCACAATTGATTTGAATGTTCATTTTCTGAATCAAAGGCCTTTTTAAAGTCAATCTGCCACTTTTTATACCTCCCTATGTCTTATTTTGGCGTCTAAATGTCTATTTTATTAATCAATGTGCTTATTCCAATGCTTATACTCCAGTCAAATGTTAATTTTCCATTACTCTTGATTGTAATTTGCGTTTTTTCATTTTCTTCTGATTTTTAGCTTATTTTAACATTTAAATGTTGATTTTCCTAATCAATATACTAACTTCAATGTCTAATTGATTTGAATATTCATTTTCTCAATGAAATAATCAATTAAATTCAATCTGGCACTTTTCATATCTACTTGTGTGTTGAGGCTTATTTTGTGATTCAAATGTCGATTTTATGAATGTTTGTTTGTTCAAATGTTTTTCAAATCAATCTGCTTATTTGATTATTTTGTTTTCTATTTAAGCTTATTTTGACATTTAAATATCCATTTTATGAATCACCATTCTTATTCTTGTCTATAAATTTGATTCAAATGTTTGTTAATCGATCTAATGCTTTTGTTTTAAAATGCTTTTCATCAAATACTCTTTCTTTAAATCATATCTGCTTTTTTTATATTCCAATACATATTTTCGACTCAACTGTTTTTGTTTTTCCAGTCACTTCTCCTCTAATTCAATCTGCTTCTTGTTATTCACACTCCGACATTTCAATGTGAATTTTACTGATTAAATTTGATTCTTCCTGAGCCTATATTCTTTTTTTTTATTAATTAGTTTTCTTTTTATTTCAATATTCATTGGGTATACTGACATTTTTTTGCTTCAATTCAATGCGACTTTTTAAACCCCCTTATTTTTAATTCATGTCTGCTTCTTTTTATACATTTTGAATATGTATATTTAACTCAGATTTTTGTGTTTCAAGTCGATTTTCTTCTTTATTAATTCATTAATTTATTAATTCTGCTTATTCTCGTTCATTTACCGAAAAAAATCGATAAAACATAATATTGGTATCAACTTTTTTAGCACATGGACTGGGACTTTATTTCTAACGGTAAACCATAGATGCTATAAGGAAATTATCGCTGCTAATTTTAGTCGAGTTTGACTGGACTATGGCTAAAAGACATTTCTAATGTCACTCACATAACATTAGATATTATTTATAGAAGAAAAACGTATGGGACGCGATCACGAACTAGTAGGAAGAAATTAATAAAGTAAATTACGAATATCTTGTAGAAACGGTATTTAAATATCGAAAAAGAAAATCAGAAACTAAATAAGAAGAAAAATATTAATCGTTATAAGAAACGACCTCATCGTATAATTTAATTGAAATTACGGTAATAGAAATCTATATTTAATCGAGTGTCTACTACTTCGAAGAATTCGAACAAAAAAATTATAAAATGCAAATGATTGGAAATGCCTTCGGTGAAATTAGATATACGAGGTACAACTGAAAAATAAATTTTATAAAAATTGGAGATAATTAACCTTTTTCAAAAAACTTTCTTTGAATCCACAACTGGAGGTCTTTCTGGAAATTACTTTAATTTTAAATAAAAATTTAAAAAAAACCGGTGATTGCATTTAATTAATAATAAAATTCCTATTTACACCTAGCAACCCTTATGCTGCGGTCGACTGAGAGCTGACAACCATTTTTATTTTGATTTCTGACATCAATTTCTTTCAAATGCTGTAAGATTGAGTGAAAAAACATATAGCTGCAAGTCATATTAGTATATTAATGATATTAAAATTAATTACCGGCAATTACGGCTAATTTTTACAAGGCAACCTTAATCCTTAATCCATTCCATACATATTCAAGATTCTTTTAAAATTAATTTCATCCAAAAAACAGATACCTGCAAGATCCAGCGGTAGGATATTAGACTATATGGTCCAAGTTTTCGCTTTCAGATATATTCCAATTTGACAACTGCGGACCTGCGGGAAAAAATCAAATAAGGTAACGGGAATACCATTGGAAACCAATTGAAGAAAAAGGAGTAGGTAGTACAGTTCTGGATAAAAAGGAATTTATGTTCTAACACAAAAAATAGAATAAATAGAAAATACGAAGACAGTACCTACTCTAGTATACGAATGTGGCTTCACACATATTAAACATCCACCCTAACCCTAACCTTAATCTAACCCAGTATTTTTTTATCGCAAAGCTGAAGTTCGAGTTAACTCTCAAGATTCAATCGCATTCAGAGTGTCAATACAAATATTTTTACGAGCTTCTTGCTGTTCAAATGTAAGGATTTTAGGCACCAGTTTTGTACACACACACTTTTCGCATGTTACAATATTTATTTATTCCTATAGATTTAGCATTATAAGGTTCAGTTGTGGTTTTTCCAAGTTTCATGTGAAATTTCACAACATTGTAAAACCAAATAACCAGCTCCCATATAAATAAAGCCAACGGCTACACTGATTTGTCTACAATCACTGTAGACATCACATTCGAAAGAATAGGCTCAGGCTAAGCAACTGATCGCTAACCATTGGTGCAGGCGTACTTTTTTGTAACATCGCTAGTCTTGTTACTTCATAGTCACACCTCGTATATACGCATAGTGGACATTTTTAACAAAATTAGAAGATTAGAATCAGAAAGTACATCCATTTTATTCAAGTATTTTGAGCAAAGGTGCTTCGAAATATAAATCAAAATTGTGTCGCGAGACTGCGGATCCAAGCAAACGAAGCAAAATGAAAAAAGAATTTATGCAAACTTCTTGCTTGGATGGCCAGAATAGATTCAAAAAAAAACTTTGCGAAATGATCTTTATTTATATTGTGTTTACATTTGTCTGATCAGTATTACCGACCTAACCTCTCAAAATTCCCTTTCTAGAGCGCGAAATTCGAATTAAAATATAAAAATGCTTACATTTGAAAAATTTCATTTGATATCGTTATTGTACAGAAAATTGTACTGTTTTCTTAGTATAAAGTAACAGAAAGTTGAGAAAATCTTTTTCTGCGTTAGTATCTACGATCTCCGTCCGAAGAATTAAGTCAATAACATGTATACACGACAAAAGTTGAATCAAATCTTCGGCATTTCCTCAACAAATCTTGACCACGGAACACTAAATTCTTCGTATTCAGCCATAAACTCGAGATTTTCTAAGATACATGAAGCTCGGGTTAGTAAAATCGACGTTTACAATGGCTTATTCGTTGGCGGTATATGAGAAACATGAGATGAGGCGCTCCTTGAAACTTCCATACGACAAAACAACAATAAACCTATTCATTCTGACACGTATATGACGTATGGAGACGTTCAACTTGCTGGTACGACTCCTACGAAAAGGGTTATATACCGGGACAATACGATATCTCATTACATTTAAATTAGAAAACAATAAAAATTAATTGTCGATTCAATAAAGTATTGATTAATTAATTTATATTATACAAGGTGAAGTTTATTAGTATTGTATAAACTACAGATGTATAGAGTGTCTCATATTTTCAATGTAGACCTTTGCGGCAGTCATAGGCGTGCGGCAATAAGTTTAATACAAAAAAAATGCTACATACTATATTTTATTATTGTTACCGAAAAGTATAATGAATATAACAAATTCTAATAATTTTATATGTGTTATACGAGACATTTTTCCCAAAAAGGCGACGCCATGGCCTTGTCTGCAGATGGAACGGTCTTTGTTTTCTTTGTAGCGGGCTCTCCCTTTTCAGTCCATTTTTTTTATTATTCTTTTGTTTCGAGTATGAAGTGATGGATCCATGTTTCATCCATAGTTATGAAACGTTTTTATTTCTGTGGAAGATTGCCAAAAACTTGATCTTCACGACGCTGTTTTTGTTCTATTGTGAGGAAACGCGGCACCCATCTTGCGCACAGCTTTCTCATGTCCAAATTTTCAATTGATACGCGATGTGCCGCATTTTTGGAATGCCTACTATGTCTTGTAGCTTACAAACTTTCAATCGACGATCATCCATTGCCTCTTTGTGGATTAAACATTTGAGAAGTCGTCACCTCATTTGGTCGACCACCACGATGTCCATCTTCGCAGATCTTACGGCCTCCTTTAAACTCTGCTACCCAATAATTCAGATCAGTCTCCTCAAGAGTAGAATCTAGTTCAGCATTTATAATGGTTGTACTAATGTCTTTCAGATAAAAGTATTTTATCACATAACGATGGCCAATTTTCTTCATTAGGACAAATTCACTGAAAACGTTCACTATCAATGGCTGCGAAACAAATACTAAACAACGTAGCTTCTTCAAACTTGAAACATATACTGTATATATTGTATACTTTCTAAGCAACTACCGCCATCTCTAGGTCAAACCAGATACTTCTAGGACCATCTTCGTAAGCAGGATACATATACAAGAATAATAGGGAGTAGGAATATATTAATTACGAAGAAGAAGAGAGTGGATCTAGAGCTGTAAGGTCCTCTACAGACAACATAAATCAATAGATCATTCTCTATATTATATGTACATACCAACAATACAAGTATTGAAATCCTCCGTGTTTGGATATGGACCGGAAACGTGAAAAATAACAGAAAAATTAAAGAAAAAAATAGAAGCCGTGGTAATGGATGCCTTAAGCAAAGCAAATAGAACGTCAAGACTAGATAGGTCAGAAACATATTGCGGGAAAGAAGTTTGGTACAGGCTCGTGCCGATGATGGTGGAGGAAAGATTACCAAAAAAAAAAAAAAATTCACTACATCCAGACTATGCGCAAAAAGTTCAAGAGCTGTTATCTCAAGACCTGGTTCAGCAAATGAATTTCTGTCTATTTCAAAAGTTCCCATCAGATTTTGGTTCTATTAGCCGGCATGCTGACGGACATTATCTTGATGCCTTTACTATAATTTCATTAATACGTCGTTGAATTTATTGGGTTACTTCCAGCGACAGTACCTTTCTTGTCCCGTTTTCTTTGCTGACAGTGTTACTTTGAACATGATAAAGTTAAGTTATCCAAAACAACCCTTTTAACAGCGGCGCATCATCATCAATTACTTATTTATTATTATGAACTCTAACCTCGTTAAGTTATCGTTGCTATAAATTTGTCTATGTTTAGTTTGTCTGTAGGTTTTATGGATTCCACTTCAACCCTATTAGAGAATCGTCCTCAGGTTGCTAAATAAATTGTTTTCAAAAAGCAAGTTGGTGAATTGAGTTATTTAATTATATCACAGTTAAAATTTCATTGGTGGGATTCATAGAAACTAATTATCTTTGGTCTCCGAAGACATTGTAAGTATTCGTATGTAAAGTATGACTACCTTGTCGTATATTTTCTCTTCTCATAGCAGAGTCGGTTTTGATGGTAGGCTAGTACTAAAAAGGTTTTTTATGAAAAAAAAAACTGTTCAGATGATAACGAAACCGATAAGCGTCTGCTCTCTTTAGGTTAGCGCTCAAACCCTCTTTCAAGAAATTCAAAAATCACTCACAGAATGTTTTATTGGTATATTACAAAGAAGGCATCTCGAGAAAAATGAGAAACTGAAAAGACACAGTTGTCGTTACCAATTCATTGCTGCATTTCGACGAAGGTGGACGTGTTTTCTCCTCTTTAAATTTTTCCTGACATGGATCACTTAAATTTGAGCTCCGAGTCGAATTCTGATGAGGAATTCTCAACAATACTTCTACTGCGCCAGAAGTCAAGATCGAAGCGGTCCAGAAGTGAATTTATAAAAAAAGACTTAGTCTTAGCCGAGTTGAGTTCGATAAAGTTCACACTATGATTTAACCTATAACTTACTCCGAGGGATGCAATACTAGTTCAATCAATGTTTCTTCAAGAGATTCCATTTCCAATTAGCGCGGTCCCATTAGACAACATGAGTTACAGAAACTGTGCTGCCCTGCACGTGTTGATTGCGTCTCAACTTGCGCCCGGCCCTAATGTTTCGCCAGTACTAAAGGATAGATCACTAGCAATCAAACTGCCAATTTTTCGTGTTGTCGAAGCGTCGAGAGTAAGAGACAACCGATTTTGATCGAACAGCCAAAGACTGTACAATCATATCAAAACCTGCACTGTGATAATTGAAACAACAAATACGATCGTAATTCTGTTATCAGGTTAAATTGGTATCAACCCGGTAAATCTAACGGTATACTTATCTGATGAAAGTGATTTATTTTTCATCGACTTAAAGATAATATTGATACATCTTTTTAGTTCTCGCGAATTATTTTTCCGAGAAATCGCCATCCTGTGTCATTATTTATTTGTGTAACCAAATAATAAGGTACTGCATCTTCGTATTCATGGGAGCTCTCGATACAAACGCGACGTCAAAGGTAATGCACATTTGGTCGATGGTAGTTTTCTTACGTAACGCGAAGATGTGATCACAAATATCTAAAGAAATAAATTACAGTCTTTCCGAATACGTTAATTCAACGTTGATCTATTGTGTATGGTTGAATGGTACAGGGGGCGTTGTGAACTGAAAACTTTTCGCTTTTATTCGCTTAAAGTTGTCGCATACATATTTTTAATAAAAAAATGGACAGTAGATGAATTCAATGCTGATAAGCTTCTATATCCATAGTATATAGTTAAACGGATTAAGTTCGGGGCTTACTAATCCTGATGTCTTTCAACTTTTTCAGATGTATGCCTTTTGTCTAGCTCCTCCTCGGTTTCTCTGTTTTTGCCCATATTTCTGATCCATATTTTAATACGGACATGGCTACTTTTTGTTGTATATCTGTTTTTAATTGTTTCTCTTTTGGTCAGAACTGTATCTTCCAGTCGCTACATTCCTGTATCTCTCGTTCCAGTCTTCCATCGTCTGTGATGTAATGCCAAGGTATTTAAAACTTTTCACCTGCTCTATTTTTGGTTCTTTTTCTTTTATCTTATAATCGTTTTAGTATTGTGTCCGTTCATTTTTATATTTATCATCTACTGCCATTATTACCATTCCTTTCAGTTGGAATAGAGAATATCCACAAAGGAGAATTGCATCCCCTCGTATGAGGACCCTCGTTGTAGACGAACACTCATCTTGGTCTATTATGTTGGGGACATAATAATTTACGCAAACGAGTATCTAGTCACATTCACAAGGAAAAAAATCGTCAATTTGAACGGGCTAACTGTTGAGTGGTAAACAGTGATGATTTGCAGAAACTTGGCAGGGAACAATTGGAGCAAATATACCCCTGGGTACTTACTGAATGTATCAACCTAAGTAAGAAGAATTTACGAATATAAACAAGAGTCTTGACGGTGTATTTTCGCCTCAAATGGATACCCGAAGACAAAACTTTAACCAAGACATCATTCGACTGCATGGCGCGTATTTAAAAAAAAAGTAATTCATGTTTTCGCACACTTTACGTAATCAAGATGGATGATTGTCTGTTTTACGTATTAGGTGAGCTGAAAAGCTCGTAGATTGACACATAGATAGCGCTACTATAATTAAATACGTATAATTTTCAGTTAGCTTTAACCTAACAAATTTGACAGCTGTCAAATAATTGGATGTTGAAAAAATAAACTATTGGGGCGTTTGAATAACGAAATCGCGGTAAAACTGTACCGTTTGAAAAAGAATCAAGTGGTGTTTCATCAAGACAATGCGTGGTATCACGAATTGATGAAAACTATGAGAAAATTGCATGAATGGAGCTTCGAGATGCTTCCGCATACACCGTATTTTCCAAATCCAGCCCATAGTGACTTTTCCCTGTTCTTAGATCTCGAGAGGATGCTCCCTGTATAGAAATTTAATGTCGATGAAGGTTATCGTCGAAATTGAAGCCTATTTTGAAGCTAAAGGCAAATCGTACTATGAAAAAGGTACAGGAAAAAATATTTTTTCTGTGCTAACCTACAAACTTTCTAGTCGACCTGTTGGATTTTAAACATTGTATACATATACAGAAAATCAAACAAGACATTATAATATCAATAAAATTTTTAACATAAAAGATAATGTTCATAAATTGATTCGATTTTATGGGACATAATAAGAAATAATTCTAGCTGAAAGATGACTAGATGATGAATAATTATTACCATGTTATGGTGTAAATTGTTGTTATTTCATTATTTTAGCTCTAATGATTACATTTACATTTTAAGATTAAATTGAAACAGTTTATGGTTACTGAGAATCGATCGATATAAAGTTAAGAGTATTTCTCTATTTTTGAAACTCACTAACCAGTTTCTTCATTTTAATGATTTACATAATCTAAGAAAATCTTATAGTCGTTACCTTGAGATACATTTTTAACGTACTTGTCCTCCAAAATTTGAACGAATTCCTCAAGATTAGATACAAGAAATTGTCACTTAAGGCTCTATCCATTATAAGATGGAAGTAATAGCAATTCATGGCTTTATTCATGGATTTTTGTCATGGACATTTATAAAAGACCTATTTTCATTGTCAAATGCCGCTGTTTTCTTCTTCTTACCCTTTTAAAGGTAGTTACTGATTTTATTAGCCAACACTTTAACCTTCTTGGGCAGTTATTTACCTCGAGGAATCGATTGCTTTAGCTGCTGTTCTATTTGCAATGATTACAGGCTTCCAAATCGCAAAATTTAGTCTATATTACAGGTCAAAAATGCTAAACACTCTTGTAAGGTTTCCACGTGATTATGTTTATGGAAAGGTTTTCCACATCATTCAAAAGTGAAACCACCAAGTGATGAGATATATCTACAGGTTTGAACAATCTCTACGACTTACAATATCCAATTGTCCCACACCAAAACGTCATTTTTTCTTATTGTTTCGAATGTAGAACATCAAAATCTTCCATAGTATAACAGGCACGATTTAAAACACTCCTTTTTTGACTATTGGCTCACCAAATTCACCATTCAGAACACAGCATCGTGAAGAACTAGTGTCGTTTCTCATCAACTTCGATTCGACTGAAATTAGGGCTTTCCACTGAAATCCAGAAGAGATTCCGTGTCTGTGTAAAAAAGCAAAGGTCGCGAAAAGCACCGAAAATGGCTACAAACAAAATTTTGGAATTGCGAGGGTATACTTTCGATTAACTTCAAGGAATCCAATACAACCGTAAACACTACATATTACTCTCCCTTACTAAGACAGTTACGTCAAAAAATTATCGAAAAAAGGCGCGGCAAAATTAGCTGAGGCGTGCACCTTCATGAAAATGCTCCAGTCCACACTGCTTTGCTTTTCAAGTCTACTGTGACGAAAATTTTCAAACAATCCTTGTATTTACCAAACTCAGCATTGGCATTGGTTTTAGCAAACTATATCACTTAACGAACACAAAAAAATCATTTTTTTTCCATTGTCTTCTCACCTGACTCGCCTTATAAATTGAGGCATCTGCCATCCAAAACAATAAATTAGTTCCAATCTAAAGGTCCATATTGAATCATTTTTAAGATAAATAAGTGAGTTTAACCGCAAAGTATATTTATCCATTAAACATAAACCAAAAAAATATCCGAAGATAAAAAAATATAATCAAAAAGAATAATGCAATCGACGTCTATCTGATCTCGAATCTCTTGGAACCCGAGATGCGGTTACAAGTGAATATTGAAAAGTAAAATTAATCGAACATCAGAATTAAATTTTTTTATTGTATCAGTTATTGAAAAAGAATCTTACAGTAGCGTACGCAAAATGATTGCTGGTAAGGCAATTCATAAATTTTAAAAAACAAACTGACTTCATGTTCATTCAACAATGGTCAGCCCCGGAGGTTACTGCGGCAGAGGTTTTTCGAAAATAGTATGGTGATGAGTGAACGTTAGTACGAGTGTTTTTTCGGAAAAAAGGTTCCCAAAGAACTACAGCCTCTAGGGAAGGTTTTATCCTAAATCCGACAACAGTGGAGCGGTGGTTCTCACACTTCCCGTCAAGTGTGAGGTTCGCTCTTGGAGATTCATCAGTAACTGATTGAAAAAGAGTGTGTGTTCACATGTGGTGCATGGCTTTTGCTGAGGGTCGCATGGTAGTTATGCCTCATGCCGCTTTCTCAACGGATTGGCGCGACTTAGAACTATAAAAACGGGAGCATCGTCTTCAAAAGTGTGTCGAAACAATTTGAGGCTATACTGAAAAATAGTCAAAAATATCAATTAAAAATAATCTTCATGGTTTTTAATTTTCGGTTGTCTGTGCGAACAAAAAAAACAAAAGCTAACATATCAACAAACAAATAATGAAAACAACTTGACGTTTAAGCGTTGCAAAAGTGTTCATCATCTCAATTTACTAACCCTTAATTTAAAGCGTAGAATCCAATGGTGAAGAGAAAAATGGGGGTTGTCGTTTGAAAAAATAAAGTTTTTAGATAGCGAAATTCGGCACCATTTTCTGAACACCCTATATAAATTTTTGTGAAGGTTTTCACAGATTTTGAAAGCTGTAAGTGTTATTTGTCCAAATCCCAAAAATATTAGACCTAACTCACTTAAACTTGGAAATATCATTTTTTTAGTGGAGAGCTGCATGTGTCCAAAAATTTCGAAAATGTGAAATAATTAAAAAATGGTTGACTATACGCATACTATGCCTTATATAAAGTTATATTGAAATTTCGTGTAGATTCCAAGAAATCAATAAAAACCATAGCATTCCGTTTAAAATAACGAAGTTTGGGTATAACCGGAAGTTTCAGAAAACTAAAATTATTTTAGTTAATACGAGCATTTCGGAAAGCAAATTTTGAGAACACTAGTCGCAGTACTTTCCCATATACATATCGATTCAGCTTCGCTAGACACAAAACTAATACTAACCTATGGATACAAGATAATCCTGGACTGGTACTTAAAACCTACCAGTTCGACGAGATATTTCAACTTTAAATTAAATTACCCATACAAAATGAAGGAGAACTTAGTACTAGGAATGAAAAACGAAAAAATTCACACCCAACCTTACTCCAAAAAAACTACAAAATATGTATAGATCCCCTGGACAGTTTTTAAATCTATTTCGTGCATTTAAACTGTTTCTGAAAAAAATAGCAAGGAATTAATAGAGGAAACCAACATTAAAATTGCAAATACAACTGCAAAGCCGCTATAAGCACTTCTCACACAAATAACCAGAAAATTCCTTGATAAAAAGTCGAAACGTCAAATTTTATCATTAAAAATTTTTTAAAAAATTAATTTTAAAACAGAAGAGACTTAAAATCAAGAAAATTTTGATAAATATTTGGATAAGGACTTGAAGAAAAGTCAAAACGTCAAATTTTATCTTCCAAAAATCATTAAAAAACTAATTTTAAAACAAGAACATTTTGGTAAATATTTAGAAAAAGGTTTGAAGAAAAGTCGAATCGTCAAATTTTATCTTTCAAAAATCATTAAAAAACTAATTTTAGAACCGAAAAGACTCAAAATCAAGAACATTTCCATAAATATTTAGATAAAGGATTTAAGAAAAGTCGAATCGTCAAATTTTATCTTTCAGAAATCATTAAAAAACTAATTTTAAAACAGAAGAGACCTAAAATCAAAAACATTTAGATGCATAAATATTACAAATGTGATTTATAGTATTCTCTGTAAAAACTGCTTCTATTACAATAAACAAGCTGGTATGGGCTTACATCTAGAGAATAAGGACGTGAGTGGTTCCAAAATTTGCGAAACTTGGACACATTCGTCATCGCCTTTTCAATTTCTTCGTAAATCGTAAGTGGTAGCTGTCGATAATAAAATATGAATAACAACATCCACTTCTTTGTATTGAATTCTGAATATCCCCCGTATACGAGTTTGAAAATCAACTGGAAAGAGGGCAACAAATTAATAGGAACAAGTAAGATTAGTTTTTATGAAATTCCTCAAAAAGGGGAAATTTTTTCATTCCAAAACCAAATTTCATTTTTTTATAAAGATAATGTATATTTATTAAATTATTATTTTACGAACCAGTTTCTTTTGGTATTTATTACAACCTTGAAAATGGATGCAAAGTCGTTCGAAAGTTTGGTATAGCATAAAAAAATTCACATCAAAAATTCGCCCAATACTGCTTTTCCCATTATTAAAAAATTCTTTTTCGTTATTTTGTATATACGAGGATATATTGAAAAATTCTTAGCCTACAAGCCTATACAACCAACCAAAATTTAAAAGTCAAAATGTTTTATTACTCAACATATTCTCCTCTTAATTGAATACATTTATCACAGAGAACCTCCATAGCTTTGATAACCTCCTCGTTGGAAGAAAATTTACGACCTTTTAAACTTTTTTTCATTTGAGGAAAAAGATGATAGTCGAAGGGAGACAAATCTGGTGAAAAGGGGGGTGTTCTAGTAAATCAAATCCTAAATCACTAATTTTTTGCATGGCAACATGAGATTTGTGTACAAGGGCGTTGTCCTGGAAAAACAAAAAACCTTTGGATAGCTTTCCGCGTCTTTTCTCTTCAATTTTTTCCCCTAGAGTGGTCAGTAATGTCGAATAGTAATCTCCAGTTATTGTTCTACCCTTATTCAAAAAATCAATCATGATTACTCCATGGCAATCCCAACAAACCGAAGCCAGAACTTTTCCAGCAGTTTTTCTTCTTTTTCTTAGGTCTTGCAGAACCAGAGTGTCGCCATTCCATCGATTGATGCTTTGTTTCTGGATCGTAGAAATGTATCCAAGTCTCATCTATAGTAACAATTCGATTTTAGAAGTTTACTTCGTTTTCAAATCGAGCACAGAACGAACGCGATGCTTCTACCCTTGCACGCTTTTGGTCAACATTCAAACATTTGGGAATCCATTTTGCAGCAAATTTTGTCATGTCCAAATTGACGTGAACTATATGATGAACGCGTTCGTATGAAATATTCAGTGCTTCAAATATCAGTTTTAGTCCAATTCGACGGTCTGATAAAATCATGTCATGAAGTGCATCGATATTTTCGGGGGCTGACACAGAAACTGGCCTCCCCGATCGGTCATCATCTTCAATAGAAAATTTATCTCTTTTGAAGCTTGCAGTTCAATTTTCACGGTCGCATACGAAGAACATTGATCACCAAGGATATCAACTAGATATCAATACATCCTCGTAAATGATTATGAATTCATTATCAATCTAATTGCCCAGTGGCGTAGAGCATACTTTCGTAAACCAAATTATTGCACCAAATTCTTCACACTATACTATAAAAAGATTTGTAGTACTCCATCTATTTTTTCGCTTCTGAGTTCTCTTGATCGTATAAATATAAATAAATGAATGAGAGATGAATTATTGAAAAGGCATTTTAGATCGATATCGTTACTTCTGATACAAAGAATTGCTGCTTGATTGAGACGGATCCCATCGACGTGTTTATATTTATGTTCGCCTTATACATAAATATATTTCAGTTCTATATTTCAAGCGGTGATTGATAGATGAAATTTATTTAAATTTTATTTGATTCTAACCATGTTTATATATACGAGGGCAGTTCAAATATGATCGAGACAAACGCCTATATGTAATATGAAATTTAACAAGAATACATCGAATTATGAAGTCATTTTGACTCAAAGAAAAATAGTAAATCAAAAACAATGATCAGCAATATCCAGGGCGATACCAAAAATAAAAAACCGCGTGGAAGGGACGAACGTCGCATCGCTGAAGTAGCCGTTAAATCAGGTGTAGTACGGATACAACTGAGGAAGTAATTAAAATTAGCTCTATTCCGCCTAAGAACTAAATAGTTTCGTTGTACCGCTAGAAAAACCAAATGATTGTGAATATTTATAAAAATGAAATGTAGATGACGTTATTACCAAAGCGGCAAATATTTCGGGAGTATTTTAATAATATAATTTTATTTTAATGTTTCAATACACATATTATCTTTCTGAAGTCCGAATACAGAGTGTTGGTAATAAGAGGCTATATTATATAATCATTATGTGTTCTATATTTTGACCGATTACTTTATATCTATTCCAAACATATTTTATATTACACTGGCCGACTAGATTTTCGTAGTACAGGCGAGACCTTTATTTTTTGAATGGAAATACCCGTCCAATAATAGAAAAAATATTTATTAAGCCCTAACACGTACCACTTTTCCATAGCAGATAAATAATTTTATAAAGGGGCGGTTAATATCGGTAAATTTTAAGGCCGAACAAATCTGAACTGTATTATTCAGAATAATAAACATAAAAATTAAAAGTTTCTGTTGAATTTCAAAGAAAGTGGTTTTCTTTTCAAAGTGCAAAAAGTAATTATAAAGACGAAAATTTCGAGTTAAACGCGCCGCAATTGCAAAACTTCTCCTGACAAATTTTGCTATATTTTTGGAGAATTTATGGTGAAATCGCAAGCCAGGCCATTTTCCGACAATGTGAAAAAAAGCCTGTTTCAAATATTTTGGTACTTTAATTGGAGACCAAGACAAGCAGTGGGCCGTGAGTGCGCTTATTTATTAGCTCGTCTAAATACAATTTAAAAGCAGTGTTATTACACAATGGAAATTTAAAACCGTCTACACCAGTTGCTCATTCTGTGAAGATGAAAGAAACTTATGAAAATATTTGCTTGCTTATAGACAAAATTAACTACAAGTATAAGTGGTAGATATGTGGAAACCTGAAGGTGATTGGAATTTTAATGGGACTTCAGGCAGAGTTTACGAAACATTGCTGCTTCTTTTGTCTATGGAACAGTCGGGCAGTAGATCCATACTATGTAAAAAAATTGGAAAGCAAGAAGTTAGTTTCAACCATGATCTCAAAATGTCCTTTTGACCCCTTTCACATTATCTTGGATTGATGAAAAACTTTGTAAAGGCTATGGATAAAGAGGGTGATACATTCAAATACCTTGGAGAAGGCTTTCCCTAGTTGAGTGATGCCAAATAATTTTTATTGGGCCAGAAATAAGAAAATTGCGGGACGATGGCAATTTTGCAAAAAAGCTCACCAGACAGGAACTTAGAGCATGGAAGGCATTTGTTAGTATAGTGAGGGGATTTTTGGGCAACAATACAGATCCAAACTACCAACAGTTAGTTGATGAACTTCTAGACGCCTACAAATCCCTTGGTGATCGAATATCATTGAAAATTAATTTCCTCCATTTCTATCTGACATTTTTTTCCGAAAATTTGGGAGCTGTCAGTGTTAAGGAGAATATATTAGACCAATGGAAATTCGGTATTAAGGACGATGGCATTCGGCCATGATGGGTGATTACTGTTGGTTTTTAAAAAGAGTTCAAAAGTTCAACCCCTCATAAAAGGAAAAAGTTGAGATAATTGATATTTAAATTGATTTTTTTTTGTTTTTAATCGATGTGACGCATTTTTATTAGATGTAAATTATAAATATTGTCAATATATATGGGATTTAAAAAACGTGAAATTATTTTTTTAATAAATATTAAATATTTTACCAATCAATATGGTTTTATAAATGTAACTTACGTGTTACATTATTTTTTTGTATTTTCGTATTCGTTTAGGACCATTTTATCATAATATGCTATTCATTTTTTATCGACCAGTGTTATTAATCTGCTGTCTGAAACCGCAAATTATTTCTTAAATGCGGTGTACGGTCCTGTAACATGCGCGGCTCTGGCGTTTCTAATAAGTTTTGGTTTACTATTTTTCTTCGATAAATGGATTTTAACCATTGAACAAATAATCATTGCTGCGATAAACTAAGATTTGAATTTTTTACGTACGATAGTAGTTCAATAAACAGTATCATTCAAAACAGTTTAATACATTACATAACAACAAAATTTGAATTTCGTGATCTACCTATTGCCGTATCTAGCAAGTTTTGGTCTACTGTGAAAATAAAACAAAAATGTTACTATGATTACCCATAATCTTCGACATAGATTCACGAGTTCTATTGTACCAACGTATCTCTGGCATTTATTGCTTAGATTTTGTCTTTTTAATGCCCATTCGCGGTCGCAATAAGAGAAGTACTTAATTATTCTCTTATCTCGGCAATCTCTTTACTAATAACCGTATAAATACGACAACTCTAATAGACATTTACATTACCGGGTTTTTTCAACTATTTCTAGTTAATTTTCGGGTGTTTTTGATACCCAGATCTTGTTTATCAAATCTATTTCCTGTTTCATCTCTCCACATAAGTATAACTTTAAGGTTAGAAAACAGGAAGAAGTCGCTGTGGTTCAACTCAGGTAAATACGGTTTACAAAAGTGTTAACAGGTGTTTTACAGAAAAACCTCTCACTACGATGTTGGTTCCCGTCAGGAAACGGTCAGTTTGCAATATATTTTAACGAATACAATAGTACAGTACAGTACAGTAAGTAGATAAGTAAATATCAAATTTTTTCCACTGCTCTACGATGGTCGACTGAACCACACCTCAGCCACACTAGGCCACAAATAAATTAAAGTACTTTACTTTATGAGTTACGAATTTTAAAATATGCATTCAGAACGGCTACGATTACAAAAAAAGCTCCCGCTTTCTCCGAGATGTGGAAGTTCACTTTTCAAACTAGACATGTTAAAGAAAAGATTAGAACAAAAATTATCTGCTTTTCCGCAAAGTAAGGAAAGGATTAGAGTACGCCATAAATAGCAACGCAATGATCTACCGAAAAAAATTCCAACTCTTTTCAAAAGAAATAGCACAGATGGATACTGAGAAATATCCATGGTACTACATGCCATCCACGGTACATAAAATTTTGTTGCAAGTGCAGAAGACGATTTGGTTATTTTTTTCCTTTAGATCACAAGATTCGCCCTCGTTTTTATTCGAATGTGAAAATTGATCATTACCGAATGAACTTGTTATGGCAGAATACAATCAATAATTTTTTAAAATAAAGTTGGACCTATAATTTTTTCAAAATTTTAATGCAAACAATGTTATAACAGCAAAATTTTTAGAAATTCATATATGATTTGACTGTGTAAGTTTCATATAACTCAACCCATTTATGGTAAGTGTCACTTTTTGGATAGTCTGATACTATATAGTAAGGGTTTTGTTGATATTAAGGTATTGGAAACTACCAGGTACAAGCTTTGGCCATATAATATTCTACAAGATTTCATTCGGCTCTGGTGTTGGATTTCGACTTTGAATCCTCAGTTTTATTATTTACAAAACTCTAGTTCTTGTTTTAAGCTTCATTGAATATTTAAGTAAAAGCATTATTTAATTCAACTCCCCACATAATTTTTGCAGCTCGCTTTGAAAAAAACAGCCCATCACGAAAATTTTATCTTGCCAATTGTCCTCAAATTCCTCCTAATGTGTTTTTCGCTTTGAGTTGAATAAGACCAACCCCAGAATTCTATGTTGATTTTTATTATAAAAATTATTCTACATTCGAATGCTCCCCTTGATCGAAGCAGTGCTGGAAATCTTCTTTGGTGAGTGCCTTTAGGAGCTCTGCCGTTTTTTGCTTTGCCGCTTCCATTGACTCAAATTGGGTTCCTTTCAAAACAGATCTTTTTCTAACCTTTCAAGGAAATCTGAGCAGATCCGTTGATGCCAAAGATTTTGATCAGGAGTTAGATTTTTTGGCACCAACTTCGCACAGACTTTTGTCATTATCATGTGTAATTCCTGGTGTAAAATCTTTCTAACCGTTTCTTTATCAAAATTTACAGTCTCAGCAATCGTCCGGATGCTCATTCGACGAATTGCACGCACAATTTGGTTGATTTTGGTCATTGTTTACGGAGTTTAAGCAGTCACGGGGCGACCTGGGCGCTGTTCATTTTCAGTCCTCTCTCGGCTCTCACTAAAGCGTTTAAACCACTCAAAAACACGCGCACGAGATAGAGAATTGTCCCCAAAGGCCTCGTGGAACAATTTATAGTACTCAGTGGAAGTTTTTTTGAATTTAACGAGAATTTTTAGATTGATACGTTGCTTTCGGCACGAGAAAAAACACGTTCGTTTCAAACCGTTACAGCATAAATACTTTAATAGTGACCGAAACGTGTTTTGGAACGTGCATATGGAAGATTTCTATATACCCAACACACTATCCCACCCGTCTAGGGTGTCCTCTATGCGCGCAGTCTCGTTATTTAATAGCCAGACCTCGTATTAAGGTTGAGGCTGGAAACCCTCGTGAATATATAACATTAATTATTCATATGAACAATTACGGAATCTGATGGAATGATTTTTTTAAACAAAAAACAGAACTTATTTTCAGCAATAATATTATGTATACGTCACAACGTGTGTATTTCCTCCAACAGCGTACATAATGAAATTTAAACCGACATCAAATAGTTTCCCACATTCTTTTGTTTGCCTAGAGTATAATAAAATAATTAATCATTATTACTATCACTATTCCAAAGCAGGGTTCCGTGAGAGACGCAAAGGATTTGCCAAACAACTCACTTTTGTAACATTGCGTCATGTTATATACTATACAATAACCGCTAATTTTATTTTAATGGTATAAAAATAAACGAAACGAATTGATACGATTCTCCGAGAATTTATTCTATAATCCAATAAAATTGAGATCAGAATTACCATCCGAAAGGCTAATCTATGATTTTCAATTGATTACGTTTGGTTTTTAAGCAATTTACGTGAAAATTTAGTCAACGCCCCCTAAGAAGTTTCTTTTTGATGAAAAAACACTGGGATTTGTTTTAATCAAAACAACACGTGTCTCTCTACGAAGTTAATTTTCGGTATGACCATATTTTTTGAAAATTTCACAAGAAAAATATAATTGATTAAACCAACCATAAAACGTAAAGTGAGTAGTTGATACAAAGAGAGTTCTGGACCATTTTCGAGTGGTCTAGAACTTCTTTTGTATTTTGGGGCAGTGGTCTAGAACAAGGAGAGCTCTAGACCCCTTTCGAATGGGAGAATAAATGATCAACGTCCACATACAAGCTTCATGAAGAGGAAGACTCCGTGAAACCTTGATCAGTGCTACCAAAAAATCGTAGAGACGAAGTTCTCGGTCTGGGTCATACGCGACTGACCCATAGCTACTTATTCGATGCTAAAACTGAACCCAAATGTGACAACTTCAATTGAAATTGAATCGCTAATTTACAATATACGGTTGATGCAAATTTTGAAATAAAAATAAAACATTTAATAAAAATAACAATAAACAAAAATCTAAATTCAAATATTCAAATTTATATTTTCATTTAAAAATTGCATTAGTACGAAGGTTTGATATTTAGATTTGATCACTCAAATCATCAAGTAATTCGTCTTTTTAATGCCTTCCCATCTATAATCATCTAAAATTTGAATTTGTTTCTGAATTCATCTATTGTAAACAAATTATTGTATGGTCACACCTGTTTTATATTCTTATCCAGCTCTTTTCAATCGAAAAAATTCTTCGGCATTGTGTTAGGTTAGAATCCGCTTCGCAGTTTTATTTATAGCGACTGATTTTAAAAGGTAATTGCGATTTATAGTTGTCATAAAAATTATTATTAATGTGAATTGGGCTTAAAATTTATATCGCAAAGTGCGCATTATTATGATAGCTACTCTTAAGGCAGTTTCAAATGACGATTGACGACCGATTTGGTATTACGATGGGATGGGAAGTACGTTGCAAAAATGATGTTACAAGTGATAGAAATATTGTTATGGCTTATCCGCCGATCTAAAATTGTATCATATAATGTTTCTTTATGTTTTTAATTGGAATTCGTACGACGTTTTTTATTTTAGTGTTTCGTGATAAAGTTTTTAATAACGTCATCATTTAGAAAAATTCGTATAATTCCAAATTCTTCAATATCCACCACAATTGTTTGCAATAACTTCGACTATTTGGGTGGTTCCATTGAAGATATGAAAAATTAAAATTCAAAGTAAATGTGAAAACGTCTTCTCCCATTAATTACCTAACTATTGGCGCTGTTGCCAATAACTCAACTTTAATTTAAGAGAGAGGTGCTAGGCTATGGAAAAGCCTAGATCCGAAGGGTCGTAGCAGTGATTACCGGTCACTGCACAGTTTGCTCTAGACTCAGGAAAATGGGCATCAGAACCGACGATCTCAGTGCAGAATGCAGTGAAGAGGAAGAGACAATAGAACACCTAATGTGTCACTGCACAGTATTGGCGTCGAAACGACTACAATCCATGGGGTGTGAAATATTGGAATGTCTGGAAGGAGCTGGGTGTTAAGGACCTGAATCACTTCATTGCAAACTGGAAATTGTGCTGACTGAATAGTCAGCGAGGACATCACAATGGACCTAAGGACTCCGAGTGGATCTCGGCTGAAAACCTAACCTAACCTAAACTACAGCGATGCCGATATAGAATTTTTCACGATCTAAGAAAGTAACTAGCCTCTAGTTGCAATAGAATAAACTCTACCTTTACATTTATACCTTACCCTAACCTGTTAGTAGTAAACAAAATCTGACAACCTTATTAAAACCCATTTCACACTCATCCAACATACAAGTACGAAGCTCTTTGTACTTCTTAATAAGTAGTTTTAGACCGTAATTATCTCAGTCATTAAAATACATTCTAAGACTGTTTTTTTTTAAATTTCTTCATACGCGATTTGATTATCTTGTTCCATATAACAATGAGTACTTGTGGAATTGGTTTTTTTCAAACTTCTTTTCTTTCCTATTCAACCGCTTTAAATAATTACTACTATTGGTATTAGCGGCCTGGACTCTTATTTGATGGACTCGGTAATCCATGCACGATACTTGTACAAGTCAGAAAACCACTATTAGTAAATTATAATGGTTAGATGTTAAGAAGGCGTGATTTTTATGTTGATCACGGCTAGATAACAGACTATCATCAACCGATTTTCACATAATAGCCACAAGTATTTGATTTTCTACGTGAAACATTTCACACGTTATTTGAAATTTCGATTATTGAAATTCGTTCGGTTCTTACGAAATTAATTTGCATCTGTATAGTTCGGATGTGATAAGTATAAACATCAATTATATCGATACTATAAATTAAAAATTTTACTGACAAATGTCTAAAAAATTAGTTTTCCGCAATTTTCAGCGAAATGGCGAGTTTTATCTTGAAAATACTTTAGACAAAAATCGTAGATCATAAAATTATCTACAAAAAACGTATCGATACTTTTTTTCCTACAAGCCACTGTTTCTGAGATATAATGATTCAAAAAGTTGTAAAAGTTATAATCCGGTCAATTTAGACATTCGAAGTTACATAAATTCCCATCGAGCTGAAAATCAGTAAAATTGTTTAAAATACAATTGAACATAGAATTTGAATGTTCCTCATCAATTCCGTGTATGGAAAAATTTTTATTCAAGGTTAAAGGTCAAAAAAATGAGCTTTTTGCAATTTTCTGCAAAACGGTTGATTTTATCTTGAAAATACCTTAGACAAAAATTGTAGATCATAAAATTATCTACAAAAAACGTATCGATACTTTTTTTCCTACAAGCCACTGTTTCTGAGATATAATGATTCAAAAAGTTCTAAAAGTTATAATTCGGTCAATTTAGACATAGTACTTTATACGTGAATTGTTGGGAAAGTTTCCTACCCAACAAATCGTCCCGATCGTCTAGTTCATTTTGGTGAAATTTTGGCAGCTCCGAAAGCTTGTCATCAGCGAAGCTGATACGGTTACGTTTGACTTCAGATACCCAAACTTTTACTGTCCAACTACTCCTCATCATTTGCGTATGAATATTTCCTATCAAAAAAAAATAATTAATGACAGTTCTTAATTTTTGCTATTGTTAAAAAAATCTCCACAACGATTCACTCACACTGATAAGTGCTGATATTTGAGGTGTAAAACTTCCCAAAATTCAACTAAGAATAGGTAAAGTACATTTACAGTTTACTATCACTTCACCAACATTGGTGCCTTATTTATATTGTCTGGTCCTTCGAGCCGAATTTAAATTTACAGAAGGCTCGAAGGACCAGTTTACTACCTTCACTATCTGAAGAAGATAACTTATATTGTAGTGTAGATTCAAGTTTCAGTATTTCATAGAATATTAGTGGTACAACAATATTAATTAATAGAAGTTACGTTCATGCAGAAACAACCTTTAGAATCGCCGAAAACAAGTCTCCATTGTTATAATTTGGACTCATTCCAAAGAAATATGGGGATAGTCCCAGAAGTACTTGACCCAACAAAAAAATTAAGAAAAAAGTATATTTATTTTCAACGTAATCTCCTTTTAGCTCCATACACTTTTCCTAGCGATGTTCAATAACTTCGATACCCTTTTCATAATGAGAATCGTCAAGCTCCTTAAAACTGCCGACATCATGTCTTCGTTCTTGGAAAATATTTGACCCATTTGAGCCATTTTTTCAAGTCTGGGTACAGAAAGTAATCCGATAGGGCTAATTCTGCCGATTAGAGTGCATGAGGTAGCCTTTAATTGATTAATTGTTGATTTTTGAGTATGAGTATGAGTTGCGTGGTCTTGATGAAACAACACTTTCTTCTTATCACAACGCGCCCGTTCGCATAACACTCGCCGTTGATAGTTTTTCCTTTTTCAAGATAATCAATGAAAATGACCTTGCTTGTAGATGGAAAGGTCTTTGCGTTCTTTGGAGCCGATTTCCCTTCCCGTTTTTCAGTCCATTGTTTTGATTGTTCTTTGTTTTGTTGCAAAGACGCTGTTTTCGTTCTATTGTGAGCAAACGCGGCACCCATCTTGCGCACAGCTTTCTCATGTCCAAATGAGTGAGTCGTCACCTCATTTGGTCGACCACTGCGTTGCTAGTCTTCACAGGTCGTACAGCCTCGCTTAAGCCTTGCTACCGAATATTTTACTGTTGATAACGAAGGAACAGTTTCGCCCAGAGTAGAATCTAGTTCAGCTTTTATATCGTATCCGATTTATAAGTAGAAATATTTCGATTAGTATACGCTTTCTTCATTTTTGAATTAGAGCTCATCGAATTAACTCAAGATATAAATTTATTTGACAACTGACAGCTACACTGTCCTAATAACATAAGAACTGAGACCTTATGACTTCCCACTTATGACTTCTAGGTCATGCCAAGTACTTCTGGGACCAACCTCGTATAGTGATTATTGTTAATTTTATGGTCAGAATTCCTTTCATGAAATTTAGTATCGAAAGATTTGCGCGGTATAAATACTGTTTTGAAAAAAATTAACATTTGCTCCAAAAATGGATTTTTTTTTAATTGTCGAACGGCTCCGATTTGATTTACTCAACGAAATACAATCTATTAAATAGATTCTGGGCATATTCAGATATTTTCTCACAGTCAGAGCTGCCAACATGAAGTGGGCGTTGAACGCCGTGCGACTGCGTGCATCCATTGACTATATTTTGTCCTTAGGCCATCAGGATTTCTACTTCGATACTGTATAACAAGTTGAAAGGGTTATTCGTATTTCTGAAACCACCTAAAGCTATTTAGACATTTTTCATATAATATTTCGACACTCTTTTTAAATTTTTCCAAATATTAACTTCTATATTTATTTGAATAATCATAATCAGATCAGGTTTAATATACAGTATGGCGTAACTAAATCGAATAAATTAATTAAGTTTAATTTTCTGAAACAGTTTCATTACTTGATTAATTTGTTTGAAGTGCATTCTGATAAACATTTTTTATTGACGCAGTTTAAACAAAATGAGTCGGACTTTTACACTCGACCTAATAGGACTATAATCCGAGTTCAGATAAATCATCCATCAGCTGATTTCGGATCTTAATCCTTAACGAGCTTTAGATTACAGTCGTGTTTAGTTTTCAGTGGAAATTTCACATTTAAAACATGATAGACAAGAACTATTTTTACTTTTTTGTGAGGTAATTCTTCTATGAATAATTTTTTCGTTATATAATAGATTCAGATGTTTAATAATTGTTATTGAACAGTTATAAACAATTTACCCTCTCACACGGATTTTTCCTAACATTTCCTAATATTTTAGTTATTTCTATGCTGAAATACTGAAAATCTATCAATCACACTGCTCATGAAAATTGATAGTAGTCTGACATTTAAGGAAAATTGATGATTTTTAATATCGATACGATGTCATCCCGCGCGGTGTCCTGTTTAAATTGGTTAAGCGTCGTTTTAGTTAATTTCTAGCTTTCGACCCAAAAGGACGTAATGAATTTGGTATCCAAACGATTATTATTTATAGAAAATATACGACTGCGCAGGCTAATCCCATAATTTTGCTACCATTTTCCTGTCTTTGTAGGAACGGTGTCTATCATTCCAAAGGGCTGGCCTGGTTCGAATTTTAAAAAAAAAAGGAACAAGATCGAAGCTCGAGCGACGTTGAACGGTGGTCTTTTGCAATGTGAACACATTCATTTAAAGTGTATACCCAGAAAGATTTTTTAACGCCGCTGGAGCGGTATCGCTCGACGCTCACCGCTTGAGCGTTGCCAATGTGAACGCACACTTAGTTACTGGTGAAACACCGATCGCGTGTATTAAAATTTCGATAACTTCATGTACGTTTATTGTGAGTTAAAACGTTTGGGTTGTAACATTTCAAATGATTTTAAGTTCTCTACATATCGTTGTACTAAAGTAGCATCCATAGAGTTGAGCTTAGTTGTTAATTAGTATTTGATATTGGAACGAGTCAACGGGAGATAGCGAGACGTTTGATTGTTAGTCGTTCAATAATACAAACAACACACCAGCGGTTTCTGGTGGCCGGCTGGGAAACGAAAAACCAACAGCTCGGATCGATCGCTGTCTCACGTTTGCTGCAACGTGAGACGCAAACCTCTATAATGCTCCAAACTCACGGAATAGCAGTCAGCATGTCTACTGTTCAACGAGAGTTGAAAGTAAGTGGTTTGACAGCTAAAGGACATTTGCTTACTGTAGCTCACAGAAGACGTAGACTTGATTTTACTCGTGAACGCATGAATCGGACAGTAGACGACTGGAAAAAGGTGATATTGTTCACAGATGAGTGTAGAATGTGCCTGTATGGCAACGATGGTAGAAATAAGATGTACAGAAGAGCTGGAGAAAGGTACTACCATATGCTGGATTTTTTAGTAATGGTTTAATGCTGATCCAAGATAATGCTCGATCGCACATAGCGAGTATGGTAATGGAGTACCTTGAAATGGTCGGTTTTGCAAAAATGGTTAAAGCCCCGATCTCAATCCTATTGAACATATTTGGAACAAGCTGAAAAGATGTGTAAGACGTCGCATACCTACTCCATCAACGTGTGAAGAGCTCCGATTGGCCCTTATTGAGGAATGGATCAATTTTCCTCAAGAAAACATTCTATGGTAATACGCCTTTTTGAAAAATAAGCCCCGACACTTTTTGTGTGTGATTTGTACAATTATACAACTGAAAATGTTGTTTTTTAATAAATTTATAAATTGTCGTACTGCTAAAAGCATTATTATTTATTATATATATTTATTGCAACAAAAATAAACTACATGTTAAAATTTGGATAATTTCGCAAATTTTTGGGGTGGGCCGTTTTCGCTGACGAGCAGTGTATCTTTCTTGCATCAACTGTCAACTAATCTATCAATTTCCTCTTTTTTTTTAATAATCATACTTAATATGTCTTCCGATGATTCAATTCATTGTTTCTTAAGATAATTTCAGTCATGTATGTTTTAAAACAGATAAAAATAACTTTATAAAATAGGTCATCTTCCAATTGAAAGAAATCGAAACCGCTGTCCACTTCCTCTTGGATAAGAAAATCGACCATTCAAGCAAAAAATAAAATCAAAATATTCCCACGGTGATAGAAAGAGAGAGAAAACTATCTCGGGAACCCACGCGTTACCGGTTGCCATTCTGGCTTCTTTAGATCATCAATGACGATCTGCTATATCGATACGGTGTTATCATTCGAGATAGTTTACCTAATGCGGCTGAACCACTTCCGCTTTTTCTATAAATAGTTTAAAATAATTATAAGGAACATTTATAATTTACGAATTTATTTATCTATAAGGGTTTTCTTGTACATCTTCTTTCCTTTTAGTTTTCTTTCTTATATTATACTATACAAAACAGAACGGGTGTACTTGGAGGCCTATGTGCGCAATAATTTATTATTTATCTCCCAATTATGAACTATACTATGCATAATGTTAGTAATTATTAAAAAATCATAGGAAAAACTACGATGTACTACATATTTCAATATTATAATCAATTAGCAAACAAAAAGATTCTTAATATAAATCAAATTATTTTAATAACTACGAAATTAGAACAAGTGATCAATGATCATGATACATAATAAAAAAAACTTCATCAGCTCAAAAAAAATTAAATAATATTATACATGCGGTGCCGTGCAAATTTTTTGCTGCTGTTAACATAGGACATACTTCTGATTATTTAGAAAATCGATCCAGAAATCATCAATAGTATAAAATAAATTAAACTACAATCATATTTACCTAGAAGTGAGGCAAGACGATGAACTAATAGTATTTATACTCACTTTATAACGAAAAATATCAAAGAAAGAAGACACTAAGAATTAAAGCGAGTCAAGTAAAAGCGTACGTAGTAGCAAAGAATAAAAATGTAATGAAAGAAATGTTGGAATAATTAATGAAATAAGATGAAAAAATGTCTCTACCAATTAATGCTGAAAAGACAAAATAAAAATTGGAAAATGTAGGGAAAATATTCAAGTATCTAGGTGTGAGAAAAATTAGCGGTGGAGATAGAACAGAAAGATACAAGCGGCGAATAGTGTAAATGTTGAAGAGGAAATAAATAAACAAAACCTAAAAATGACTTATAAAGAAGGAGAATAAATAAAGAAATTCTGGAGGTAGATAATGTAGTAAAGATAATGAAAAGAGTAAGAGTATGCTGGTTCGTACATATATGGCGAGCTGGACCGGAAGCAAAGATTGGTCGGGTTCGAGATTGATGCATGTGGTAGAGATTGATGTGGAAATAATTCTGAATGAGAAACTATAACCAAATGGCTATGGATGGACAGAAACCAAGGGGACAAGTAATCAAACTAAAGTTGGAAAGCTGGGAGTGAAGTTTCTTGACAATGTAAAGTTCAAGAGTGTCCAAGATGTCTCGTGTTGCTATATACATATTTTTATCGATGGCCTGTCTAATCCCACTAAAAGTTACCGCTGCATTACTGATTTGTTGATCCCGCAACATTTTACAAAATTAAAATCATTTCTATGAAAATAACAAATAACTAGGTACAGCATCGGGCCCCGATTTAGTACCAGCTATTGTTAATGTAAAAAAGATAATGTACGTATTGAGATTTTTGCAATTTCATTATTAATAATGAAAGATATAGTTCGCTCTGCTTTTACTTTTTTTTCTCACAAAGCTTTCTCTTTTTATTGTCTTATTATTTGTACAGACAATAATGTTCAGTTCTTGTTTCCTTATTATGATTACAGTTTACGTATGAAACAAGCGACGAAAGGAGTGACAAATATATACACATACACCGCAAGCACATATCTAAACGCCTTCCAAAATATATCATTGAAAAAATCGGAATTAGGTTCCTATTGTCATTGGAAGTGTGTCTTTTACTCTTTTGGGCGTGTGTCATTCGTTTTAGTGAATCTAGAGACTTGGATCCAAGCGTAGTATTTCCTAGTTCCCTCAGCTTCCTCGATATTTCTTCTATGGCCTGGTGTGTACCTACGCATCAGATTGCGGATAAGGATAGATCTGATTAGATGGAGCTTATTTTCACTTCCAGCTTCCTTCATATTCTTCTACTAGCTCTCATTTCTTCCTTGTTTTGTCTACTAGATATTTGACCTTGATGGTCTAGATAATATCTTCTCCCACGATGTCCAGGTTATTCCATACTTTTCGAAGAACGTTGCTGGGTGTTCTTCGATTCGCGGCTTTCTAAAATCGTCACATCACCATCGTAGGTTGGGTTTTCTATTGGCTTCTAACCAAAAATATGTAAAAAATGAGATACTTTTGTTTTCGTTTCTATTTTCGTTGGTGGATCATTCTTCGCATATTGTCCAGTTTTCTAACGATTAAAAAAATTGTAAACTCCGATCTAAATCGTCTTCATATAGCTTTTGAACACGCTTCAGATTATAAGGACATTTTATAAGGATAATAACATCTGATACTATCTTGCGAAATATTTATTTTTTCCCTTGGATATTTCCCAATTAATTCCTCAGCTTTACAATTAAATCCCTCAATGATATGAACATGTAGTTCATATATTTTTCCAATGCAATTCTTCTATTTTAATTAGCTATGAATAAACCAATGATTTAATAAAAAAATTTCCTTGATACGGTCCTGTGTGTTTCTAATGTGACTAGTATAAGAATTGGGAAACCAGTAATTGATTTAATGTCTGTCCCTTTCTAGAGTGAAAGGTGGAGTGCTGCATTGTATGCAAATTTTTCTATAACAGTGAGATAATATTTTATATTCAGACGTTTGCAAAATTGATTTGAAAAGAGAAAAAAACACATCACACCACTAGTGTCTGTAGAAGATAGAAGGACGAATTTTCGCTATTTAATTGTAACAAAATTATATTTTGAATATTTCTTTCTAATACTACAATCTATGAATTTTAGCCTCTTCGATACAATATGGAACTTCATTTCAAATAACCCTCGTAAAAAACTCGGTAAATAATACTAATTTCGATTTTTGTTTTTATTAAAAAATCTACATCAACATTTTCATTTCTATTTTGAATCATTCTCATTATCATATTAAACATTTTTCTTCGTAATTATAAATATAAAGGTTGGTGAAGTCATGAAGGATATAACTCATTTTCAAAATACTTTAATATTTCTAAAATTAAATAAAATATTATATATTTATATATAATATTATATATAAAGCTACCTATAATAGCTGTTTACGTGGGACAGACATCTCACTTACCAGAAAATAGGTTTAAGAATCAAATAGAACATAATTTGATAATAAAAAGTACAAGAAAAAAGAATTTCTGGAGATGTTGACATAAGAAAGAAACTGGCCTCTTTCAGGGTTACTGTAGAAAAATGACTGTGCAAACCAGAATTCTACAAATTATAAAAAAAAACCTGGGAAAAATGAGCAGAAGGAAAAATATGAAAAGTATTACGTCTAAAAACTAAAAAACAAACTCATGATGTGTACTTGTAATGTCGAAAGTGCTTATACAACTAGAAGTCAAACTTAAGACATCAAAATTAAAGGAATGATCGTTCTTTTCAATGGGAAGACAATATTGTGGGAAACTGTCTTTCTACTACAAAAAATTAAATTAATTTATCCATGTAATCATTATGATTATATGTTTACATGAGACATGCTTCTCAATATTTAGAAAATAGATCAAGAAGTCATCGATACCATGGAAAATAAAATAACATGGAATAGCAAGAAACTCTATCTGTCATCGCACGTGTAATGTATGTTAGAGTTTATGGTGTTTTCCGTAGACTCTCCCATTCCAAGGTTCGTTTTGACCATATGAGTTCTGCATTCTTCGGATGTGACTATACCATAGCAAAACTATGTTTCCTAGTTTCATTTTTATTGAGCGTTCTACTCCCATTTGTTGCCATATTTCTTATTTTGTCACTTCTTTCAACTTTTATGCCTTCACCTTCAGAGAAGACCATTTTCAATTGGTATGCAGAATTTCGTAATGTTCGTGCATCTGTGATGAATGTTGCCCAAAATCGGTTGTCATTTCGAAAAATTTCAAAGAAAAAAAGACACATCTCTCAAGATATCGGAGACTGCAGTACAATCGATTTGCATGAACATTTAGGTGTGACAAATATACGTTCCAGATGGATTCCGCATGCCAACACGTCAAACAACTATTTTTGAAGGACATGGAAAATTTTCATCACCTCAAGAAGTTGTTGAATACTTTATTTTTTCACGATATCAGTTTCATAATGGAAAAAATGTTTTGAGCATATGCGAAAATTTCGGAAAGCAACAAAATATTTTGTTTCGAATTTGTGCGTTTCTGTTTGTAATAACTTAAAAGGCAATTTGATCAAAATATTGTGAAAACGCTACAGAAAAACCGCTTAATTCTACTTTCAATAATTCCAAAGTTGAATGATTTCATTGAATTGAGTTTGATTAAAAATTTTTTGTCATTGTCTTTAAATTTTTTTGTTATTAGTGCTTATCATACTTTATGCTCGCTCACCAAACAGGAAATATTAACAATTAATGTGATGAGAGGTTACCGTGATCGTAGAACTTTTGATGAGGTAGCTCACTTATTTAATGATACTTAGGTACCCAAATCGTAACTAAATTACCAAATCTACGGTTTGGAAGATTGTGAAACGTTTCTAAGAAGTGGATTCAACCTAAAAGTGCTTAATTAAGGACGGTAACTAATCATTTAATAATCCTTTGGATGTTTATCAAAGTTTCGTTGAAAATACCTGTACATTCATTCAGAATACTGCAAGATGTTAAAGTAAGGAACCCGTTTGTAACGGAAGAAGGGATGTAAATGGAATGGATTGGAATGTAAAAGCGGTAAAAGTATAGTAAAAATAACTTTTGCTTGCACTTACCGTATCGTTATGGTTTAGAATCATAATAAAAACATTAATTTGACGTTTTCGATGACAATATCCATTTATCGAGGTCCCAGATGTCCGAAACCAGTACTTTACTTGATTTATGAACAACACGAACCACCATTTTCTCTTCATTTCTAAAGCATATAGTACATCATAGGAAAATATCTTTTTCCATGAAATCCCTTCCATCACTTGAATAAAAATCCAGTATAATCTGCCTTTAAATTAAAAATGTCTATAAGGGTTGCTATTGTTGATCATATGGAGGTCCTTTTCTCTAGGTTATTCATTCTCTCCAGAACTGGAGAGTGCTTCGGGCATCGCTGACTTGGAAGCGAGATTCTTCCACTGGGTATAATTGAAGGAATTTCTTCCTTTTCTCATAGAAGTTAGGATGATAATGTTAGTTTCCTCCTATCTGGTTGTATCTATTATAGCCCCTGTCCACTTGTCCTGTGATTGGGGCTACCAATTTTTTTGCTTTCCCTCTACGTAACTGCAATTGGTTCGCGATCAAGTCTAATAGGCCAGGGCATTTACGAAATTACGTGACAAAATTAATAGTAGAAAAAAAACAACGCCATCGTGTCGTTAGAGTTAAATAAAAGTTATGTGCATAAAATTCAACAATTTTTGTCTATGCGTTATTTTTTTTTAACAATAAAAACACCAAAAAATCGGTACAAATTTTGTTTTTTGCGTTTTGCGCTGAACCTATGTCAGACTTGTCGTTGTTACTATGGGCAATATTGTAAAGAATTGAAAAATCTTCAAAATAAGCTTCTATAAATCAAATTTCGATAATTTGTTGCTTAGATAATTTAACCGAAAGGAGAAAATTTTAAATTTTTCAAATTGTTTATAATTTGTTTAATTTTAAATATAAAGGTTTCTTATTAACTGAAAACCGAGAATTCGATGTACTTAATCAATGCTCTAAAGATAGGCCCTGTGGCTCCAATAGTTTTTACAAAATGGCAATTAAACCATACCTTTTTTTCAAAGGGCCATTCTTGCTCACCGGATGATCCTATCATCATTTGGAAAGTCGCGTTGGAAAGAAGAAGAGTTGAACTAAAAATCCCACGTCTCAGTTTTTCGAATTTTTTTTATGACCTCAAAAAAGTGTTCAAAAAATTCATAAACAATTTATTGTTTTTTTGGGGCTAAGTTAGACATTTTTTTTAAATTCAGTCCGGCTTTGTTTTTCAATATTAAGGAATGTTTTTTGCGTCATTTTGTAGGGGAATCTTGAAATTTTTATCAACAAAAGTTTCAATAATCTACAATTGAAAATGTGCATTTGGTAGCAGTATAAGAGCGGAGCGCTAAAAAATATTAATTATTTCAGTAACTATGGGGCCGATGTTGATCTTTTTTTTAACTGGGCTAAGTTCAGGGTTCTGCTAAAATTATTTGATTCAAAATTGATAATTTTCCCCGAATTTTCCTCTCTATGAATCTTGCAACTTTTTGTAAGACTTATTTATTATTTAAATAAACATTTATTCATACTGGCATAAAATACTTTGCATTCTAGGTGAAAATAATTAATTTTATTTGGAAATATTTCGTATCTACTGCTTTACTTGAATAGGCCAGGGCACACAATAACTAAACCCCTTTATAATTGTTTATCTAGAAACAACAACAATCATCATCGTTTATCTCTTGAACTAATTAATATTTTTCAACGTGCAACGTCTACTTTTGTAGTTTAATAACAAGAAAAAAAGTATTGAACTTTTTTTATGTAAAGTCACCAGCAACGAAGCTGTAAGCAAAAAATGAAAAGTTGCCTTAAAATTCGACACAAACAGTTGATTTGAAAATGAAAAAAAAATTATTTTAGACCACGGATAAAGATATGCCCGACCGAAATACAAAGTTTCACACATATCGTGGAAAATTAAGCAAGATGATGATTTTTGGGTTATCTCGCCTGGATTACATTGATTGAATTGATTGAAACAATGTAGTATAGTACGTCTCAGTAATAAAATATATTCATGAGATCTAAGACGGAAAGAGAGGAGAAGAGATAAAACAAAATAAAAAGAACACAATAAGTACACGGCACGCTACGATCGTGTAAAGCTGTTTCTGCGGTCTACATTCGATAACAAATTTATTTAGAATTTATATATGCAACATTGTATTTTGTAAAGATATAGATATTTGTTGTCTTGTAAGTGGTAGTAAAATGCGCAGCAGTGTTTTTCAATGGCGAAATACATTTTACAGGATTCAGTCTTGTCGGGTTAAATTCGTGAAAAGTGAAATGAATTAAACACAAATGTCAGAGGATAGAACAAACCACATTTTATGTTAACAAGAAGAATAAATAACTCCAGGAAACAAGTTGGAATTCGAAGAAAAATATTTATAGAGAGGAAAATATACAAAATTAGACCAATTACCGCAAAATCAACATTCACCTCTGCTATTACTTCTTTATTTGACAGATATCGCTTCCCACCAAGCCATGTTCGCAAGCTTGGAAACAAAATATAATCGAAGTGAGCCAGATCCGGCGATTAGGACGGACGGAACATTGAATGTCAATGCAGTTAGGCTAATTTTTACGCAACAATTGCGGACGATTGGACAGGAGAATTGTCTTAATATAACGATATTTTTTTCCGCAACAAACACGGTCGTTTTCTCCTGATTTTGTCATGTAAATATGTAGAAAATTCATCAGTTATCATTTTCCCTTTTGAAGTACAAATGATTGTTTGAATATTTTCCGACCTCGACCTAGAGATGTTACTAACACAGCTTGACTAACGACGAATGTTAGAGACGAACGTAAACTGCAGTAACCAGTGGTAGTATTCAAAAAATTCACCAAATGGTATCGAATGACCGTCAGATTGAAATTAGAGAGATAGAAGATGCTATTGGCACATCAAAAGCATGCATCCGCTTGTTTGGGCCAAAAGCACGTTCAAATGAACATTTCCCTCTACTTATCGACTCCTTATTGATCTTAAAAATTATACTTCCAAGATAATATTCACGTAACTTTTCCTTGGTTTCCTCAACGTAAAAAATAATCGTAAGCACTTAGCGCAACAGTTTTCCACAATATGACTATTAAAACTAATTTATCTATCAATTTTGACAATTGTTATCAGAAAATTGTCTCTCTCTCTTTCTCGTAAAAATAAGTGCTAAGTTATTCCAAACATACGAGGTGTGATAAAAAAGATAAAAGGATACTTTGAATTTCTTATTAAACTTTAAATGGTTTTGTTACTAAATTAGGTCTCGTCTGATTTTATTTTTTAGAATAGGTAAAAAATATGATCTATTTCTTTATTTTTTGTGGATAAAGATCGAAATACGTCAAAATTTAAATATTTCATATGTTCTAATAGAAACTTTGATAAAGATAGGTGTATTTTTGACTCACATTATATGTTGTTTCAGGTTTCCGAGGTCCAAATTGCGAAGAAAACATCGACGATTGTCCCGGAAATCAATGCCAAAATGGTGGCGTTTGCATCGATGGTGTTAACAGCTACACCTGCAAATGTCCATCAACTTATACGGGTACTTTCTGCGAAAGAGACGTCGATGAATGTTCGATGCGTCCTACGGTATGTCAAAACGGAGCCACTTGTACTAACAGCATCGGTGGCTTTTCTTGTATCTGCGTCAATGGATGGACCGGTCCTGATTGCTCGGTCAATATTGACGATTGCGCTGGAGCGGCTTGTTTCAACGGCGCCACTTGCATCGATAGAGTCGGCAGCTTTTATTGCAGATGTACACCAGGAAAAACAGGTATGTTTTGTTTAAATATAAATAGAATGCAAATAAAAAATTATTGAGAAAATTGGTAAAGTAAACCTAAAAAGCGGGTGTGATTCCGGAAGAATTTTTCTCAATGCTTGTCCTTGATTAGAGAACATATCTTTTGTCCCCCAGCACCCTTCAAGGTTATATTTATAACAATTTTACTAAATATATTAGAAAATATTGATTTTATAGAAAAAAGTTTCAAACAAAAAATGGAATTCATAAAAAGTTCTACAGAAGATGTTGAATACATTTTTCACGTAAATCTATTCTTTTGGCTTATATGACCCAAAGTATCTCGTCAAGGGGCAAATTGACTAACCTAAACGAGTGATAAATAGTCAATTTGACTTTTACCGAGATATTTTGGGTCAAAAGACTAGAGCCATGTAAAATCTAGAAATATAACTGAGATCAAAAATTCACAAAACAAATATCTCATAATTTTAATATCATATAAATCTAATGAAACTTATTGTGAGTATAATTTTCTCGTCAAACTCATATCTCGTTATGATACTGTTATTCCATAAACTTTTTGTAGTTTAAAAACTTTTTTTATCTTTTTCATCATGTAAAACTCGCTCCTATACAAATTTTAATCATTTTTCTCAGTATATGAAACTCGTCGAAAGTTGTATCTCGTTAGGAAACTAAAATAATCGATTGCGTACACTTTTTTCAATGTACAAACTTTTTGATCTTTTTCTTCGTGTATAACTCAGTCCTTCGACAATTTGATAATTTTTCTCAGTATGTCAATCTCTTCAAAGTTATACATTGTTACCAAATCAAAATATACGAATGTACACATTTTTCTTAGTATATAAGTTTTAAAATTAGTGAAACAGTTGGATCCTTAATGCCTATGAACAATTATAAATGCGTTTGGAAGAAGTTTTCGGTATTTTGTATAACAACTCCTACTCGAGTAATCGAAAATAATCGATTCTACCATTAATGTGACATAATCTACAACAAATTACAAGAGCATAGCTGGAGAATTACGTCAAGTTGCGAATGAAAAGTAAAAATCGATTATTTTCGATTGCTTTAGTGTTCTATAACCTTTAGGAAATATAACGATCGCGCTTTTTCAATTGTTTGTAATTTATTATTCCTCGAATGTTTGATCTGTTTAGTTTAGGAAATTATTGTTGATCAGGACTTTAGAAAATGCTAAAAAATCTGGGAAATACAAGAATGAAATTTTACAAATGATTGGGCAAAAACACAAATTAAAGTTACGACACTGTTTACATATCGCAAAGTACTGTAATCAAAATAGAAAAATAATGTAAAGAAAATGGAAATATAGGAAGAATGTTCGTAGTGAAATCATTAAAATGTTATTTGTCTTAGTATGTCGTCTTTCAAGTAGGTATCTAAAAACGTTGAAATTACTCATCGGTAGATCGAATTCTTGCAGATTCAACACACATTTTTGTGAGAAACTAAAAATAGACCCAATATTCTGTCACTTAATCGGAATATGATATTTGGCACGCGTAAAAAAACCCTTTCCGTAAAGGGGTAAATTTGCAATTTGGTGCTAAACAGGATATTCCAATACCCCTTGTCATTTCGACAGGTCCTCATCGTGTTTCGCGCGTATCCTCATTCTTCTCTTCCTAATTCCATGGGAGATTCCGAGAGGTCTTTTTTTGTTAATGGTTAAGTCGTATAGTCTACTAGTATGGTTTCGACAAGATGGTGCGTCTTCTCATTTTGTAAAACTTTTTTTTGAGTAGTACTATTTTCATATAGATACTCATATACATACTTCCCTTATACATCCATCAAAATGATAATATTGCCATTTAACAACATCATCGATAATGAACACAACGCTACGACAAATACACCCTTTGGCGCGCGTTTCGTTACTTAATTCACAGTCTTAAGAGACATCAAAATCTCTAGACCGAGACACCATGTACATATTAGTATTATATGAAACAACGCGATTGAAAATACGAATATTATTTCTAATAAGACTCAATTCGTATATATATGGCATTTTCTTTATAAATTAGAAACAAAATCAACGAGATAATTTTCTCGTTACAATTGTCAAGTCTTGAGTTATTTCCAGTTTTTTTTCTCTCTATAATTGAATTCGTTCGTAATGATAATTTTATAGTTGCAACATTAATCAAATTTAACATAATTCCGATACAAATCGTATGTTTATATGTCAAAATGAACGCATTGTTATTCCTATTTCGATTTATGTATCACTTTAATCTGTTGAAGAAAGGTGTGGCCCTGCTCAGCTAGACCGACTTCTCGTAACTAGAGTTTAGCGAACTTTACGAGAAGCCGCAGAAAACTATTAGAATTATATTAATAACGTATAAAAACAATAACTAGTTACAGTTATATGACGTTACCTGTCACTATTCTACATATATCTGACTAATACTTATTTTCGTTGTTGATCTGAGTGGATTCAAAGATATTTCACTTGATTTTTCTGAATGTTTCAGTTCCTTGACGATGCGCGCCGCTTTTTCTTTCGCAGTTTCAACAGACTCAAATCAACCACATACATACTTTTCGCATGTTAAAATTTCCATGTAAAATTTGCCGATGATATTTTCTGTAAATTCCTATGGATGTATCAATCGTACGAATACGTATTTTCATCGGTTTTTGACGTGGAACGTAATCATTTTCTTGGCCATATTGAAAACGCTTAAACGAAGGCAACGGCTACACTGATTTATCTACAGATATGGTAGACATCACATTAGAAAGAATAGACTCCAGGTTAAACATCTGACGGTCGTTAGCTTTTGATCTCTGCGTTAGTTCTTCTCCTCCACTCGTTTCGCTATTTTCGTTTTTTTATTTGACAGGACTGAACAGGATAGTTCAATATTATAATATAAAATCCGTTGTTTAACCCTAAAACATAAAGAGCTCAATGAATAGAAGGACAAATGGAGGACAGTGCTTCCGAAAAATCGTAGAAACGAAGTTCTCGGTCTGGGTCATACGCGACTGACCCATTACTACTTATTCGACATCCATTACTACTTATTCGACGCTAAAACTGAACCCATCTTCTACGCAGAAAGATCATTGTCCAATCCACCACTACCTAAATACATATAATACCAAAATTCAACTTTTTTGTTCAATTGATTGACTCTCTAATAAGAGGGATATTGTTGACGTGAATGGATTTTGTAATAAAAAAAAGCCGTTGTCGTCAAATTTAATGTTGGGTATACATAATTAAAGAAACGTTTTCCTTCTAGATTTGTACACGTCGTTAAAGTTTTTCTTATTTTTCAAAATACATGCGAACCACCGAAAAGCCTCAAATTGATGCATTTCGAAATTTCTCTCGCTTTAAGACAAGTTATAATTAATCAACTTGAAATTTCTGTATAATTAAAATGCCATTAAAAAAAATTTGACTCACTTTTAATAATAGAGGTTCATACGTTTTAATAACATCCTGTGTAATATTCGTACATATTTTTAAAGCGGGCAATAGTGTTGTTGCTTATAACGGTTCTTACACACTTTATCTGTATAAAATGATAGATGGCGCTATTATTGACATTCATACAGGATGCGGCAGTCAATCCTGCATTTTTGAAATGGCTGTGAAAAATAAACAAATGCTTTTTTCAAAATTTTATTGTTACAATCTTCTTGTGTATTAAAAAGAATTGACGAAACGTAAAAATGTAATTAATCAACTCAATTGAAAAATAACGCCTATCATACGGCGTCCTTCCCGATTAATGCATTATTGTAGGCGATTTCTGAAATTTTCCATCACGTAATGAAACATGAGCTGAGTAGTTCTCAGGATTTCCAATCGGATTCTTTCCTTGAGTTACTTAGCATTTCGAAGTTTACACTTTACGTTTCAGGAATCCACACAAGAAAAAATCACATGGTGTGAGTTCGGGTGAACAAGTAGGCCAAGGAATCGCTCCGTTTCGAGATGTCACACAATTGGGAAAACAATATTCACACTCATTCGTGTCATCGTATAGCTTATTACTCAGTCTTGTTGGAATAGAGGTTTATCATTCACTGAATGTTGACGAAATCGATGAATGAAAATTAACCTTACGCCCCCAACCATTTTCGAGAAAAATAATGGATCTATGATTCCCGATGAGGACATGGCACACCAAAATGTTACCTCAACTGAATGGAGAGGTTTTTTTATGAGGGCTTTGATCACTCCAGTATATGAAGTTTTCTTTGTTTACAAATCCTGAGAGATGAAAATGTACCTCGTCATTCATCCAGAGGTTGTGAACAAGATTCTCATTTTATTCAACCATGCCCAAGAATGTTTCGCAGAAATGCCGCTGGGCGGCAAAATCTTACGTTCAATGCCTGAACCACTCGAATTTTGTAGGGGTGATGGTGTAAATCTTCGAACAAATCTGTCAGAAATTCCCATGAGCGACACTGACATTATCAGAAATTTGAGCGGATCTCGTACTGCCACTTCTTTTGCTCATTGTTTCACCGATTCAAAATTTATCACCCTCTACTTTATTGAATTTACACACACCGCCTACTTTCTACTTATCCAAAAATGCAGGATTGACTACCGCCTCCTGTATTTCTCTAAACACAATGCTTCCAAAGCTACTTCCACCATTCAATGCATCCTAGATAAACGTCTGGACCTTTTCTACGCCACCACGATAAATTTTTTTGAGTGTAATTTGATGTGGGGATTTAAAAGTAACAGAGGCATCGTTGGGATGCCTTTTTTTCTAAAAACTATTGCACAATCAATGAAGAATGGGTAGTGGTTGTTGTGGTGCTATATCTTGGTGAGTTCAGGTAGTACACGGAAAACGCTTAGTCGCTTCAGGACGCTAATATAGATTTATTCAATTACTGTATGTCTAACAGGATAATATCGATTAACGTTACATTCAAGTCGCGATTTGGTATCTGTATTCCTTACCAATTTCTACCCACTACCGATTTTGTTTACGGATCTCGGGGTCGAACCCAAACATCCAGGTGTCATTTCCAGTGGTTAACTGACTAATCCAGTTTCTACCGTCGCTCTGAATGAAGAAACAAATCGAATCAAACTGTCTGATCGTTGATGCCCTGTGTATCAGCTTACATGATGATCTATATCGATCAGTTGTTTCTTCATTGAGATTACAACGTTCAAACCATTTACGCAAAATTAGAAAATATTTTAAAAACATAATTAACCACCCAGGTTTATCAATTTTCAGAAGCTTTACTATTAACTACATGAAATTTATTTTTATTCTGTTTCAGGTCTTCTCTGTCATTTGGACGATGCTTGTACCAGTAATCCCTGCCACGCTGACGCTATTTGTGACACTAGTCCCATAAACGGATCCTACACGTGCAGTTGTGCTTCTGGATACAAAGGCATTGACTGCTCAGAAGATATCGATGAATGCGAACAAGGTATGTCATTTTCATAGTATACAATATCAGAGACCTTTTACATATCGATAAATAGTAAGATCAGTTACGCTATTTCTATCAATAGTTCTTTTCTTTTTTATAAAAGGGTTCTAAGGATACTGCATGAGCATTTGATATGACAAAAATTAGTGCAATTTAGGTGTGTCGAATTCTCAGCGCAGTGCAAAAACAGAGTCGAGTAGAATGTTGTATAGCATCGAAAAGAAGAGTCAAAACAAAACAAAGGTCCCGAATAGCACGGAAAAAGTACAATATTTTGAGACTTCGAAAGTATTCTTTTTATTGACTTTAAGGGATCAAATTATTAAGGCAGTTGCGTCAAAAAAATTTACGAAAAAAGGCGTGACAAAATTAACCGACAATCCTCCAGTCCACACTACTTCGCTTTCCAAGACTTCTGTACACGAATGTGGCTTCAGAAATACTGAACACCCACTATATTACCCTGACCTGACGAACATTTTGACTTTTGATCTTTTTTCTTTGTTAGACTAAGAATTCATGAACCGCATTACGTAGATATATTTTTTTCTGGTTGCAATGATAAATATTTCCTCTTAAAATATTGATGGACATTGGTAGAACTAATTATAAATGAAGGTTCCGGTGTAAACATCATTGGAACATTGAAATTCCCGTACGGAGAAAGGAATCATTTTTAGAATCAAACCATAATCTTTGATATGGTAATAAAATTAGTTCCAACTCAATTTCACCATAGGTATAATAAATAACTTTAGTTCGCACCTTTTTGTCGATTATTTTGTTGTAGCTACCGATATTTCTAGTATAATCAATCACTACTTTGATTACAAAACCACCCGAAGGTATGAAAATAATTAGAATATTAATCTAAGTATATATATATATATATCCAAGCACTATAATTTCTTAGGTAACTACGATCCGCTCGGTAGACAAATTAGGATCATATAAAGGTCATTGAAGGTCGTTAATTAGCCTGTAAGAGTCGTTCTTAGTTGGCTGTACGAGATGTCGTCGCTTGGATTGTGTCAGAGGTTAATGTCTACTTTGATCTTCAATTAACGATTAATTGTATACGTATATCAAAATATATTTAACTTGTTTTCTTCTCAATAAAATTATTTAAAAATAATTTTCAAATAAAATTAGATAATGGGGTGAGAAGAATTCAGTTCAAAAAGTGCCTGATTAACCTTTACAAGGACATTTAGTAGTTTTTAGACGATCACGATGGGTTTTTACGGAATGGTTAGTAAATTGTGTCTGTATTCTCAATCAACTTCTCGTCTTAAACTGGAGTGAAATACGACTGGTAACTGGTCTTTTAACCAATCACGGTCATCTAAGAAGCCATCTCCATGTTATAGGCATCGCGAACGATTCAGAATACCCCTGGTACATGGAAGAGAATGGAAATGCAGATCAGTTGAGTGTTGAGCTCACATACATGCGAAGGTCAAGCCTTACAGTTTGTGCAGTGACGTTCAAAGGTTCATGAAGTTGCGTAATTAACTTTACCAAGAACATCTTTAGTAAGGTCATGACAGGTTTATCGCATCTCTGAGAAAGCTAATCGTAAGACAGTTTTTACGGAAATGGATGGAAATACCAGACATGAGACAAGCACACATAAATTTCTGTCTTATCAAACAGCTGCTCGGCTTAAACTAACGTGAAATACGACTGGTGATTTGTCTTCTAACCAACCACCGTCAAAGCTATCTCCATGCTACAGTCAACTCGAACGATCCACAACAACATATAAGGAGATCAAGCACTATAGTTTGTCGATGTTTAAATATTGAGCTAGTTTCTTGATTAACTTCTCCAAGGATATCTTTATTAGGGCGATGACGGGTCTCTCACATCTCTGAGAAAGCTAATTGCAAGACAGTTTCTACTAGAATGGTTGGAAACACCTGAAATGAAACAAGCCCACATAGATGTACATTCTGTCTATCTTACCAAGCAACTGCTCGGCTAAAACTGGACTGAAATACGACTGGTGATTTGTCTTTTAACCAACCACCGTCAGCTACAAAGCCATTCCTTACAGTTTGTCCAGTAGGGTTTAAATATTCAACAAGTTGCCTGATTAACTTTTCCAAGGGCAACTTCTGGGCTTCAACTAGCGTAAGATACGATCACGGTAATCTAAGACACCATCTCAATGTTATAGGCATCCAGACGATCTGCTGGTACATGGAGAGGGAAGAAAGTGTAAACCACGACAACGTTTAGTGCTCAGCATCCACACGTACGAGGTTAAAACACATGAGCAAGCGATACAGTTTGTCCAGTTACGTTAAAAGTTTCATCAAGGTGTCTGATTGACTTATCCAAGAAAATCGGTCTTTTCTATTTTTTATGTTCTTTATTTCTCACAGAATATCCTTCAAAAATTTATTTGTAAAACGCTGCTGCTTGAAAATAATGTGGATAGTGAAGATAATCGATGTACGGATCACCGACCTGTACCGATTAGACACGGCATTGTTACTTGAGCTTTATTCGTTTCTTCCTCTTCATCATTCGACCAACGTCTATTTCTATAACATTTTTCTCGGTTTTGATTAAAAAAGTATTAATTTACGTTAACAAATAAAGATAAAAAACTCTCGTATTTACAATGAAAAACAAATAAAATACAGTGAACGGCTAAAGTATAGAATAAAATGATTGTTTCGGCAACGGAAAAATTTTATAATATTCACATGACGAGGCGACTTAATTTTTTTTAACTAAAATCGTGATATCACATTCAAAAATGATTTTAATTTTATATTTAAATACGTTAAATTAAATTTTTATAATATAATAATTTCTTAAAAACAAAAGAAAAATAATACCATATGAAAATGAATTTTTAAAACTTTCGTTGCTTTTAATACGTTAGTTAAATATCTTAAATCCGCCTTTCACATTGTAATAAAATTTATTGGTGATTGTATATAATTAAAAAAAGTAATTCTGGTTATAATATAAACAGAATTACACTCCTATCCCAACTAAAATATTAGGTAATAAGTATGCAATTAAAAACAACTTAATAGCTTGTTCTACACTCTTAATGTGTCCAATATTTGTTTTTCTGTCCAATCCAACTTCTTAATTTTTTTATTTGACGTCTCAGAAGAGTTTCCTTCACCGCCACCCTTCCAAAAAGGTCAACTTTTCTGAATCTCTTCTTCATTATAGATGTACTCAAAGGCAGATCCCTAGATTCATGGATCTGAACTGCTATCTCTGAGCCAGTGAGTCGTCGATTTCGTTTTCTGATCAATACAATACGTTTAACGAATCTACTAGTGGGGAAATATTTTTTTCCACGTTGTATTCCATGCTACGTCGAGGTATTTTTAATTCGGCCTCACATAATTATGTCTTGGTATTGATCCAAAAAGTTTGAATCACAGCACGTTTTCGCGTCCCACTGGGTTAACTGGGAATAAACTACAATCATAACCACGTAGGAGATAATTCCCAGTTGAAGAATAATACATCATTTCGATCTACGTTCGACAATATGGACAAAAAAATTTGTTAAATATGTATTATTTGACCGATACTGTGTATTTAAAACTAACCAGACTTTTTCGTTTTGCTTCATTGCATAAATTTTTCTATTCAAAAATCTGTTGACCAGTTGACATATTTTCAGAACCTATTGTCAAAACTCAACATCAAATTTTGTATTGCTGTCAAAATATAGTTAAAAACTAGATAATATGTTAAAATTTCAACATTTCAGTTTATAAAGTCAACCACATCCTGTTTTTTCTAAACACGTTTGGACTTTTATCATACATAAACAATTTCGTGATGTAAACCTCGACAAAATATTTATTATCTTATTTTCAAAATCTTTAAAAACAACATTATAAAATGTGTTGATAAATATTGATTACGAGTTTTAGAATTCGATTAGAAGTATACAGCAGTTTGCTCCGAAATAAACTAATAACGAATCACCCTATATATATATATATATATATATATATATATATATATATATATATATATATATATATGAATCGTAATAACAGATTTCACCTCTGAAATAATTTGGAAAATATATTCCGCCGTTCATTGAAGGGGCAAAACAACTACTTTCCTGGCTAATGTCTACACGAATATTGAATTACAACTCCTATGTAGAACGTGATGGAAATCGACCCTTTTGTCGATATTAACATCCCCAATATCTCACAATTGCAAGCAGAGAGTGTGACTACTGACTAGTTTCGACGTTATTACATCTCATCAGAGCAGTTTAACACCCCTCGTTCGGGCTTGAGACCCGAACTGAAGACAATGTGAAAAAGTGTTGCTATTTGGTACATGTAGTTAAACATTTCCCAAAAAACGCTAAAAACCGCTAAGTGGCGCCATCCTCACTTTCAACTATGAGCCATTGGTCAGGTTTAAATCTAGGTAATTGCCGATAATATAGATTTCGATGGTAAAATGAATCGAAATAAAGGATTTCTGCTATTCACCTTTGAAATAATTTCGAAAATATATTCCGCCGTTCTTCAAAAGGGAAAACAACTACTTTCCTGGCTAATGCCTCGACATCCCCAATGGGGATATTATGTTTCCAGATTAAATATTCTTATGATTAGATTTTGTAATGATCGTAGGAGCTTACATAGAGTTAATATTATATATTATATATAAATATAATATATTATAAATATATTAATAATATATAAATATATATATATATATATATATATATATATATATATATATATAAATATAGAGAAAGAGAAATGTGGGAGATTGATCTAGTGGGCTCGAATTACTGGTAGAGAAAAAGATAATCGGTATACTACTCTAAGTCTTTCGCGCGTAGACTTCTTTGTCGTCTCCAACTTCTGTAGGAAATTCCGGAGGTCTTCTTTTTTTGTTAAGGGTTAGCCCGTTGGCTATTATACTTTATCTTCACGGTTGGTAGGTTGTCGTACTGTCTGTTTGTGTTTTAGCGGTCTCGGGTAAACCCTTTTCAACCTTCTTCTGCAAAAAAGATCTAATCCGAGTGTTCCCGCGTTTTCTTTACAGCTGTCCTCGATGTATATAACTATCCTTTTGTGGGTTGACTCAGAAACCTGGGATCTTATTTTATTGTGTTGTATATTCCTCATACATGTCACTCTATCTTCAATACTAACTCTATGAGATTTTACAATGAGGTAGCTCTCTTTCAAGAAAAGCTTTTAATTAAAAATGGCCCCGAATATGTCCAATAATCATTGCAAAATCTTCCCTCAACCGCGAACTGTAAAATCCTCCTTTTGAGATATTTGATGTTTTTGAGCCAACTAAAGATGTTGTCTTTGTTGGTGAACTTTCTAGTATAAAATATCTCAATTATTAGTCCAGTTATTTTTTGGTTTCGAAATTTTAATTGCGTCTCGTTGTAGTACCTCTTTCGAACAGTTAAATTATCATTGTCATAGGCAGATATAGTAGATGACAAGCCGGACGGGTTCGAATTTATTAACGCCCCTCGTAACAATATCAACTAGTCGTAGGACAACTTTTTTGAAGATTCGTACCCCGCTGCTACAAACAACGGGTTGAGGTTCTGAGGAAAAAAAATGAAGATGCCCATTGTGATGAGATGTATGTATAAAACAGATACAGATTGAACTAGGGACAATGAGTGGGCGGAATTCAGATGAAAACGATTGTAAAATGATAGAAGGAACAGTCACGATAAATATATGATGATGACTGATTCACTGTTATTGAAATGATTGAGGATGTTCCTTTTTTTATGCTAACAGAACGTACTAGTTTTCTTCTTGAAAAATTCGATACAATTTGAATCTTAGACAGAACAATTTCGAATCTAAACAAATTTTTTTCATATACCTACAGGGTGTGATGCGAAACGTTTTGATTAAAAGTATTGGCAGATACAGTTATGTTTAAAATCAGTTCAAGTATAATGTTGTCTTATATCAAAAATGGAGTATTTTGGAGATATTTCGATTTTTTTCATAATTTTGAATCTTATTATATCTCCATTAATAAGGAAAGTTTTCAGTGGAAAAAATTGGTAATTGTTATGTGATTCAATACTTTTATTTGAAAGGCGTTGGCCCAAGTAATATAAAAGCTGAACCATATTCTACTCTTGAGGAGACTGTTCTTTCGTTTTCACAGTAAAATATTGGAGTTTAAACGAGACTGTACGACTTGCGAAGACCATCATCGCAATGGTTGACCAATTAAGGTGCCTACTCCAGAAATGTTGAAGAAAATCCACTGGTTGATCGTCGCGCGAGCTAGTAAACATAGTAGCCATTTCAAAAAGGGCATATTAACTGAAAATTTGGATATGAGAAAGCTGTGCGCAAGATGGGTGCCGCGTTTGCTCACAATGGAGCAAAAACAGTGTTATGAAGATGTTTCCATCGAGTGTTTGGCAAAAAACGATCAAAATAATAGATTGAAAAGGAAGAACCGGCTCCAAAGAAGGTAAAGACCGTTCCATCTGCAGGCAAAGTCGTAGCGTCGGTTTTTTGGGATGCGCGTGGCATAATTTTCATTGGCTATCTGAAGAAAGGAAAAACTATAAACGGCGAGTATTATGCGAACTTATTGCAACGTTTTGAGCGAAGAAATTAAGCAAAACCCGCATTTGGATTAAAAGAAAGTGTTGTTTCATCAAGATAATCCACCAACTCACACATCCGTTATTACAATGGCCAAAAAGAAATGAATTAGTTTTTGAATTGCTACATCATGCACCCTATTCGCCAGATCAAGCTCCCTCGGAATATTTCCTGTTCCCAGACTTGAAAAAATGGTCATAGATTCTCCAACAATGAAGATGTGATGTCGGCAGTTAATGGCTAGTTTGAGGAGCTTGACGATTCTTATTATAAAAGTTTATGGAGCTAATGTTTGTTGGGCCAGATACTTCTGGTACCATCCTCGTAACTTGATATTAATTAAAATAGCAACATTAATATCTTGTGTACAATTTGCATAGATGAATTAATGATCGTATTCCCGGGTGTGTTAATATGTTTTTTTACGATCACCCGATAGAAACTAATGTACGACGTTAAATTTGCAACTCGAAGTCAAGTCAGATCAAGTCTGATGAGTGACTGCCGAGATGCAATTAGTCGCAACTGAAGAACAAGATATATGTTAAAGAGGAAGCATGAAATATCAAGAAATGAACCAGTCTTGTGAGATATAACTACTAATAGAGAGTGAGAGAGAAACGAGTAGGTATGTCGATGTGATGATTTATATGGATCATTTGCCCATACGCGAATATTTATTTCAATGTTAAAACTTTTATTAACGGCCGCTATAAATAATCATTTGCATTAGAAATGAGTTGAAGGAAAATTGTTATTGACCAAATTGGCGTGTATATTTTACTATTTATAATGGGGTTTCATTGAAATTCTGTACTGGGTGTCTCAATGGAACGAGTTAACTTTAGACATACGTGAAAATTAATTTTAATTTCGTTGAGCTACCGCTAAAGTACGTAAAGTTAATCCCATTACAACAATTCTTTTCAATCTGAAACGTTATGAAAATGGAAAAAAAATGTTACGTCAAATTTCGAACTAGTGGGTTTTTGACATGAAATTTTCGAAAATCGGTTTCTCCACAAACATTTTTTAACGAAGAACATAAGGAAAGTTATTGAAAATTAGGTTTTCTCGGAAACCATCGCTCACACTCAAAAACTGTTATGATTTTCGAAATCTCCATAAAAAAATAGATGATACAGTTTTTTGAATACTTTGACTGTATAACAATATTTTCAAATTTTCGAAATTTATGGAAATGGAAAAGTTTTTTACCTCAAATTTCAAACTAGGGGGTTATTGATATGAAATTTTCGAAAATCAGTTTTACAACAAACATTTTTTTAACGAAGAACGTGAGGAAAGTTGTTCAAAATTCGATTTTCTCGGAAACCATCGCTCACACTCAAAAACTGATGTGATTTTCGAAATCTCTTATGGAAATGGAAAAAAAAATTTACCATCGATTCCGGTCAAATTTCACACAAAGGGGTTTTTCGATATGAAAATTTCAAAAATGCTACCCGTTTCTGAAAAAAATTTTTAACGGAAAAAAGTAGAGAAAGCTCATGAAAATTGGATTTCCTCGGACTCAAAAACTGATGTGATTTTCGGAATCTTCATGAGAAAATACATGATTCCAAGTGGTTTTTTGAATACAACAAAAACATCTCATTCTTCAAAAAATTCTAGGTACTTATTATTGATAATACAAGATTTGCTATACTACTCATACAAAAGAGAGGAGGAGAATTTTTCCAAATTTTCCTCAACTTTTGAAATAGATACTTTATAAGGAATCTATTACCAAAAAATTGTGATGTTAATATTTTTTATAAGGTCAAAAAAATTTATGTTTGAGGAAAAATTTTTGGGGCGTTCAAACGTAAACTCTATAAATTTTTTGGCGTTATAAAAAATACTGACATCACAATTTTTCATTAGTTGTGTGAATTAATTAAATGAATTTTGTAATAGTTAAATAATTTTTCTTTATTTTTTGGGTTTTCGCTTCAGAATCGCGAAATACGTACAAAAACACATATTTAAATACTTTTCATCAAATAGGCTATAAAAGCTGACAAAGAAATTAATACAGATGAAAATAGACTATATTTAAACTACCAGAAACTAAATTTAATAACAGCTCGATAATATTTGAATTGACAGTACAAATTGACAACATTTTAAACAGTAAACTACGTTTCCTTCGTAAAATTAACTCAAAATAAAAAATCCTTGGATCCTACTTATGGGAAACCCTGTATACAAGTCAAAAACATGTTTTTTTGTAGTGGGACTTAAGCAGGAAATCCTCTTGTAGCTTGAACCGGACAGTAAACTTTTTTTCCATCTTAGATGTGGAATAAGAATGTTATTTTCTAAAAGTTTTGATATCGTGGTGAAAGAAACTGATTAAATTATTTTGCCTATCAAGTTTTCTTCATCATTTCCATGATAGTTTATTTTAATTTAAATGTTTATTTTGTTCCAGGATCTCCATGTGAGCATGACGGAATTTGCGTCAACACACCTGGAAGCTTCGCGTGTAATTGTACGCAAGGTTTCACCGGTCCGCGATGCGAAATAAACGTTAACGAATGCGAATCTCACCCTTGCCACAACGACGGTTCCTGTTTAGATGATCCCGGTACATTTAGATGCGTTTGTATGCCAGGTACGTGAATATCCTATTTAATTTTTGGGATTTGGAGGTTATACTTAAATTCATGAATGCCCACTACGCAGGAGATTAATTTCCTTCAAAATAATGACTAGCCATGTAGCTTGAATCTATAACCAATAGCAGAAAATTTCTTTTAGATGTTTTCTTGATATCAAGAATGATATGGTCAAATAGGAAGACTTTAGGCAGACAAAATCTAACAATTTCTGCCATAACTCATTATCATAATAAAGACTTGACTTTGTGGTTGACGCTGCGTGGCTGTAAAAATCCTAGCAAAACGCTAATATAAACTTCTTTGAGTTTTTATTTTATTTGAAATTCTTTTTGGCATTTGACAGTGCAAAATTCAAAATTTTTGGTCTGGAACTCTTCGTAGTACGTTTTAAAATTGGTTTTCGTTATGACAATTCCTTTCTTCAGTCCATATATAGAGCTAGATACTGAAAACACGGTCTAAGACAACTTTAGAGACAAGTAATATATTTCCAAAACTATTTCTAACTATACTTTTTTACGTTTTTTTTTAATAAAAAACGTAAAACTTGAAATGAAACGCTCTATCGCTTATATTTCAAAAAGCTATCTGCAAGGTGGGTACCGCAACTGTTTAATGCTGTTCGAAAGCTTAATCGCATTAAAACGATCGTTTTGATATCTTCAAACGCAATTTTTCTAATGTTAGAAAGAAACGTGTTGACAAGTTAAACATTTAGTAGGTGTACCAACTGAAACGAGGCGGAGCTCTTATGTACGAGAAATTCGGAAAATCTGCCTTGATCCTTTTTGAAAATTTACAAATGCATGAAAAAAATAATAGGAAAACCATCGTCTGGATATTCGTGAATTCAAAAAAACGTACCTGGTTATATTTACTTACTGAAATACGAGGAGTGTCTAAAAAATTAGAAAAAACACAATTAACCGCCTGCATAGTAATCGCAATTGTACACAACATATTTTTTAAACGTTTATAATGCTTCTAAAACTATCAAATAATGCCTCTTTCGGAATCAATCATAAAACGGACGTCACATATCCGCTAGGAAACAGGAAGTAGTCCGTAGGCGTCTGGTCAAGGAAGTACGCTGAGTAATCCAGACGAGTGATGCCACGCTGTACCAAGAACTGTTGCACACAGATCGCGTTATCGTGCAACAGTACCCACTGCGCAGTCTTGCTCAACCATGCTCGAACACTAGATTCGTAGACCTTCGTTGTAGAATGCTTTCCTTTAGGGAGAACGATAATTTTAGGATAGGATGTTCTGTTTGCCGACTCTCGTCCCCACCGTGGCTTATCCTCAATCGAGAAGTTGTGTTATGGGCGCTTCATTACGCCCCCAATCTCATCAGTGGCGTCTTTTTAATACGCAGCCACCAAAAAAACTCAAACAAACGCAGTCGGCTGGTAAGGTTTTGGTGTCTATATTTTGGGATCTGAAGGGACTATTCCTCATCAATTTCATGTATACTTGGACGATGATAAGCTTTAAAAGTTGTGAAGCATTGACCAAACTCCGGTGAGCAATCCAGAATCGCCAGGGAGCACGATTGAGAGAGAGAGGGGGGGAAAGAAAGAGTATTGCATCTTCCTGATAACGTTCGACTCCCCGATGCTCTTCAAATATAGTATCTTTTGAAAAAATTTGAGTAGACTGTTATGCCATATCTCCTATAAAACTCGGACTTAGCACCTCTTTCGCAAGCTTATGTATCAAACGCTTCGAGAGCGATGATTATTTGCGAGTAAATGTCACACGCTTCCTCGTCGGAACACAAAAGCTGGAGCACTGTCTTCTTCAAAATGGAGACTATGTTAAAAACTAGGCAACTGTGCAAAGTTTTTATCCCATACCTCACACTGACAATTGCTCGTGGTGGGTTTTCCCATGAAGTCCCATGTCCTCGTTGAGATATTAGACCAGGGATGGGGAAACTTCGGCCCACGGGCCGTCTTCGGCCCGCAAAGCGTTAAAATCCGGCCCGCGACCATCAAACAAAAATCAAGTACAGCTTTCTTATTATCAGAAATTACATTATTATCAATTGGCAGTAATGGCAGTGCGCGTCGCACATAAAACAACATGTGCGAGCGCGGACGTGGATATGAGCAAAACCGAAAATGAAGTCGAGTAGATGCGTCTGTCGTCGAACGCACTACCCATTTTATAAGTCCCCTTATCTAAGACATTATACCCAAATATAGTTTCCCACGTCCGGAAAATAATGGCTATGTTTGGTATAAGCTATTTGTGCAAACAAACGTTTTCAATAATTAAAAAATTGTCTTCGTAATAGTCTTTCGGATGACCTTTCAGCATCACAAGTGGAGCCGTCTTACGATGAAGTCATGCAGAAACAAAAACAGTCACATGTCACATGTTCCCATAAAGACCAGCGCCCGTCAACCTTTTACTTCGCAGCTAATTAAAGTTCAATTAATTAAATATTGCACAATAAATTAGTCTTTCAGTAAAATTACAACAATATTTCTATTTTAGTAAATAATGTAATGCTACAACTTGGCCCGCTATATATTTCGTTAACAAAAAAAGTTTCCCCATCCCTGTATTAGACCATTTAATGAGCTTTTTAGACACACCTCGTACGTTATATAATTTAGAAATATAATAAATAAATTATTATTAGAGAAAACGACGATATATTTTGAGTTTCTATAATTTACCGTAAACATACTAAATTAATATTTATTTTCCTCCCGGTTTTGATATTTACTAATTTACACATTAATTTACTGATTTAGACATGTATCACAAATGAAAATTTTTCGCTTTATTGTTGAAAACGTCGGTAGTGGTAGCGCCTTTTATTCGAAACCGGTCCTGAATTAGAATGGGCGAGCCACACTAGTTGGTATTTTATTTTCCTCGGTGTACATACAAATATAGAACCGTTAATACACCAAAGAACTAACGAAGAACTGCCGTAGCCGAAGAACGTTCAAATAATTCACGTTTTGTAATAAAGATAAATGAACTAATAATAGAGATGGGCGGTCATTAAAACGAAAGCTATCAGAAACTAATAATGATAATTGATTATTCCAAAAGAAAAAAAAAGAATAATATGTTTGTATTTGGAACACTTTAACACATTATGTTTTATAAATAAATTGTTTACATACAATAATTTGATGACAAAAAATGTAAGTAATAAAATGTAAGGAAAAAATATGTCGAATCATGGAAATAGAAAAGGCGGAGGCGCTGTCGCCTCAACAAACACCTGAAGACGCTAGATCTAGCACAGTGGTCGGCAAAGTGGGGCTCCTTGGCTCCTTAAATGCGGCGGCGGAGCAAATTTAGTATTTGTCAAAAATTCTCCAGATGCTACAATAACCGAGTTGAAATTTTCTCCTTTTGAAATTAACATTGGTAGTTTTGAAATACAATTGGTGGATTTTGAAACAAGAAGAGAAGATATGGCACACGAATGTCTCTGTGTAGAATTGGGAATACACAAGTTGTTTACTTCGAATGACTTGGAAATAGAAGACATGACCATTTTCAACGGTTGGACTAGTATTCCTGACTCTTACGATCAGCTGAAAAAGCTCGAGTTTTACCATTTTTTTTTTCTTTTTGGTTCTACATATATATGCGAACAATCTCTTTAGAGTTTTAGTTTCATTTGGTGCAATAAAGTTAACTAAACAAACTCCGAATTTCTTTAAATTTTGGCCCTTACGGCTAATACGTTAGCCGACCAATGACCTAGTAGATAATGCGACGTACAGGTTTTATTGCACAAAGGACGCAACCTCTATCCACATTCTCTCAAAGTGTGAAGCACAACGGAACTCCAGAGCACTACACCCGGAAGGGTATGAAATATAAATCTCTGGCAATTACAGTCATCTCACATTCTAGACTTTTTAAAAGGAGTGGGATTAATGGATCAGTTGTAAACACTGGATTTTTCCAGTATCGCAGCAAGAGATGGTTTGGGTCGAAGTGTATACGAGACCCCAAATCCATCCATACATAAATACAAGTGAAGCCTGTAGTGCTGTAGCGGCTAACTTCTATCGACAGACAGACTTCTTCTTCTTCCAGTGTCGTTTCTACCTAGGCCTTCTATCTTCCCTTCCATGATCAGCTGGGCATATTTTTTATTTCTAAAAATATGGCCTTCTCTTTACAATGGTCAATAGTTCTCTGTTCATGCGTCTTAGCACCTCGTCGTTGGTCACCCGATCCGTTTTAGTTTAAATAAAATACCATGCAAGACAGACTAGTACTCGTAAAAATATAAAATATTAATTGGCAGGGTATGCTACAAAGATAATATCTAAAGATTGAACATTAGTATGCATTACAGATCGTATATGCCAAGTTGAGAAAGTGACAAGAAGTTATCATGATGAAAAAATATAATGATCATGAATATATGAAAAATTTTTGCCAAAATTCTGTTAGGTTAACTATTGAATGTGCTACATGTCAACTCCAATGATAAAATTTGCTAAAATAGTTGGTTATTAAGATGATTGTATGAAATAAAACACAACAATTAATAATCAGATTTTTAATCGTAACTGAGTTAATTACTCCAGAAATGTTGAAGAAAATTGCGGTACATCGCATATTAACTGAAAATTTGGACATGAGAAAGCTGTGCGCACAATGACAGCATCGTGAAACTTCATAACCCTGGATGAAACGTGGATCCATCACTTCACATCCGATACAAAAAAACAATTAAGACAATGGACTGATAAAGAAGAACCAGCTTCGAAGAAGGAAAAGACTGTTCCATCTACAGGCAGGGTCATGGTGTCGGTTTTTTGGGATGCTCGTGAGATAATTTTTAGGCACTACGTTTGCAGTTATTCAAACTTATCACACAATTCTACTGGCACGTAGAAGATTTTTTGATATTTCAATCAAAAGTAGCTGCAAATGCTACTTCAGAAACTGAAAGATTCAAAATATTTTAACAAATCGGCGATCAATCATTATTTTTTTTAATTATATATTTACTACATTTATCTAAATGCGAATATTTTGTGGATTTACAAAATATACGAGGATATATTGAAAAATACATATTCTCCTCTTAATTGGATACATTTATTACAGAGAACCTGCAACGTCTCTAGATCTTTAAAATGTTTCTTCTTGCTTTGCAAACCAGACCTCCACAGCTTTTATTACCTTCTCGTTGGAAGAAAATTTACGACTTTTTTAACCTTTTTTTCAGTTGAGGAGCCAAATCTGGCGAATAAGGGGGATTTCTAGTAATTCAAACCCTAAATCACTAATTTTTTGCATGGCAACATGAGATTTGTGTGCATGGGCGTTGTACTGCAAAAATAACACACCTTTGGATAGCTTTCCGCGTCTTTTCTCTTTAATTGTTTCCCGTAGAGTGGTTAGTAATTTTCTACCCTGATCCAAAAAATCAATGATGATTAGTCCATGGCAATCCCAAAAAAACTAAAGCAAGAACTTTTCCAGCAGATTTTTGGACACGAAACTTCTTAGGTCTTGGAGAACCAGAGTGTCGCCATTACATCGATTGTTGCTTTGTTTCTGGATCGTAGAAATGTACCCACGTCTCATCCATAGTAACAATTCGGTTTAAGAAGTCTACATAGTTTTCAAATCAAGCACAGATCGAACGCGATGCTTCTACCCTTGCACGCTTTTGGTCAACATTCAAATATTTGAAGATCCATTTTGCAGCAATTTGTCTCATATCCAAATTAACGTGAACTATAATATGATGAACGCGTTCGTATGAAATATTCAGTGCTTCAGATATCCGATTTTAGAATAAATTTTATAATACTTAAACACTGCAGTCCATAAACCGGATAAACCTTTAAAAAAACAAGACTCTTCAAAGTTTACAGGGCAGATAATATTTTATGATGGAGCCAATAAACCCTTTCTGAGCCTCAATCTATATATTCTTGAAATCCTTCTTTGGAAGCCTTAAAAATAAATATTAAAAACTAGGCGACATATTTCACGGGGATAGTGGTAGGTGCTTGAAAAATATCAGTCTCTGATGACGATAAATTCATTTTCTAAACGCGTCACAAAAATAAAGTCAAGTTTCATAAACAGAAGACTCACAACAATAGATTGAAAAGGGAGAAGCGTCTCCAAAGAAGGCAAAGACCGTTCCATCTGCAGGCAAGGTCACTGTATACAAGTGGCATAATTTTTATTGGCTATCTTGAAAAAAATGGATCAATGACGAGTATTATGCGAACTTATTGCAATGTTTGAGCTCAGAAATCAATCAAAAACGGCCGCATTTGGATTAAAAGAAAGTGTAGTTTCATCAATGCACCAGCTCAACAATCCGTTATTGCAATTGCCAAAATTAAATGAATTAAAGTTTTAATTGCTATGTCGTGTAACCTATTTGCCAGATATTATTATTTTCTGTTCCCTAACTGGAAAAACTGGCCCGATGGTCAAATATTTTACAACAATTAGGTTATATCGACAAATACTGGATATTTGAGGATCTTGACTATTCTTATTATATAAAAAGTATCGAACTCATTGAACATCGCTGTGAGAAGTATATGAAGTTGAAAGGAAATTATGTTGGAAAGAAAATATATTGTTTTCCAAAATTTTTGTTGGGCCAGGGACTTCTGGGACGCCGCCTATCTACGATACAAAAATCGTAGAGTGGTACTTGATTCCGTCGTGAACAATATATTTGGGATTGATAAATTAATGCTTATAATTTTTATGATATATTTGCAAATAATTAACCTGCAGTTTCTGTATTAAACCGGTCAAGGAAGTGCCCCCGAAACCGTTCCTTAGATCACCAAATTATCATCTATACATCCGCGAAGTTTCAGCTACACCACCCACTCTTTCATTCCATCTCATATTGTGAACCTCAATATTTTCACGATGTCAGTAAATAAAAAAAGTTTTCGGTATTATTATTTTAAACACATCTTCCATCTTTATACAATTATAAAACAATAGCACAATCTCTTGTCACGTACTTTCATCGTTATCGATAAGGTAGAGTCGAACGTAGGATGGAAGAAATTTTTGTGTGGGTGGTACCGGTAGAATATTCATGCAAACAGTATCACCAATAGTTTTATTTCTCTTTGTCTTGAATAGAAATAATGAATAAAATTCATTCCAACAGTTTCTATAAGACGAACTCAATTGAATTTTATTAGTTTTGGAAATGTATGTATATCTAGTCTACTATCATTTACCATACAGGGTTCCGGGACTTGATGCAAAAATACATAAAAACACAAAAAAATTGTCATACGACCCCTCGTGTCCCAGTTATAGGCGTTTAAAGTTGCGAAATCGAACTTGTATTTAAGTATATTATACAGAGACAACCTGTATAATCTAGAGATAGCAAAAATGAATTTTTAGATCGATTTTTTAGCAAAAAGGTACTCTTTGGTTAACTACATAAAATTTATGGTATAGAAATTGTTTGTATCGTTGTACATGCCAAAGAAACCGTTCGCCATAAAAAGACTTTCTGAAAAAAATTATCATGAATTGTATAGGAGTAATTCCAAGATTTTTTTTCATTTCTTTACATTTCTTTACATCCAAATTTCTCTGGCCGAATTTACCAAACCAAAAGTTCATTTACCTTCTTTTTTCTCAATCCCAATTGAACAGCCCCACTAAAATGTTGTGCGGAAAATTACGGATATTTTACTAAACCATCATTCAATCAAGTCGTGTGACTAACTATGAAAAACTTTTTGCCAAAATTCGATTTTATTCATCAATTTAGTCTTCTTCAAGAGCAATACAATCATTACAACGCTTCTCTAACTTTTCGATGCAGTTCTTGTAAAAGGATTTGTCTTTTGCTTCTTCATTTCAGCTGAATTTTTAACAGCTAATAGCCAGTAGCCACTGGGGAGCCAAGTCTGGACTATACGTTGGACTGTTCGAAATGTAATTCGTTCAATTTAACCATCGTTGTGAATCTATGCATTGTCTTAGTAGAACAGCAATTTCTTTTCTTCGACATAAGTAGATGTTATAGGCGGGTTCTGAGACGGAAGTGACGTTTACGGCTTATGGGGGGTAGTTAGCGATGGCAAAAGTACGCTATGTTAAATTTAACCCCATATAGACCTCAGAACGTGGCAAAGTAGGCATCTAGGGTTGATAGTTAAAGGGCAGTAGCATGTTTGGTTAAGGTCGGAATGGCATCGAACAAGTGTCTACTGACATATGAGACCGTTTTTCCTTGATTTTTACATTCAAACGCTGCAACAACTCTATGCAGTATTCGCTATTGATGGTCTCTTTCTTTTGGAGATAATCGATGAACAATATTCCTTGCGCATCCCATAATACTGAAGCCATAAACCTCCAAGCTGACTGTTGGACGCTTCAGACGTGGTTCACCGGCTGCAGTCTACTCAGTCCACTGCAGTCCACTCAGATGATGATCGTTTTGATTCTGAAGTGTAGTGTTTCATCCATCGTCACATACCGACGCAGAAAATCTGTGTAAACATGGCCAAACACTGCTCCGAATCGTCAATATGATGTTGTTTTTGGACAACTGTGAGTAAACGTGCCACCCACTTTGAAAAAAGTTTTCTCATGGTCAAATGATCATGCATAGTTGTAAACATATTACCTTCTGATATTTTTATGGCTTCAGGTATCTCAGCAATTTCAATTTACGATTAAATACAACCAATTTGTGGACGTTTTTAATGTTATCTGGAGTAACCATCTCAATTAAACAACTAGAACATTTACCATCGTAGCTGTTTGTATGACCACGTTTGAACCAACCAAACCAAACCAATAATAAATGGTTCTTTTCGAAGGAGCAGAGAATGGATAATACTTTAGATGCCATTGCTGAGCTTGTACATTATTTTTTTTATCATAAAGCAATGATAAATTAACACACGAAATTGAAAATAACAAAAGTAACTTCACTTAAATGACTGTCACTTTTTTCTGACTTATCGAAATGTCATGAATATTGACAGTCTTTTGAAAGCTGATACTTCATAAACGTCATATGGCAGCGCCATCTGTGCGTCAGTCGCATGACTTATTGAGTAATGTTATACTAGTATCAGGGGTGTGGTATTATTTTACATATTTTATCTATAAATTCTTGATTACTAAAACAATCGTATACAAAAAATTTCTTACTCTAACATAAAGCAGAATAATATACTATAGTAGTTATCTTAATAGGAAAATTGGCAAATATCGGGCTGAAGATTCCTTCAGTTTTTGTTATCCAAAACTAGTAATCAAAATGATTGGTGGATTCTCTCCATGCCATTGAAACTGCAGCTTTTCCTTTACATACACTGAACCAGTGACCAGCTGATACAATATACATGGGGTGCCCCCACTGTTTTTTTTTTGATCTCCGGTTAAAACACCATAATCTTGAAATAACCTTTTTTCACATTTTCAGAAAATCGTCTCGCAGCTTTTGAATTCTACACACTTATAACTAAATATATATAATTTTCTTACTGCTGCTCTTTGTCATTAGAAAAATACATTAACCATCTAAAAAATTTAACTGTTGAGCTCAAATATAGACTAAAAACAGAATAAATAACCCATAGGTCTTAAAAATAATATATATGATTTTGATAAAGGATTGAATAAAAACAAATACTAGAGGTTCGTTAATTATTTTACCTTTGAATGTTTCAAAGAAAATAAAATGCAGATTTCGAATTTTAAACTCGATTGACCTCAGAGTGTCGGTAGGCAACAGGTATATGGACACAGACTAGTAGTACCAGTGATGGTACGTGATGGACGCCGGCCATCAAACCCACCATTTTTTCTCTCTTTATTTTCTTTCGATCTTAAAAATCGAGCGCCACCGCACACAGATCACGCATGCAACCTACACATCATTAGCGAGTACAGGAATTTCGGTTCGCTCTGTATTATATGCAGCGAGCTTACTTTGATCATCTTTTTTTCCATGAATTCTTGCTTCCTCGCCATTGAAACCGTGTCGTCGAAATATGCGGTTCAATAATTACATAAAAATTGTTATAAAAGGAATGAATAACGTGTAATGTACGAGGAAGGTTTAATGAAATTCTGACTGTTCAAAGAAATGTTACTTACTAATAACTAAACGTAATAATACACAAAATCTTATTCTGAGCAATGCATCCAAAGTTGTGCGGAGATTCTCAGGGGCGGATTTAGCAATACTGAGTACTTTTAAACTCTGTGGATTTGATTTTTAACAGAATTTTTCCCAAAATGAATAAGAGACTTTATCTCATAGGTTGCATACAACGTTGCGTCCCGAAGCAAATTTTAATCTGGTTTACTGTAAAGGTCCTATATGATTTGTATCCCCTTCCAAGAAATGTGGTACTTAATATTAAATTAATAAACTAATTATACTTCGATATCTGAATACTGAAGCCTGGTTAACCATTTTCTGACATGGAGCTTAAGTGAAATACATAATACCAATTTATAAATCATAACACCCTCAAGTTGAGATAACCCCCATGGATGGGGATAAATTTGAGGTAATCTCGATCTCATCCAGTAAAGTTCAATAATAGCACAGCCAAGAGTGCTATGAAACAACGAATGCGACAAATTTGTCTCATAAAACAAATTTAATAGAAAATTCTTACAATGTAGCCCCTATTTTGTATTTTAAACTGAAAAGTTGTTTGAATATTATACTAGGAAAATTAGGCGGTAACACTGATAAACAAACTAGATGTATTTTTTTTAATATCTTCAGGGGTGTCCCTTGAATGTAAATCCAACTGGGCGTCATGGAGGGGGACTTCACTTCAGCCGCCATCTTGAAAAACACGTTTTATCAAATATCTCGCGAACCGCGTACGACACAAATTGTAGAAATCATTACTGTAGATAATAATATTTGCCATCTTTTTTATTTGAAACTTTTTTTTATATAATACATAGGTTTTTAATTATAGCGCTCCAAACTTTTTTCAATATGGTTTTTGCTAAATATTTAGTTACGCTACATCGTAAGAATTGTTATTGCTATTCTTAATATTATTATTATTAATTAACGTTATGCTTGTATTATGCTATTTTATATATTATAATATATTGTAATATTAAAAATGATTTCTTTTTTAATAAAAAAATATGAAGGTTGGTATTCAATTAGAATTTTTCGAAAAATCGCTAAACCGTTTAAATTGTATTGGAAATTTTGTAAAATACTGTGTATATTCGTCCGTCCTTTATTTTCTCTGTCTAAAATTGTTGTCGAAATGACTAAAAGAAAAAGAATTTTACGAATGTTACTTCAAATATATCTGGCACGTTGTCGCATGTTTGGCCACTCCAATTGGAGCAAATAATGGAACATTTCAGACCAGATTTTCGGCAGGCAGCTCCGCAATTTTTGGTGCATTTGCCCGATATGATTTGCAACAAACTCGACGGTGCGGGGGCCATAGCAGTTCGAATTGGTTCAAGTCCTTGTGCAGTTCGCTTCCAACCCCATTTTTCAATGTCGTGATAAAATCCAAGCCAAGTTTGAACCTGATGGTAGACTCTGAAAAAATGGTAGCGTGCCGAACCTCGGGTTGGAGGTACAAAAGATAGATTCAACTTTGTTTTACTCGCCAATTTCTCGAAGAACGTTGTCCGGCGTGAGCAATCATGTTAGGATCGACGTTATTTCGGTGAACAATTCAATAGAGATTCGTATATTCTGATTTTGCTCCTGGTACCCTGATATTATTGACACCTTCGTCGTTTGAGCCTTCACTTCATCCTTTAGATTTCTACTACTTGTTATGATTGCTCCTAGATATTTGAATGACATCACTTGTTCTACATTCTTATCGTATATTGCGAGTTTATATCTTCTCGGATCTCTGGATACTGTAAAAGATTTGGTTTTCTTCAGAGATATCTGCATGTTAAAATCTTTCGCTATTTGTTCGAAACTATACAGTAGCTTTTTATATCTTCGTCTTCTAAGATGATAACTGCGTCATCAGAATAACATACTATTTTTATTTCTTTGTTTCCCATCCGGTATCATCTTCCAGATTTCTTTACCTCGTTTATAATCTCATCCATTATGATGCTGAACAAGATCGGGCTGAGGCCGTCTCCTTGAAAATTATTTTAATTCTAACTATCAAAAAATGAAATTAATAATCCGATTTTCCACTTTTCGAATGTGATTCATATCATTCTAATATGGTAACCTCATTTATTGTACTACGTAGCAAACGCTCTAAGTTTGCAATTTTTGACGCGACGTTCGTGACGAATAAATTTTTTTCATAAACTATATTTACATAGAGAGCCACAAAACTACAATGAAACACGAATGATAGACAAGAAAGAAATAGAAGACAGTTATCATTCTTGCAATTGAAACATAATCATAACAAAAAAAGAAGGAAATGATTTTAACCTATTAGAGCGAAAATTATTGAAATTATTGAAACTTGAAAACGTTAAACACGAAAATAATAAAAGCAATGCGAAAATATTATAAAATCCGTGGAAGTTCTAAATAGAACCAGAGATATGGTAAAGAGTATAAACATCAACATGTGCGAACGTACTAATGTCGTAAGCTACCATTTTGATCTTTCCTTCGGCGCTAAATTTGAAAATACGATAATCTATAAGTTAAAAACACGTCACAACACTACTAAAATGAGTAATACAACAACAAATAGATAAAACTAGTGAACTTGCAAACATGTGCAGGGCTTTGAGGCTGTACATCAAGAAAACTTTTTTAAAAATGTCTAGCTTGGTATCAGGCTTGTCACAAAGTGTAGTCGGTATGTTAACTTGAATCACTTTAAATTTACCAGTACGTACAATTTACTAGTGCTAGATTTTTACCAAAATGATTATCACAAAACATTAAAAAGTGATCTTGATGTACATCCTTAATAACCAATAACTTTCAGGATTGCAAATTGTTAAGTAAATTCCACATATGAACTAAAATTGCGTAATCTATGACCGAAATTCCGAAAATACGAACACGTTGCAGATTTAACAACAAACACACCAACGTTCTCAGTTGATGCATAATCACCATTTCAACATAAGATTATAAACCTCAAAACTTTGGAATTATCTATTTTAGCATTACTTTATAACAACAATCTTTTTTGGGGGGGGACGAAATGCCTATTTTAACAAAATTTTTGTGGAAATCTGATCATTTCGACACAACCGCGCCATTATTTCATGACTGACATTTGACAACTGTAATTAATGCAAAGATCAAAATGGAGGCTCCTCGGCGTCCCTTAAAATTTGGACGCGCACTAGTCTATATATTTTGAGATGATATGAGACTATAGAAGAAGCATTTTTTAACACGACCATCTTTAAACAGCAAGCTCAAATTGCAGTCCAGTAGCTGCTATCACAGAGTAAACAGTGGGGCATCTCCTATGATTGTTTCAAGTAATGTAAAGCCTTGAATAGTTACAACACGCATTTGGTGATGAAAGTCAATTTATGACAAAAAAAAACAATAATCAGTTATAATCCTTATTTCCGATAGTTCGAGTTGGATTCGATAAACAAAATAACGAAAACTGCTTCCAAACTCTATTCAGAGGCGTTAAATATCCAATTGCTACACTATTTTTCTAAATTTGAAGCTATTCCGAAGCAATCTATTGCGATTTAAAGATATCTTATGACTTTTTGAGAAGCTTTATTTAGCGTTATTTAAATCTTCAGTTATCTATTGTAGTTTTTCTGTCAGTTTTTTTCCTTCTGTCATTTTTTGTCAGTTTTCGTTGCATTTCTATTTTAATATCATTCTTCTGCAGCATATCTGTCTATAGAATCAGTTCTCTTCGGCTTCTATCATGTTCACTAGTTATATGGAATAAATTGAACACAACAACGATGTTATTGAAAAATTGGGCATAAACGTAGACAGTTTCGAGCAAATCTTTCATGAAAGGCTCGATTGCCTCGAAATTTCAATCCGATAGGTATCAAAACTTTTGATATTTGAGCAGAAATTCACACGCTCGAAAGATTGCGATCGTTTCCTGCAGCGGCATGAAGAGGAAGGAGACTGTTCACCTCAAACAAAAGTTGGGTACATCATTATATTCTGGAGAATTAACGCACGTCTATGAAGTGGAAGAAGAAAGACAAAGGCACGCAAGATAAAGCGAAGATCACATTGTCAGCTGGGAAGGTGTCTTGTACTGTGTTTTGAGACATGACAACGGACTCTGAACGCGTAGTGTTATAGTGAACTCCTGAAAAACATGGGGAAACCGCGGTATTCCAATTCGTAATACAATATTACTTCAAAACCGCATACATCTCGGCTTACGAATTGGGTTGGGTAACACTGAAACGCCCTCCTTATAGTCCCGATTAATCGCCATACGATTTTTATTTATTTGGTCACATGGCGGACTGCGATTCGAATTCGTGCGCGAATTGTTACATGTCACGCCGAGGGATTACTGAGATGTGGCAAAAGTATGAATAGTTTGACAGGGACTATCTAAAAAAACTGAGAAACTTAAGAATAAAATTTTTCATAGCAAAATACCATGTTTGTGAACTACCCTCGTATTTAGAATCTCTTATTTATACATAGTCTTTTAGAAGTTTAATTATATCATATACTTTGATTGCGGAAATTTCAAACAGGGTGGTGTTTATTTAATTTCCCAATCTCCCCTATACAGAATTTCTAAAAAAAAAATGGCGTTTCCCTGAGAAACATACTTTGGCGTCTGGCAGAGGAATGCGACTTGAAAAAATTAGGCTCGCAGTTGTACTAATTACTTCCATTTTTAACTTAACCGATATGTAATTAGTTACTTAAGTGCTTTATATTTATTTTATTCAATCACAAGATACCTTCTTTTGAAGTATTATCAAGAGTATTATATAAATGGAACGTTTAAAATTCCTTTTTTAAAATTGAAAGAAACTGTTGCGGCTTTTATGGAAAATAATCGGATCGACTTTCTCCTAGATTTTCTAGTCGCGCACATCTTGTTTGGAATAGTGCTGCTAGGTTTAATTATTCTGTCATATTGACAATATGTTGGTTAGGTCAACGGTATCCATGTTATACTCAAGTTCTTTATATTCGTTTCCATTCCCGTTCAAACAAACAAATCCTACGTTGTTAGATTATATTCTATTTTAAAGTTGACGTTTATTAAAGATAATTTACGAATTATTCCATTGCCTCAATGTAATACGATCATTTCATTTCAAACTGTTATATTATTAAGCCGTTGGTTCGCTTAATTTAAAATCACCTTGAAAGTTCAGTGTATATTAAAAATTGAATTTTTGTAAATAAAATTAAGTAATTGACTTTAATTATCTGCCGTTTCACCTGCTTCAATTAACTGGAATTACCCATAATTTTGAAGGCTATCAATAAGTTCTGTCGACTACTTTTTGATTACTTTAATTTAGTTTCTGGTATCCAAAAGAGCACAACGAATAAAATAAATGAAAAACTGCCCTCAACTGAATTCCCAATTGTTGTAATTGACTTGAATCTGATTGTTTGTGGTGTACCGGTTAAGTCTTTTGGGTATGGTTGAAACTCCATCCTGGCAACTGTAGAACAGCGAATATGAATAATAAAGTAAGCACAAATTTACTTAAATGGGTAAAGTGTGTATGGGTAGAGGTCGATTCAGACTATTACACAACCATTTATTTACCAGGGTGCCATTGGAGATATTCGGTAAACGTCATCAGGAAGTCAGTTGATGGGTGGTCCACCTTACAGCCCTAATTTGCCATCCAATGACTTATTGTTGTTTTCGCGATCAAAAACATATTGTGTAGTCAGCACCACAAGTAGCCGAGTGGAAGAAGTGCTTCGAGAATCTACACCATCCTTTTGGTGCTCAAAATACTATAATCATCTGATCTAAAACCCACTTAATTATTTAATTTCGGTATTGAAAATACCAATTGAATTAATCAGCGTTATAACTTCCTAACTGACTCTGGATGCACAACTCTGTTCACCAAAACACAACTGTGCCAAAAGTTATCGTTTTGGCTCTAGATTTCAGACATTGTGCTAAGTGCCTAAAATACTTCCTATATCTCTTTCAAACCTTTTTCTAGACTGTGTAAATTAAAAATTTTTAACACAAAAAACTATATCTTGTACATATCTAATATATACTATTCGATTTCACTTTTAATACGTTGTATTAATTAATATTAATTGATACTGGTAGATTGGGTTATTGTTTGAAGATTTAACATTAATGTTTCTTAAATTTTTTACAATTTTCTATTCAGAATTTCACGTTGTTGCTTTCTGTTTTACCCATGCAGTATCTTTATATCCATTGCTTCGTTGTTTGTTTGTGCAATCTGCAATCTCACGACACATTTTTTATTTGGATTTCGAGGTACTTAATTGAATGGATGTATTTCTTGTCCCTAAATTTTGTTTTGATCAAGCACAAAATTGAACATATTTGTTGCAAATAATTTGCTTTTAAGTAATTTAAGAACTTTCCTTCGTGCGAATCTCGACAATAAGCGAAAAATTCTTTTCGTTATGATATGAACCTAATTATACTAGTTCTTGATACAAGTCGGATAATGATTAGCCCAGATATTTTGCGGATCATGCCATGTGTACCGTACAGGAATATCTTGAAGTTGATTCGATTGAGGGAAAATTAATGAGGTGCCGCGTTCGAAATTACCGACATTAAACAAGTTCCTACACTGTTACGGTACTTATCATAAGAAAACTACAAATTAATTTTGATTATACGCACATTTATTAATAATGAAACGTTTATTAATTGCAAAAACCCTCTTCGGATAAAGAAAGTCGGATTAAAAAACTTTCTTTGTGGTATAGGGAAAATACTGAATCATTTTTTGTTATTTTATTTTCAAAAAAAAAAGATTGGTATCGGTAAAATGAAATGTAACCCCAATATTCTGATATAGTTCTTCCAATATCAATTGCAGATTATGAAAACCCTTGTCGACAATTTTGTTTGATCTACCATACGCGTAGATTCCTCATTTTATAAATTTATTATTTTTATAAATACTTTTAAAAATATTTATACCTTATTCGTTAAAAGGCAATCGAATCATTATAAATTGGACGGCATTGTACATATCCAACTGAATATTGAATTATAAAACATAAATAGACGAGTAAAATGTACTTGACTGTAAGGAAGTTTGTTTTAAACAGGGTACCAGACGTGAACTGATCCCTTTTTGTATCCCATTCGTTTTTTTTTTTCTGGAAACGAAATTTCAAAGCAAAATCCATAAAGGAAAATGAATTCTTTGCAAATAAAACAAAAGAAAAAAAACATTTCAATTCCAAACTTTCCTCTTAACTTTAGTCCTTTAACAACAGTAAGCAATTCTTTGTTTGTTGGGCCAGTTTTTCTCACCAAGCCACGCCACTGCTTATCGCAGACTGTCTGGAAGAAATATTTCGAAGAAATCGTGTACATACGCCTTCGGACAGCCTCGGCCAATAGAAATGCATTTCTGTTTCCGATTCGATATTTCATTGGTAAACAGCGGAAATGATAAGTCCGCTTTTGTAAGATGTTCTTAATTTGGTATGAGTGCTGTGCGTATTTATGAAATATTGATTGTTCTGTAATTGATATTGGAAGGACTATATTCGAAAGAAACTGTAGCAAAAAAATGTAACACGTGTTTTTTTTTTCAGGATTCACTGGTACCCAATGCGAAATAGACATCGACGAATGCAAGGAACGGCCATGTTTAAATGGCGGTACTTGTCACGATCTTATCAACAGTTTCAAATGCACATGCGCAACCGGTTTCACCGGTTCCCGATGTCAAATCAATATCGACGATTGCGCTTCGAGTCCTTGTCGCAATGGAGGTCTATGCCATGACGGTATAGCCGCCTACACTTGCGAATGCCCGCCGGGATTCACTGGAGTATCGTGCGAAACTAATATCAACGATTGTCTGTCTTCGCCTTGTTTACATGGTTGGTATCATTTTTTCATTATTATTCTTAAAAATTGCAAAAAAACCTGGTCCAAAAAAATGTTGAATAAAGTAAAGGCAAAAAAGCTCGTAGATAATCACAGTAAATCTAATGACTTCCTAAAACCCTCCAAGATCATTTTATTATTGAAACTTTCAGCTGTTTATGTTAATTTTTCGTTTAATAGGTGAATGTATAGATGGCGAAAACTCGTTTACTTGTACGTGTCATCCCGGTTACGCTGGTCCTTTATGTCAACAACAAATCAACGAATGCGAATCTAATCCTTGTCAATATGGAGGTATATGTCAGGATTTGGTAAACGGTTACCAATGTATCTGCAAACCAGGCACTTCCGGTCCCAATTGCGAAATAAACGTTAACGAATGCTACAGCAATCCATGTAGAAACGGAGCTAGATGTTTGGATGGTATCAATAGGTAAGTTACTATATTAGAAATATTGATATTTAATAATTATTTTATTTTATTTGAGATATTATGTTTTGAATTTTATTTTGAAAATGACATATAAATGGTCGGAGCCAAATTAGTGCTGCTGCGAGACGAAAAAATATCGTCGGCGAGATGAAATGGTATTCTCTTATCGACGCTACCAGATTTTCGAAAACGAGTAGAGAAGACGAAAATAAAGCTAATTCGCGCAAATTTTTAACCGAAATAATTAGAATATCAATCGACAGATCTTAATAAACTCTAATAACATACATGCATGCAATACATGTAGAAACTTTTTGAAGTCGAGACCATATAATAATAAATGGAAAAAGATTAGATAAAAGTCGAGATTTGAGCCCAGAAGCTTACAAAAAGCCATACAAAACCACTGGGATACTCTCACTCGAAGAGTTAATAACAGAGTAACAAAGAGTTAATACTTTCTCATCTATTCGATTATAGTCATAGTCCTAACCTAACCTAACCTAACCTAGCCTAGCCTAACCTTTTTTTTGCGCTGAGGTGGAGTGGAAGCTAATGCCGTTCTCACAGCGGGCGGGTGCAATACTGTGAGTTTGTGTAGGACTCTCATCCACTAAACCACCCTCCTCCTTTCTAAATCCTTGGGAGTTTCATACGCCGGGAGGACAACAAGCTGCTATATCATCAGCGTAACTTTAACTAACCTAATCTAACCTAACCTAACCTAACCATTCTTAAATTAAAAGGCTTTTTTGTGGAAAATTCAAAATCGCAATGTAGTTTTTTAATTATTTTGAACCTAATACCAAAAATACACTTAGAAAAAAAGTTTTTCTATAAATTTTTGTTCAATATTTCATATAATATTGAACATTTGCCCATTTGGGAAAATCTTAAATGTTCCTGATGGTTTTTCGTTTTGTCTTAACGATAACACAGGCCTACAATGATTTCGGTGCCGCTAAAAGTACAACGGATTTCAAGTACGTTCGGTACCCTGATAAAAAATTATTTTTTTAATGCTACGTGTAGTTTTAGAGTAAGGGTAAATAAATCAAAAAACATTTAATAAATTTATTTATTTTATTTAAACAAAAGAACATTTAATTCAAAACATTTAAATACATTAAATTACTCATTATTTACAGGTTAGAAGCACCTCTTTTTAGATTTTCTCCGGTGTATGTCTTCATGACATTTTTTAGGTTATGATCGATCGATACAAACCTGAACGTAGCTTCACGATTTTTTTTCAAAAGCTCGTACCGTGGTTTCTTTAATTTTTTTAATTTTTTACTTTTCCAGAAGGCGTCTATGTACAAAATTCTTCAAATTTTTTCGAATCCTTCGTTTGTCCGTATTTATTCGAAAATGGATATGAAAGTTTATCATTTATATTATACTGGTTGTCACCATGAAAATTACAAGTCATTTATCACGTAATGTTTTTATTTAGAAAAATGTAGGGACCGAAAATTTACCTGAATTTCTTATACTAGTATGAAATTCCTAATAACAAATAAATGAAATTCAAAACATCATATCAAACAATAAATATGTACAGTCCGCAGAGCCCGAATGAAAAAGTTTTTAATGATTTTGTGTGGTACACGTTTTTTGAAATTAATTGTAATAGGGTAAGGGAAACAAAAAATTTGATTCTTCCTAATAGACGGCGCAAGTACAAGTAAAAATTTATACCTAAATATTTTATATAGTTGGGTTCGACAAGAATTATTGGAAAATGGGATGATTTTTCATTCGTAATTTATTGTTGTAACGAAATCGATTCATTTTTCTATCAAATGATTACGCTCGATAAGAAGTGGATTTATAAACGAGGTGGTATTGAGAAAGTTGGATTTGTGAAGTTTTGGTGCATCCACCGTGTAGCGCTGACCTTGTCCTATCGGACTATCAATTGTCTAAAGAGACTTAATAAATTTATTTTGAAAATGGAACCGAACTTGTATTAGATTTTGTTACAGTTGAATTATAACCATTGATAGAAAGTTATAACCTTAGAAAATGTGTTGAACTATTATATAAAATTCATCAATTATATTATCAAGTGTCGGGGCTGCTATGACTGTACATAATTTTCGAAAAATAATAAATTTTAAATTTTTTTACATGCTATCAGCGGGTTTTTCTCTTACGAATCGTAAGTTTCACCATATTTTTTGATTAAATAATGAATGTTTGCATGTTTTCGTGTCCTCTATTATATATAGAGTATTGAAAAATTTTTTTACGAAACATAAATGTAAAATATTTAACCGACTTAATTACAATCTATCGGTGTAAGTTTCAATAAAACCGTTTCATTGAATTTCCATTGAGGAGAAAAAACTACTGCTGTTTTTTTTTATGAAACAAAGAGTCATTTGTCTTTGAGAACAGGCTTTGCCAAAAAAAACCGTCACTTGCATTTAGAAATTACTCTTTTTTCCGATACAAACCATAATTTGTCTTTAAACACTTTTTTTAGAAAACACACTGTTATTTGTCTTTATAAACCCGTTTTTTCAAAGACAAACCGTAATTTGTATCCTGAAAAAAATGTTTTTTCAGAAAAAAACACTATTTATCTGTAAAAGCACACCATAATTTGTCTTAAGACACTGTCATTTGCCTCCAGTTTTTCCAAAAATAAAGCGTCACTTGTCTTTAGAAACTACTTTTTTTCAAAAAACAAGCCATAAATTATCTTTATATACTATTGTTCACAAAAAACAATGTCGTTTGTATTTGTTCAAAAACAAACCGTTATTTGTCTTCAGAAAATATTCTTCCAGAAAAAAAACAAGTTTTTGTCTTTAGGAACTAATCTTTTTTCGAAAAACTAACCATAATTTGTCTTAAGACATTGTCTTTTCTAGAGAACAACCGTCATTTGTCTTTAGAAACTTGTTTTTTCAAAAACGAATCATCGTTTGTTTTCAGAACATTCTCCACTTAAAAGAACATCATTTATACTTAAAAAAATTTGTAAAGCAAACTATAATTTATCTTAAAACCTGTAATTTTAAGAAATAAATGATCATTTGACATTAGAAACCGGTTTAATAAACTGTCATTTATCTTTAGAAATCGTTTATCTAAAAACAAATCACAATTTGTCTTTAGAAACCGGTTTTGCCAAAACAAACTGTCACTTGTCAGTAGAAACTGTCATTTGTCTTCAAAAACTAAATTTTTACAAATAAGACGTCAATTTGTTTTTAGACATTATCTTTTCCAAAAACTAACCTTCTTTTGTGTTCAGAAACGGTATCTTCAATCCTTTTAAGAAAACGATTCTTTCTAAAACAAACTGTGACTTGTCATTAGAAACTTTCTTTCCAAGTTATATCTATTAATGCACCCATTCTTTATTTTGCTCTTGTTTTCATACTAATCAATTTTGATTCTAATAAATGAGGTACTCAAAGAGCGGAATTCAACAGTTTATAATTATTTCATTGCGACGTTCTATTGAAACTTCCACTTATAGGTTAGAATCAAGTTAATTAACGATTTTACATGCATATGTAATGTAATTTGAAATATGACGGCGGATACCTACATTCGAGACATAAATTTACTATAAGCAACAACATTACACGTATCAATCAATCTGACATAAAATTTCTCCTGCTAGTAATAGTTGGTAATGCAGGTTAAGACAGTTTATGACCCCTTTATGATTCAGATTTAGATACCAGTGATAATTTCTTTCCCGGAAACTTGTAATGATGTTAGAGAGATAGAATATAGGAATCCACCCTCATATCCGCATGATTTGTTCGCAAAAAAGCGTTATAGATTTTTTACATTTTATATTTGCATGTTTTTTTTTCGACTGTTGTTGTTTATTTCCTTGACCTGCGGAATTGTTTTCATAAAATTTTTTGTGATATACATCCAGAAACTTCATTATTTTATTTTTATCATAATTTTTTCACCTGTTTTGATTCGTTACTCATCTACTACATCTGAGAAATTTACTAATTTTATGCTTCAAAAATATTGTAGAGATACAGAAAAACGGAATCAACTAAAACTGAAAACTATGTGTACCACAAGGCAATGATGAAGCAATAGATTTGAAGCTTTTTTCAAATTATATACCCTGTATATTTTTTTCATTCAGTTAATAAATTAATGCCCCAATTTCATTTTTAATAATCTCAGGAACGACCTCGAAATTATGTCAAATAGTATTAAATCCCGTCTAATTGATGGCCATGAAATTAGTGCACCAAAAATGTTCAAAATATTTCTGCCAAATTAGTAGCTTCATTGTGCAACAGTTGCTCTAAAAGCCTCCGGCGGCATCTTACATATTTCACACTTAATTATTCATAAAACTGTCCAATAACAAAAGTTTTCGGAAAAAAATTCATTGCCTTGCCTAGTTGCCTAGTTGGAGCAGAATATTGCGTTCCTCCATTTATAAAACAATAACTGAAAGTGAATTAGAAATACCATGTTGAAATCTTCCAAAAAGTCGGCGGCCTAAAGCTTTGACTATTGCCAAGTCAAATAGATTGGTGGAAAGTGAAAAAGACAAATTATGTACATTAACTCTAAGGTTGGCTCGCCGATTTCGGGTTTTCCACGCGATCATCAGCGGAGAACTAAAGAGAGAGGGAGTTAAACATCGGATAAGGAAGAAATGTCCAAAATCTACTGAAGATCAGTTGCGCAGAAATCAAGAAAACGTCACTTCACAGATTTGTGATCGTGGATGACGAAAAATATTACTCCAAATCACATTCACAAATTAAAGGCAATGATGGATTTTACACAAAAGTCCCAGTGAAATATAAATCCAGAAAAAAATTTGGTCTGGTGTGCCATTTCCGAAACAGACATTTCACGCCCTTATGTGAGGCGTTGGACATATTTATACATGGAGATATCTTTCAGAATCGGTTGAATTTATTAATATACATCATCCCAATGACGAAATAATATTTTCGCCGAATCTAGCCTTTTGTCACTACGCCAAAATAACCACCCAGAGATTGGTTAGAGGCTCACGACATACCCTTTGTACCGAAAGAAAATAATCCCCCAAATATTCCCCCTGTTCGCCGTATCGAAGATTTTTAGGCGAAAAATGTATTGACAATCACACAATCCAGCCACCTGTTTCTTGTTAACTCTTCTTCTTATTCTTTCTTTAATATAAGCAAAATGCTTGTTTTTCCTCGTATCATCTGCCGTTTAATTATTAGAGAGGTTGTCGCTCCATCTCTTGCGGGTTCTTCCAATGTTTCGGCACCCTAATAGCGACCTGTCTCTGGCTATTTGGTCATCATTCATTTGATCTATGTCTTCGTTCCACTCTCTCTTTCTTCCCAATATCCATTCGTTAACGTTGTCAATCTTCATGTTCTTCTAATGTCCTCGCCTGGTGTTAACTCTATGTCAAGAAAAAAGTGCCGATTAAGTGAATTGTCAAAATTGCACTATTGCGAAAACTATTGTAACGTGCTGACTTTTTGACAAGTTTTGATGGTGACAGACCGATCTTATTTGTTATACTTAGAAGAGACCGTTGTTCCATGCACATTTCTCTCTCCACAATTTTAAACAAATGATTTTTTGTTTCAAAATTATTGATCCAACGCTTGTACCAACTTAACAAGAGTTTACAGACAGGTTTCAACGTTTTAAGACACCCGGTATATTATTCACAATCTATCTAAAGAATATGTCGTCTACTACTAAAATTTGATATCGTTAAATGTTTTTTTAGATCATATTACTTATAATTTATATTTTCTGTTACAGTTACACGTGCGAATGCCATCCCGGTTTCACGGGTCGTCATTGCGAAAACGACATCGACGAATGCGCATCAAATCCGTGCGCGAACGGAGGAGTCTGCATAGATTTAATCAACGGTTTCAGATGCGAATGTCCACGTGGATACTTCGACGCGAGATGCTTGAGCGACGTGGACGAATGCAAATCGAATCCTTGTAAACATGGAGGTAGTTGCGAAGACGGCGTCAACCAATTCATATGCCATTGTCTACCCGGTTACGGAGGTAAACAATGCGAGGTTAATATCGATGAATGCGCTTCAAATCCTTGCCAGCACGGCGGAAATTGTAGAGACCATCTAGCTTCGTATACGTGCGAATGTCTACCAGGTTATTCGGGCATCAATTGTGAATTCAACATCGACGATTGCGCCGTGAATCCATGTAAAAACGGCGGTAGTTGCATCGATCAAGTGAACGATTTCAAATGCGTATGCGAACCGCCGTTCACGGGTCGCGAATGCAAAGATAGATTAGATCCGTGTCAACCTAATTTGTGTCAACACAACTCCAAATGTAATCCCAGTTCGAATTTTTTGGATTTCGCATGTTCTTGCGGTGTGGGATATACCGGAAGATTTTGCGAACAAGATGTCGACGAATGCGTAGTTTCGAAACCGTGTAGAAACGGAGCGACGTGCAGAAACACCAACGGAAGTTATATGTGTCTTTGTATGCGAGGATACGAAGGAAAGGATTGTTCTATCAATACCGACGATTGCGCTTCGTGTAAGTAGTTTTTATTTCTCGGTAATTTTTCCAAAAATAATTGTTTTTTTTTTTTCTTTAGCTCCTTGTCAAAATGGTGGCACATGCTTAGACGAGTTAGGCGATTTCACGTGTCTGTGTATCAACGGTTTCGATGGTAAACAATGCGAAATCGACATCGACGAATGCGCATCTCATCCTTGTCAAAACGGCGCAACTTGCAATCAATACGTAGACTCGTACACGTGCACGTGTCCTTTAGGTTTTTCCGGAATTAATTGTCAAACTAACGATGAAGATTGTACGGAAAGCAGCTGTATGTACGGAGGAACTTGCATCGATGGTATAAACAGTTACGTTTGTACATGTAAACCCGGGTAAGTATATTTATTATAAATCAATCCAATAATTATATGTGAAATTTTCACTTTGGAACTCTACTTACTTACTTCACCTGTAAGGAGAAAATTGAGAGCGACTGGACGGAGTTCAGCGCCTCGTATGTCTTAATATCACAGGGTCCATATCCAAGTCCACCTTTGGATGCAACGAAACAATTCGAAGCCATATACAGGACAATATACCGGCTGAATATCCTCAAGGAATTGCTGGACCAACTGGCATTGCGAAAATTTGGACGCAGGCCGCGGATGAATGTCCAATCATTTTTTATGTGCAGTGACCGAATTGCGCCTACGACTGTTGATAATAAGGCACAAATCAAAAGTAGATTGATGACTATAAGTCCTTTATACTAAATAATAGAGCCACCTAGGATACAGATAGTTTTAGGATCAATAGCTTGTCCGGAACAGGCTTCTACGGAGGTCGAATGGCTACTACAGAGGTCATCCCAAAATAAACGAATTTTTCTTTTTGGGGAACATGCTAATATCTACCGAGGTATTCGTTCTGGATGCGCTACTCCATAGAAATACGGTAATAACCTTTTGCTCAGACAGTAGAGCTGCCATACAAGCCTTAAAGGCTAAAACACGCTCAATGCTTGTATTGAGTGTAAGAAAATCTTACAAAATAGTGAGTGAAGGCTACAAGACCCAACTCGTTTGAGTACTGCTGTTATGCAGGCTCTGCGTAGATAGACGCATGGTATGAGACAAGCTAAGGCACGCATAGATAGATCTCCTGCCTCTCTGCGACTGCAGACTACGTCATCTATAATTATCCAGCACTCACACTAGTGAAACCAAAAGGTTCAAGCCATAAATATACAGGGAACATAATAATAATAAATAATGAAACTCAAATTGAACGACCTACACGCGGATACAACCTCGAATGTCTTTATTGCTTTACAACTTCGTTCATAATTAAGATTCTGAGGTTGATTTTGGATCATTCGCTGGCTCCTGCGGGTGTAATCTATTTATTGCAAGTCTCCGGCTCATAGTCCACTTACTTACAGTTAATTCACATTAATTACAAAGTCCAGTCAAAGAGTGCAGTTCTGAGATGCAGTTTTAAGCGCTCCACTTAAAACTATCAAAGCCCTATGCACGTTTACTTGAATATTTTAATGTCACTAGGTAAACTGTAAGACTCACCCAACCTCGCACTTGTGAGTGTTAGACACTCACCAATGACGTGGTTCTTCTTTCTCCACGTACCAGAGACATTTTGGATCGTCGGTAATGACTATGGCATAAAGATACATTAAATAATGGTGTCCGGTTAAAAGACCAGTCATCCAGTATCCGCCACTAATGTTGTAGCGTTGGAGCCGGACCTTGTTAAAAGTATCGATCAGAGCTTCGTCATCGGTAGAAACCGAAGCTTTGGGGTTTCCTAGGTACCTGTTTGCTTAAAGCCATTGGAGTGAAGAAGAGGATTTGTCATACTCCCTGCTTTTGTAAAGCTCTTCAGGCTTCCCATAGACATTGTTCACAACAAGTGATTAGGACTCAGGTACCATTCATCCCTCGACACTATTGCTTTACGGGATTAAACCCATAAAAATGAACACATAAGCGAGCCCGAGGAAAGTGGCGGTCGAGGTCGAATGGCGCCTTGAGGAGGCTTTAATAACTGTACAAAATATAAAATAAATTCGACGTTTTCGAGTGGAAAATAATCAAATTTGAAAATACCGTTAGATACTTGCCAGTAAAACTAAAATAAAGGGCTTTACTAGAAGAGTCTGTATCTAAACTAGAAGATCGTACATTAAGCTGCAATTTTTATTTCAGTTACACCGGTTCCAACTGTCAAAATCGAATAAATCTATGTGATAGTTCGCCATGTCTCAACGGTGCTACGTGCCAAGACCACACCACGCATTACACTTGCCATTGTCCTTTCGGATATACTGGAAAAAATTGTGGCGAATATGTGGATTGGTGTGCAACGAATCCTTGCGAGAATCATTCAACTTGCCGTCAAATTAAAAATCAGTATTCGTGCGCGTGCGGCCCCGGTTGGACCGGAAAAGTGTGCGACGTAGAAATGGTCAGTTGTAAAGACGCCGCTGCTAAAAAAGGTAAAGATTTTTCGAATAACATATTATACATTATGAAAAAAATAATAATTCCGTTTCAGGTATTCCACTAAAATATCTCTGTAATAATGGTACGTGCGAAACTATAGGCAATTCTCACAGATGTCACTGCAAAGAAGGTTATACTGGATCGTACTGTCAAAAGGAGATAAACGAATGCGAAACGGCTCCGTGTCAAAACGGCGCAACTTGCAAAGATCTAATCGGTTCCTACAGCTGTATTTGTCCCAAAGGTTTCCAAGGACAAAACTGCGAACTCAACGTAGACGACTGCCTACCGAATCCGTGTCAAAACGGCGGTACCTGTCACGATTTGGTCGACAGCTTTTTATGTTCGTGCCCACCGGGTACGTTGGGATATATATGCGAAATCAACATCGACGATTGTAGATCGGACTCGTGTCATAATAACGGCACGTGTATGGATCGAGTAGGAGGATTCGAATGCAAATGTCCGCCGGGTTTCGTCGGACCGAGATGCGAAGGCGATATCAACGAATGTCTATCGAATCCTTGTTCTAATCCCGGAACGTTAGATTGCGTTCAACTCGTCAACGATTATCATTGTAATTGCAAGGCCGGTTTCATGGGACGACATTGCGAACGAAAAGTGGACGTGTGCGCTGCTAATCCTTGCAGAAACGGCGGTATATGCGTACCTACGAACACCGGTTACAATTGCACGTGCGCAGACAGATTTTGCGGTAGATATTGTGAATTGAGTTGCCACGATTGCGATTCCGAACCGTGTAAAAACGGCGGTAATTGTCGAACAACCGAAAACGGCGATTATTTCTGCGAATGTCCACCGTCGACGACTGGCGCCAATTGCGAAATAGATCTCATCGACGAATGCGAGAGTAATCCGTGTCTACATCCGGACGCGACGTGCGAAAATAGAATCGGCGATTACGTGTGTTATTGTCCGCCTCAGCACGTCGGAAAAAGTTGCGAAATATTCGATCGGAACGCTCCGGCAGGTATCGGTAAACCGCAAAGACAACCGCAAGATTTCGATAATTTCTTCGCCGTCGATTTGGAAAAACAACGACAGGAATGTTTGCGTAATAAATGTCCGATGAAACGCGGGAATATGATATGCAACGAAGAATGCAACACGTACGCTTGCGATTTCGACGGTAACGATTGTTCATTGGGTATTAATCCTTGGGCGAATTGTACGGCGCCGACGAAATGTTGGGAAGTGTTTATGGACGGGAACTGTAACGAAGATTGTAATAATCCGCAATGTCTTTTCGACGGAAGAGATTGCGAAAAAAAATTGCAAGCTTGTAATCCGACATACGACGCCTATTGTCAAAAACATTACGCCAACGGTTATTGCGATTACGGTTGCAATAACCCCGAATGTAATTGGGACGGTTTAGATTGCGAAAAAGAACCGCCAGAATTAGCCGACGGTGTTATATCGATGGTTATCCTCATGGACATGGAAGGTTTTAAAAATCATTTGGTCGAGTTCCTGAGAGATACGAGCCATCAATTAAGAACGACGGTTAGAGTGAAAAAAGATCAATTAGGTTACGATATGATTTATCCTTGGATGGGATCGACATCTTCAACCGATAATCTACAAGACGATTATTTCAAACGAAAACACCACGTCGCTTTTACCGAACAAACCCAAACCGGCGTTAAAGTATTTTTGGAAATCGATAATAGAAAATGTACGTCTCTAGCCGAAAATACGGATTTCTGTTTCCAAACTGCGAGCGCCGCCGCGGATTTTTTGGCGGCGAAAGCTTCCAAACACACCTTATCGAAATCATTTCCAATATACCAAGTGAACGGTTCAAGTTTAGATCCGGAAGATAATCCACCAGCGAACGCCAAATACGTTCTTATAGGAATATTTATAGTGATTTGTATAAGCGGTGTGGTATTCATGGTGATTCAGACGCAAAGGAAACGCGCCGCCGGTATAACGTGGTTCCCCGAAGGATTTTTAAGAACCAATTCCGGTACGAGACGCAGATCGAGACGTCGAGGTCCCGAAGGTCAGGAACTTAGAAATTTGAGCAAAAATCCTTCGATACCGGGTATGGATATCGATCCGAACGTTCCGCACGGTCACGTACCTCAATGGTCTGACGACGAAAGCGACATGCCGCAACCGAAACGTTTCAGAGCTAACGACATGGGTTATTCTAGCGACCATACGGCCATAACCGAATACGAAGAAGCCGAACCGAGATGGACTCAACAACATTTAGACGCCGCCAACGATATGAGACCTACGATTAAATCGTCACCGCCTCAAGGCAACGACGTCGGAGATAGTAACGCTAGAGGACCATGTGGTATTACGCCTATTATGGTACCAGCTTTAAGAGGATGCGGAATGGATACCGGCGTAGACGAAGACGACGACGACGGGGCGGGCCAAATTATACAAGATTTAGTTGCCCAAGGTGCCGAACTTAACGCCACCATGGACAAAACCGGTGAAACTTCATTACATCTCGCGGCAAGGTATGTCTTAAAAATTATTCATTCGTATGTATATATAATCAAATATAAAAAATTTCAGATACGCGAGGGCGGATGCGGCGAAGCGTCTCCTAGACGCGGGTGCGGATGCGAACGCGCAAGACAACACTGGACGGACTCCTTTACACGCGGCAGTCGCTGCCGACGCTCTGGGAGTTTTCCAAATACTCCTAAGAAACAGGGCGACCAATTTGAACGCTAGAATGCACGAAGGTACGACGCCGCTCATTCTGGCGGCTCGTTTAGCTATCGAGGGTATGGTGCAAGATCTAATAAGCGCCGAAGCGGACATTAACGCCGCGGACAATTCGGGAAAAACGGCGTTGCATTGGGCGGCAGCCGTCAATAATGTTGAAGCTGTAAATATTTTATTGGCGCACGGAGCTAATAGAGACGCTCAAGATGATAAGGTAATTTATATTTTTGACTTTATCGATACTGTCATTTGTTTAAATTTCACATTTTTGGCCATAACCTCAATTACTATATTCTGTTTTTTTTATTGTGATTAAGAATAAACTACTATCTGTTATGAAGCAAAAATTTCTATTCGAACACAAAAACAACATAATTCGATCACAAAACAAGAGTTACTATTTTTTCTATCACAAGAGGACAGAAATTTTGCATTTTGCACCATCAGTGGCCAAACGAGACCGACTGGTTTGTGGTGCTGAATTACACTTTTACGTTCCAATAAATATCGATTGGGGAGAGAAAAGAAACAATGATGTTGCACGTTCAACACTACTTTATTCACAAAATGACATAACAGAAATTAGACCAACCGTCATAAGACAGTGTAGTTTACAATACTCTCAACTAAATTATTTCGGTGATCTGCACATAGATGGCTCTACTATGACTTCCTTTTTAATTATTGATACAACAATAATAACAATAAAACCTTTCCTCTTTAAGTTAAACCTCTTTGAGGTTCCCATAATGGTGCCGCCTTAACATTACACAGAATGGCTGTTCTTCGCTCTGTTTAATCGTTGTTCTGTGATCTAATCAGCTGTTTTTTCTCGTAATTTGGTCATCGACCAATTTGTCCCGTTGCTTCATCTGTAAAATTGTTTCTGCAAAATCGGCTGCGGCATCCTATTTCTCTTCTTTCCTTATCATAATCGCTACCATATTCTCGGGAGTGAGTTTTCCGATCTCTTTGGCAGTATTTCGCGATGTAAGCTCCAATGACTGTATATGAAGAATAATCATTATGCGTTTTCCACGGCTTGTCAACAAGCGAGGCAAGTATGGCTCCCTACTTTGACTCGTTTGAACAGGTAAGATCGAAATCGACTTCTCTATCCAGTCTTCAACACTCAGTCCATCTAACTCGTTCATCTATACCATACCTTTGCAGCCATTCGACATACCTTTGTTGATGATTTTATTGGTCTTTTACTCGTTACGTATTTTCTTTTATATTCTCCAGTGTTCGAACGCTAGCCGATCTATTGGGATGTCTCCCGCAACGTCTAATACTTCTGATACGGAGCGGTATGCACTGCAAACTCTAAGATTGGCTCTACGTCGCACCCTGGCTATTCTTCTGCAGTGGATCTCTATCAGCCTAGTCTCTTGCCATATCTCTGTGCTGTTTAGAAATATTGAATTTGTGACTGACATCAACAGTTTCCTATTGGTGGCAATCGGAGCCCTGATATTTCTCATTAGTCGGTTTATCGATTGTGTGATTACTCATGCTTTGTTTGCTCCTTTTCTTATATATTCTCTAAAACTCACTTTTGAGTCTTGTGTCAATCCTAAATATTTTACGGTTTCTTTCGATGAAATCGCTTGTATATATTCATGTCTTGTCTTCTGCTTCATGGCCAAGAAGATCATATCGGTCTTTTCCGTCGCTAGTTCTTGGACATCGAACCATCTTCTCAGAATCAGCATGGCGCTGGTTACCTTGTCTTGAATTTCTAGTTCGACCCTTCCAGTAATGACGATAGTTATTTCATGGGCATATCCTGCATCCGTCGGGTAGCTCTAGTCTGAGAATATCGTCAAAGTAAATGTGCCTAGCCTTAGAACTGACCCTTGAACAGATCCTGCAAATACTCTTTTAATACATATTTTGAATTCAATTTAATTATTTCCAGGACGAGACGCCATTATTCTTGGCTGCACGCGAAGGCTCTTATCAAGCATGTAAAGCTCTTTTAGAAGCTTACGCCAATAGAGAAATAACCGATCACATGGATAGATTACCTAGAGATGTCGCTAGCGAGAGGTTACATCATGATATTGTTCGATTACTCGATGAACACATACCTAGAAGCCCACAAATGGTCAACGTCATACCAAACAACAACGTAATGAGTAAGTATCTTTTATTTTTAGTGCAAGTTCCATAATTATGTAACAGTCAGTCCATCGGAAATGGTAAACTTGCTCCCTTAGTTGAAGATGGTTATCTATTCACTTTGTACCGATTAGTAATTATTTATTCAGTGACAACGGCTACTTAATAGTTCATTATTCACGTATAATGGAGGGTATTATTCACGAGGTGAAGTTTACTGGTACTATTTCTCTTATCCAGTATCAACCTTCTTTCTCCTTTTTTTTTCTTCTCTGTACCACTGATGTAAACCGGACAGGACCTTGTCAAAAGTACCCGTCAGAGCTTCAATATCGGTAGAAACCGATGCTTTGGAGGTAGTGGATTCCGTGGTTCCTGTTTATTCAGAACTCTCGATGGGAAGAGAAGGATTTATCATGGTCCCTGTTCTAACAAGGCTTTTGGAATTTTGACATTTTTCCCGCAGGTATTGTTCGCGTCAACTGATAAGGGTTCGGGTACCATTCATTCCTTGGGTTAAGCACAAAAAAATGAGCCGCACCCTTTCCTTATGTCCACGTAGATGAGGAATGAGGAGGGCGGCCGCGCCCAAGTCCAACTGCCTCTTTAGGGGGTAGGGTTACTTTATTTTTGTTAGAAGTGCTTCCATAGTTTGTTTTCACTTCCAAGCTAGTTTAAAACGCACTAAATAGCCTTCAGGACTTTCAAACTCGCGCTTAGCTATCAGAGAAAATGTATATAAATAATCCTGAGCTTAAATATTTATTACTAAGAATTCTGCCTGAAAATGGAGAATGCTTTTCCTAATGGTATGGAAGGCTTGTATTTTGGTCCGAAAATGTCTCCTTGTGCTAACTTTGAACTATCTGGTATACCAGAAAGATGCTTTTCGAGCCAACAATTTTGAAACAATAATAGTTTTCAGTCCTAATTCTTAACATTTTTTTTGTTTCAGCATCTCCTAGCGGACATATGTTACAGCAACCAACAGTAATTAATCCTAAACGTCAAAAATCGAAGAGGCCGAGCAAAGCTAACGGTCCAACGAGTCCCGAAAACGATAATGGTATTATGACAGTAGGCAGCATACGACGGAAACCCAGCGTTAAGAAAAATAACAATAACAAAAAGCCTCAACAGACAGCAGAAGTGGCGCAAAATATCGATTCTCTTAATTCGACGTTAAGCCCCGTCGAATCGCCAATGACGAATTTACCAAGCCCATATGACGCTACTTCGTTATATTCGAATATGAATTTGCCGCAAGGTTTGGAAAACCTTATGGTCAATAAACAACCACCTAGTTACGAAGACGTAGTGAAAAATAATCTCGGTTTTACTTTGGATGGTAATTACGGTGCGACATTCGGTATATTCCCCGAGGCGATTATAATGCAACAACGCCAATTACAAGCGAATACCTTGAGTCCACCTTATTCCAACCAATCGCCTCCGCATTCGGTACATTCGAATATGTCTCTATCGCCACAAGGGTATAACGGTTCCCCTTCTCCAGCCAAATCGCGCCCTTCGCTACCTATCAGTCCCACGCATATAGCTGCCATTAGAGCGGCTACCCATCAAAACATGCAAATGGGCTTCGATTTCAGCCAAACTGGTATCGAATTGCCTCTCACTTATTCAGGTTTAGGCAATTCAACTCAAGCTAACGTGCAGTCGCAGCAGTTTCCCCAAAATTTTTATTTAACGCCTCCTTCGCAGCATTCCGACCACCTGTTGCCGGAAAACTTTCCAACGCCTAGTCCGGAAAGTCCTGGACATTGGTCATCGAGTTCGCCGAGATCCTGCAACTCGGATTGGTCGGAAAATATAGCCAGTCCCAACACTTACGTATCATCGGGACATCAAACAAACAAAGGCTCTGACGCCATTTATATTTAGGGGCGTTTATATAGAGAAAAGTTGTAAGAAAAGTTCAACGAAAACAAAAACAATATTTTTTTTAAATTCTCCAATACTCTTACAAATATTTTTGTATATAAACAGTCGATAAAAGGTTTTCCATTCAATATCCAGTAAAAATTTAATGTATTAGTAAATATTCATAATAACTAAGGCAAACTACTCCATATATTACAGCGTATATTGTACATCGGACTATCAGTACAATTCCAGTCCTCTTATTATTTTTATTTCTCTATTCTTTCCCTCCGTGTTCTTTTTTTTTCAAATTTGTATGATCCGATGTCTATTTGATTTGTTCAATAACTTTGTGTTTTTACTTTTCTATTCTTACTTCGGTCTTCTATGATGTAGATATAGTTTCTATTCTGAAAATAAAAAAAAATTTAGTGTTACACTAATACTCACAATAACACCGCCAGCCCCTTCTAACTAGAGATTAAAGAACTATACAGTGAAGTCATTTGAGCCAATGATTCCCCAAGTGGTCCAGGTGCACCTCCAGAGGTCCACGGGAAGTTCTACAACAGGAGTATACTTGAATTTCCATAGTTAGATTTAATTTTTTGACTAGCTGGTAATATTATCACAACTTAAACTTATAATAAGTATTTTAAAACTGATTTATGAGTAAAAAAAGGTTGGGAACTTCTTATTTAACCCGTAAAAGCACCATTTATTGGTTCATGGAAAAGAGTGTTGGTAGAAAGTATTGTTTCTTCTCTTAACTACTTGTAGGCTAATATTATGAATAGTTTTGTATTTCGTTGAATTTTTGACAACCTCAAGAGCTGCGTTGTGATCTTGTTAATTTTTTAGGTAGGTTTTTATTTAGCACAAAATGACAGGTTGCGCTCTTTTTTTATATTTACCATAAAATGTTCACTTTGCACTAAATTAGTTAGGTAATTGGGACGTACAAAGTTTGGTGCCAAGATTTTTTTATAAGTTCTCTTATTATATTGACAAAAAAACGAAATTGAAATGCGAAAAAATCGAAAAAGTTTTCTGATAGGACATCCTAATCACTATGAAGTAATTAAAACTTTCCATGCCCATGAAGGACACTATTTTTTACAAATTGTATAATTATATCCCTAGTTATTTCATTAACTTTTTAATGTTTCTCTTCTTGTCTTGTAATTTATGCCTAAACTTATTTTTTATTGACAGAGGTTCCTTATACTTGTTCACATTACTAGTGTCCCTTTAGATTGTTATTTGGTTCTGTTCATATATTTAATTATGTAGCTTTCCATATTTTGCCAGGCATATTCCTCTCCATCTACCTGTTTGTACTCTAAATTTGGTTTTATTTTGTATTCTTTAGTTATTACTTGATAAAACTTTATTTCTTCAGTTGTAAAGTTCAAGACTATGGAAAAATTTTCTTTGGAAATTACTGCAAAAATATGCATAATAATTCTGACAATCGAAGTAGTTAAAGGATAAATTTGCAGCAAAAAAATGTGAGAGATGTTTTAGATCATTACTATCTAATGTTTTAACAGGTTATTAGAATTACATAAATTAAAGAAGAAAATAGAATAAAACCTAAAGTTTTGATCAAATATTTAGTGGTTTATACAAAAATATGATAAAATAATTAACATTTTGAAAACTATTACTTACATCTCTGTGTAAAACTATGGTTATTACTAATTTTCTATTTATTTGTATACAACAATCGGCATAAAAAATATTAAGGTAATTGGCTGGGGTAAAAGCTGAGTATCATCTCCAAGTTCATCAATATCATGATAAGGGCTCTTCCCTCCTCTATATTTCTTTTAAAATCTAAAGAAAATCTTACTGAACACACTCTTTAGACCACCACTACACCTACACTCACAATTACATTGTCTGAGGCACGTTTCCATAACCAAGTTATCATCTTCAGAGACTGAGTTTAACTTGATTATGGAAACGCGTGTCTGGTCTGACAGTGTAACTGTAAGTGTTGGTATAGTGGTAGTGTAAACAGTGAGTTCAGTTTGAATATCACCAACGGTTCCAGAAATTCCAACTTACTATAGGGAGTCTTCCTTTTAGATGTGAGGAGATTTGATTTATTATTACTATGTCCTTGCACTGCCTCGATAAATCCTTATGCATAACGACACATTTTTCAATCCACTCTTTTAAAAAAATATCAAAATGAATATTTCACAAACTAATTAATTACTTATTGAATGCAAATGAAAAACAACAAATACAAACAAGAAATTATGACAGTATCGCCTAATTTTGACATCACCGAATACTGCTGCCAGCTCCTAGAAAGCAATTTCCCTGATTCGCCAGAAATTATTTCATTTAAATTTTGGACATTTAGATTTTGTTGGCTGCAACGTTTAAATTGAAGAATCTAAATCAGCTGATGCCCATTAGAAAATGGCCTCCGCGGGATAAACTAATCCTTTTTACGTAAGTTTCTAGGTAGTCTATAAAATTATTTGTTGGATTATAGATAATATTATTGCCAGTTTTATTGTTTTTATTGTGCTTAGTGTAGGTACGCGGTAAATATATTCTGCAATGTATAATGAAAACTTGTGGAAAATGTGCAAGATTATGAAGAACACTCTTTTTATCTAATAAAAAGGGTCATGTTTTTTAAATCTGAACACAACCTTTTGTGACATAAGAAGAGGATTTACGTGAATTTCAAAATAAATAAGATTATTTGAAATATTAAACACTGAAATCAGAAATCAAAAGAATTTTAAAGTTATAAGAAAGGGTTAAGATAATGGAGACTAGGAATCGATTGACCATCACTTATTGGTAATTACACAAAAATACATTTCATATGATAAAGTTATGTCATATCGAGTCTCATTAAAAAAAACAAGCCTTTTTTAATATGTATTAATATTTTATTATGAATATAAAGAGCGCAACCTATTGAAACTTGTGGTCTCAATAATATTATACAGAGTTTACTCTATATTAAAATACAGTATTTATTTTTGTCATTCTTAGGCCTTATACTTTTTTTATATACTAAAATCTCCATGTCGTGCCTTTGACGAGAGTTGTTAAAAGTTAAAATGTGTTTTGTAAAATTATATAGAATACAAAAAAAATTCTATTTTGTACATATTTTAAGTAGCTATATTATTGTTAGCATAGTTTTATAGGCGAACTAGTTCTCTTTTTTTATTTCAATAATTTTTTTCTTGAATCGTATGTTTGCAAATAATATTTATTAATTCTTATGTTTAATATATATTTACTTATAAATGAATAAAGGTTTTGATGATGTCGTTAAGAATATTTTCGAATTTTAGATCATACTTGACAAATATCTAATGGTAGTAGAAATACACTAGTCGAAAATATCTAGGAACCACATTGTGTTTGATAGATGGAACCATATTTTGCACAGCTACTGCAAGGAACAAAAATTAGCTATAAAATCAAACGCAAGTCTCATTTGGGGGTTAAAAATACGTTTTATTAACATTTCATAGTATGCAGAAAACCAAATTGAAGACCAATTTTATATTCTCTAGATCAATATTCCACGATTAAAGAAAATGGCATCAGTAACATCTAAACTTGATTGATTTGTTAAATATGTGTATGCGGACATACGTACAATATATTTTATTGTAAAAATTTTGTAACAGATATGTTTCTCATGAATTCAGTTTCTTTATTTTGTACTTCTAATTTTGTTTTTGTGTGTGTCCTTACAAACGGTATATTAACATCTTAAAAGTCTGTGATTCAATTTTTGTAATTATTAACATCATTTTTTTGACAATAATTGTAAATTAGTGATAATACAATATTTTTGATATAAATTTTTAAAACGTAAAAGCGCACATTCCACGTTTTGGGATCAAATAAAATTCATAAAAAAATACACCTTTTTACAGTGTTCATAATGTTAGCAAAATTTTGAATGTTCTCACTTTCAGGCACTTTCTTCAATTCAAATTGTTAAAATTATCTTCAAAATTAATCGATATGAAAAATTCAGTAATTTTGTTTTTGGAATATCTATTTTAACAAAAAATAGAAGTAAATATTAAATCCACTTTATATATGTAGACATACAGGGTTTTTCTAAATTCGTGCAACAAAATTCAGGAGGTGATTGCTTCTATGATAAAAAAGGTGGGTCTCCTTTCCGAGATATTACCCTTAAAAAGTGGTGAGTAAAATTGAGTTTATTTTTTTTTAATATCAGTGAAAGTAGAAACTTGAAATTCTGTAATTTTCGTGCACTAGCGAAGGATTAACCCCGTTTTTTTTAATATTCCTGTTAGATTTTACGGGAATTAAATTAGCAACCCTTAATTTATTTCATATAAAAACCTTTTTGAAGATGAAGTTTTATGAAATGAAATTATAACCTAATATCCTTGTTCTATTAAAATATATTTTTCATTCTTCATTTTTTTTCTCAAAACTAATAAATGATGTAATTAAAAACAAAGTAGAGGAGGTTATTACCAGTATATACAAAGAATCTTTAATGTTTTCCGCTCGATTTATTAAAAAAATTATAAATCATTGTTTATTTTTTTCCTCAATGGCAATTTGTTTTGGGAAAAAAATTAATAATAAAGAATATTTTTAAATAAAACAAAATTATAATTTTATTCCATAAATCTTAATTTTATAAAAAAAAATTGATATGAAATAAAGTAAGGTTGCTAATTAAAAATACACGAGTGCACGAGAATTACAGAATTTCAAGTTTTTAGTATAACTGAAATTTTAGAGAAAAAAAAATCAATTTTTATCACCACTTTTAAAAGGAGATATCACGAAAAGGGGTGGACTGAGGAAATTTCGTTATAAGAAAGATTTCATATGAGCAATCACCTCCTGAATTATGTCTCATGAATTTAGAAAGACCCTGTATATAAGTTGATTGAATTATATAAAATAAAACGCATTATATAGTAGTGAAAGTATCACTATTATTATTTGTAGAGAAATCTTTAAATAAAATTTTAGAGAATTAAAGAATTTGCCTTGTTACTCAAGATTTTCCACCAACGAATCAAGTTTTAATTGAAAATCATTCCATTCCATTAATTCTTCCATTAATACATTGTTTTGCATTCCGGCGATAAAAGTACCAAGGATTTGTTGAAATTTCGTGGAAGATCTTGGGGGAAAATGTGTATAGTAAAAAATCAGTTGATGAATTTATTTATGATAGGATTTTTTAAAATGGTACATGTTAGTCAACTGATTTTTTTTGTAAAAAGTACTGATTAGATATATTTTTAAGTGAATTATCATGGTTTTATAATATTGTTGATAACATACATATCAACAATTGCTGTTTTTCCCCTAGTTTCTAAGATCACCTGCTTTGTACTATATGATTTTAAATAAATAGATTTTTATAATAAATATTAAATTTTTATTTTATTACTCCTCTAAATATTCAAAAAGAATTATCTACTTTCAATTTATAACGAAATTTATATTTAACATTTTTTTATATGGAGCCCAACCCAATTGCTAAAATTATAAATTTTACATTAGGGTTGAACTTGAAAACAAAATCTCAAATATTGCTTTGTAATAGTGAAATTTTTGTTCCTTTTTTCAACCCATCATGAAAATGGGTAATACTCATGAAATCTCGAAATTTGAAACCAAAAAGTATGACACAATAAAGAGCCTCCACTTCGTGGTTACTTCTGAGAAATATTTCGCTTATTACAAGCAAATATAAGTTAATATCTACATTTTTAAAGTTTGCTGTGCTAGTTTAGACTACAAAAATGAACATTTAGTTCAATAGTACAAGTCAAAGCAAAGAACTTAATTTTGTTTGATAGTCTCCTTGGTATCAAGCATAGCCTAGGTTCTCTAGCACCATGTTGCATTCATCCAATATGTGGATAGACGTTTCCTATTCTACCCCACAGAATCTGCTGTAGTCTTTTCCACCGGTGTGAATTCCTCGAGGTATCCATTCCAGTGGCAAGATCCTAATAAAAGTCAGTCCAGATTTGCACTGCTCAATTCATTCTTCTCATCTCTTCTGGTAGTTAGTTCGCTTATCTTTACCATACTGTGTTGCCCCAATCGTTTTTTTAAATAGTTTCTTAGGTCCCCAGACTGATATTCAGGATCGACAATTATATCCATAGGATATCAACACTTAGGTAATTGATAGGAAAGTAAAAGATTTGTTTAATTGTTAAGAAATGTTTAATCAAATATTTGTCTTAGTAAAGCTTCACCTGCCAAATATTCTTTAATATAAAAATAAACAATACATACATTTATCAGTAATAAAATAATATGACATTTTAATTCCAATATAATTAAAAATATATACAAAACTTTTTTTCAATCAATGACAATTAATGTGAAGAAAAATATTAATTCCAAATTCTCACTGGTTTCTGTTCAATTCACATTTCCGAAATATTAATCTAGGTGCTTTACACTCAGAAAAGTAATAGCACTTTTGAGAAATTGAGGAAAAAAGCAATAGACACAAGAATGTAGAAGAAAAGTGTACAATAGGGACAGGTACCCTCATCCGAAACCCCCTCCAAAAAACAGAAGATTCTTAAAGCACAAAGTGTGCTCTACATTAAGAAAATTATAAGCAGAAAAAAATAATTGATTCCAAAATGTGCTCTACACTGAGAAAAATCTTCTAAATTAGAGATCGAATAAGTTGTTATTTTTGGAGTTTGATGTCTGTAATGTTTTATCAGGAATGAAGCAATTTGAACATTCGTCCTTTTTGTGTAAAGTTTTTCAAACAGAAAAAAATCTTTCAATAAAATCAACTGTGAACCTCATCATTAAACATGTAAATAATACTGTAAAGAAATTTTTGTTGGATATGTACAAATATAGCTAGAAAAAATAAATGTGATTGATGACTTCATCCATATATTATTTGGAATGAACCATCACTTACAAAATAACAACAGAAAACGCCAATTAAAAGCTTGAAGGCGATATTAAAAAAAGAAAATGGATAGACTGAGGACACAAATAGGAATTGAGGAGGATGACAAAGGGCCATGGAAAAATGGTTATACGAGAGTCCAGTACAATCCAAAATCAAAAACTGCATGAATTTAGGAAGATGACACAAGGCTATGGAAGAAATGGGTATAATAGGAACAGAACAAACCCTTATCCGAAACAAAAAAAGAGCATAAGATTCCGAAAACAATAACATTTAGAAAAATCTCCAGTAGAATCCAAAATAAAAAACGAAAGGATATAAAAAATGGTTAGATCGGGGATACAAATAGGAATTGAGAATGACACAAGACTATGGAAGAAATGGGTATAATAGGGTACCCTCATCCGAAACAAAACAGAAGATTACGAAAGCAACAACATTTAGGAAAATAGTAGCTGAAAACTGCTAAATCAGGGAAATTGAGTAATTTGTAGTTATTAGAGTTTGTTTATGTAGTTTTTTGTTTAGAAAAAAATATTTCAATAAAATCCACTATGAACCCTATTCTTGAATATGTAAGTAAAACTGTAAAGATAATTTTTTAGATATGCACAAGTAAAGCTAGAAAATAAATATTACTTATGACTTGATCCCAAAATTATTTGGAATAGTACAAAATAACACCAGAATATATGAATAAAGAAATGGATAAAACAAAGAGATGAACTGGGGACAGAAATAGAAATTGAGGATAATGACAAAACACCGTCAAAGAAATGTGTACAATAGTGAGAAGAAACTCATCAGATACTTGAAAAGATAAAAACAAGTGTCACTGGTAATTTTATCCACACATTATTTGGGTCAAATCATCACAAGAAATGAAAGAAAAAATTGATATTCTTGTGGTACCTGAAAAAATATTTAGTTGTGTACATCACTGTTAAATTAATATTTATAATATTTTAATACCAATATCCATTGATAAATAAAAATAGACAGGCGTTATTTTTAGTCATTTTAATGATAGACACACACACACACACACTTGAAAAGATCTAAACAGTTTTGATGTTAGTTCACCTTAATTTGTTACGAAAGTTCTATCAAGTTGAAGTAATAATTCATATTTGGAGGGTACAATGACTAAATACTTTGAGAAAATTTATCATCAAGTTACAATAATAATGATAAATTGAATTAGTAAATGTATAGGGGGAACAAGATAATTTTTGTTCAAAATATTAGGTCGTGTTGTACAGAAAACTACCTAAAATAAAAACCATTCATTTAGGAGAAAAATATTGAAATAAATACATCTGTTTAGTTTGATTTTTAATATCTTGCAATTTATTCTGAATAAAGCGAATGTATCTCTACTGGGTTTGATAAGTAAGTAAGATAAGCAATCACAACATTTCAATATATTTAATATAAATTTCAGAAACTGAGTTATTCACATATTCATAGCCCTCTCTATCATCTGCTCATGAATCTATAGCTCGATTCAAACAAATTGAGTCCTTCTCAACCGAGTTGTTTTCATCAAGTGACTTTATTTTCTCAATCACTACTTAACCTCACTTCAGTCTTTAATGTACTCATTTTTTATTTAATGTTATTATTGAGTCAGCATTGTTAAATTTAATTATTGAAAATGGATGGAGAACCAAATGAGATTGTCCTTGTGGGGGACCACAACATTGGAAACAGGAAAAAAGAAACAACTCGCGGTAAAAGAGCTGCAGAAAAAACCAAGACCTATAACTTTTGGAACTTGCAAACATAATACCGAGAAGTTTTACTGCATTAAATTCAGGTCTCAAGACTTGAAAAATTTAGAACACATTTTTTTTAAAGAAATATAAGGCTAGAGACGACAGTATTATTTCAATACTTATTAAGATGGGACCAATTAAACGTCCTAGACCTAGGTCAATTGATGTAAATAAACCTGGTGGAGAGCATGAATTCTTTGTTACATATTATTTACCCACCAGAGACCCAGGCAAAATCCCAGTTTACCAGAATTTTATTCTCTCAGGTTACTGGAATTAGTCGCACTAGGTTAAAAAATATTGCTTGGAAAATAGATGCTAGTAAATCTATAGAAGTTATAAGAGGAATATTGAATAAATGAAGAATACAATGGAAATAAGCAAAGGACTTAATTCAGAATAGGAATAAATGAAGAAAATTTGTGAAAACATAACCATTAATACACTACACCACTAAGTGGTAGAAGGGTTTAGAGATTAAATATATGAAAAAATATTTTTTTAGACTTGTTGATCTTGTATACTGGAATAGTACATTTACTAATTCAATGCACACAAATATAAGGAGTTTTTAGAATGAATTAAAAAAATAATGTAAATATCAATATTTAAATAAGGATACAGTAGCTTTTAGTTTGTTTTGATATTGTTATGAAAATATTACACAACGCCATATTCTTCAGTCTTGGAATTTTTCCTCAATTCTTTGGAGTCTATTTTCCCTTTCCCTTTCCCTCTCCCTCTGATAGTTTTTTTGTTAATCGGTGTTCGTACTATTTCTGGAGAATTCTCATCTGAAGTAGTATCGATTGGATTAGTTTTGTTTTCTTGTTGATTATTGTTGGATACTGGAGTTGTTCTTTGATTAGTATTTATTGAATCACCAAATAAATATTCTGTAATCTTCTCTTTTTCCTAAGCAAAATATTAATTTTAAAATTGTGAACACCGTTGAAATCTACAGTTTTTGAAAAAATGTACAATGTATTCACACATAAATCCATTTGGTTGCATAAAAAATATAACAGGACATGTAAAAATATTCAGAAATATAATCTATGAATTTATTGTTGCTGTATGGTATGCTTGTATTAGGTACAACCATTTTACTGATCAAATAAAAAATTTTTTAAAAAGAAATCTGTTGATTATTTTGCTATTCCGATCAAACCAACACTGAAGTAGGGTAACTTACATAATTGAATCCATATACTTGGCCAGATGAGAAAAACTTTTGCTGATGATAATGATCTTTTAGTTAGTTAAAAATCAATTAATGAAGTTTAACATATAAACTTTTTGGTGGGTCTAAACGACAGCCCGAATAAGACATACCTAATTTCCTTCACTAGGAAGGAAAAACTCAACCTCAAGCCCATCAAGCTAGACAGACAAGTAATTGAGTGTAAAATATCTAAGACCACACTAGACAGTAAACTCCTCAAATATGACTAATATTTATTTAATTTTAATATAAGAAACAACTCAGGTTTTCAGCTGAAAAGGTAAAATAGTATTTCTAAATACTATAGCTGGAATTTACAAACTCGGAAATGGTTTTTAGCAAAAACCCGGTAGGTTCTTATTTCCCTGCACTTAACAAAAATCAAAATAAAGATTTAGAGTTACTTCTCAATAAAAATTATAAACCTAGCTAGGTTAAATTCTATTCTTGCTTCATTATTTTGTTCAAACTTTAGTTTTCGTTTATATTATTATAGATATTTGTATTTTATTTAGTTTCCAAATCAAGTAATACTTATTTTTATTATAGGTTTATTTTCACATCTACTTTGGCAAAACACTATTTAGATGATAATGATACATTGTTACAGTGTTATTAAAAGTTTCATCTCAAAAATTGAATAAAACGTTCAGAGGAAAACTGTATTATTTCAAAAACCCAAAAATTTGGTGGTTTTAAGGTGAAAAATTTAATATGTATGTACGACCTTAACTTAGAATCGTTGGTTAAACAAAAAATAAGAATATCAAATTTTTTTTAACAGTAATTATTTTTTTAGACATAATGTATTAACACAAAATTTTATTTACTCCCCTTTTAAAATTTACATTGTTTGAGTTAAAACGGTTTTAAACGGGATGTTTGATGTATACAGTTAATACTTACTTTTTTATACATTTCCAACTGTCTAACTTCTTTTTCTAATTCATAAAGGTACTTCTCTGACTCTGAAAGGTCTTTTACCAATGTCTCTATATGCTTTTGCAGAGCATTTTGGATTTTATTTATTATAACCAGTCCTTGTGTATTTTTATTATCAATTTTCAAGTCCGAAAGAATCTTATTAAATGTAGTGGAGGCAGGTTCAGAGCTCTTGTACATATTGTTCTGTTCACTCAGATTCGGTATACTTACAGGTAGTTTATCACATCCAATGCCATTGCATCTTACAAAACTTTGTGAAAAACTTTGTGTTGCACCGTTCCATGATACTTCGTGAGTTAATAAGCAACAACTGAAGAGTTCTGGACTTGTGTCAAACAGTTCCAAAAGTTGCCTATGTATTATCTTATCCCTGAAGCTCAATTTTGAATCTGGGATTTTTTGATACTTGTACCAAGCCACAACTTCACTAAATTGATTACCCAAAAAATCTTTAATTTTATCTTTGTTGATTTTACCAGTGGCATTGTAAAAATAATGATTTTGAGGACAAGGCATTACTGAATTGATTTTTATCGTTTTGCTTACGTTGATTTGGTGTTGATCATTATCCGTTATTATTTTGGTTTCTTTTCTAATTATTTCTCCTAATAAAAATCCTTCCTGATAACAAAAAAATACTTGAGTCATGAATAACTATTTTTTCTCGTTTCATCTTACCTGTTGAAAAGTGCATTTTGCATTTTCATAAAGTAGATATGAAAATGCTGGAGCCGATAATGATACCAATATTGGTGTGCACATTTCGTTTAATTGTAACTTTCACATTAAAAGCTATTTAATTAAAATTATATTTTAATAACTTTTTGTATAGATGACAGACGTCACCATCGTATATTATCGAACTGCCAGCCATAGATAAAGGATAAGAACAGAGAGAAATAATCGAATTATTTGATTAACTTTGAATCGATAATTTATGTTAATGAGACAATATTTCCCTATTCGCATGTAAAAAATTTAGAATCGCTTATTTCAATTTATGATATAAGACTATTCAATTAAAACATTTTATATATTCATTGGATTAGCGATTAAAAGTTGAATCGATAAAGGCCAAAATGTAGACAACAATTATTTTGACTGATATTAATTAAAAAAGAAGAAATGACAAAAATCCTTGTACTACATAATTTCAAGATTTTATGGTAAAGAATCTTGAATATTCATGTTTTCGCATAATTCAATTTAAAAAAAAACATGTTTGAAACATTCTATTACACAAAATGAATGCAGAAATTGAAGAAAATATTCGGAAAAAAGTTCCTTGGTCCCAACTTCCATCACATATCAAACAGGTAAACATTACTATCTCCCATATTTTGAGCAATAAAATGTATTTGTACGTATTTTAGATATTAAGCAATTCTATCAAAGAATATGATAGATGTGTGGTAAATTTCAGTATTAAAAATCAACTGCGTTATCGCGGAAATTTAGGTAAGTCGCATTGTTTACTTATTGTTTAAGATTGTTAATACAAAATTAAACGAAAAAGAAATAATATACTGATACTTATTTAGTCATATCAAATTTAATGGAATCTCATCTATTATGTTTTTTAGTGCGACATGTTTTTAAAGATGAAAAAAGATACTACGAGAGGATTGTTACTTACAGTAGGGAACGTCTCATGTTATTTCCATATCATTTGGCTGATATGATAGTCAAAGGATTGAGAATTACTCCTTTCAATTATTATATATCAGTTGTTGAACGGCTGATGCAGGCTGAAAAAAGTTATGATACATTACCAAATTTCACTGCTGCAGACTGTAAGTTTTCAAATCAAATTATACAATTAAAGAAATTGATAGAATTAAATTGATAATTGTAAAAATACAAAATGTAAAAAGACTGCTAAGTTTGAGTGAAAACAGAGGGAGAAGAATGTAACAATATGTGAAATTTTGAAGTTTTGAACTCTTCATATATGCTATGTTAGATATAAATATCAATTTATTATTCAATACTCCTCTATTTTGGCATATAACAAATTATAGTATTACTAAAGTCAGTTGGAGAACTTTGACTCATGACTAGATGTTTTTCAAAATAGATTCTTCAGCAAAATTTACCCATAATTTATAATAATATAAATGATTATATAATTTCTAATGTTGCAATGAGTTTGAGCAGAAAATGTGCAAAGGGGTAAGAAATTTAAAAAGCAATTGAAATGCCTATTTTAATAGTGCATATTTCTTTCTCTGGTATTAATTACAGCTTGATAATGTCTCTAATCTCACTTTGGTTTAGATCATTCCATATTTCAATAAAATATAGCTCATGTAAATTAGAGACAAATTCAGTAGAGCTCCCAAGTCACCAATAAATACATCCTAAACATGCTTTTTGAATTGAGGCTGTTAACTGACCATATTATTGCTTGGAGTTCATGTGATCAAGCATTTTTTCACACAAAGGTATATCTTTTGATTGATTGAAATAGCGTACAAAGACAGATTTTTGCAATTTTTTAGCTATATACATTTACTTTTGTTGCCATGTTTACTGATATTAGGTTATCAGGTAAGGATTTATTTTGCCTGGAGACCTAATGCGCACTACACTACAACTAAAATATCTCTTTTTGCTTTTGTACCTTTAACAACTTCTTCTTTTTGAATTGACCTAGAATTGATATAGACACCTGGTAAAAAATTTTGTTCCTTGGGCATTAGGGAAAATGTTCATAGTGACCTACAATGAAACAAAGAAGGTAAATGAAAAGGTCTTATTACCAAACTTAGATATAGAATGAAACCTGATTTCAGTGAAGACTACAGGTTACTAATTTTTTTTTTCAAGAACTCCATATAGAAAAAGCTGATAACACTATAAAACTTTGCTTATCATAACATCAACATTATGAATAAATGAAAAACATATGTTAGATAGGTAATTAGTTGTCACATAATTAAATGTAAATTACATTTAACTATGGGAATTCAAATACACTCCTGTTGTGGAGCTTCCTCGTGAACTCCTGCGGATGCACCTGGACTACTTTGGGAATAACTGGTCTAGATGAATGTACCATGCTTGCAGACCACCCCTAAAGTCGGGCGCAAGTCACAATCGCCTAAAATAGGTCCTTAAATGCATTCTAATGAATTTCTTCACAAACTCAACCCTTCACTAGTCTATTATTTATTACACACTACAATATTATAATCCCGGCTAGAGACTCTTCCTCAAGAAGTGGTATTCGGTCTCGGGTAAAGTATATAAATAATACTTAGATGGGGTGAACAATTAATATTAAATCTCCAACAAACGTCAGGCCCATCGATACTCATCCAAGACATATTACTTTCATCAATATATTGGTCTTTAAATCTTGAATTTGGTGGTGCATGACTTGAATGTGTCTTCATCTGTGAAGACAATTCTTTCCCAAAAGTCCAGATCGCTACACACAACTCTGGATTGCTTGTAATCATTTGAAAGCATTTTTAAATCCAAATCTTTAATTTGTCTACAGCTCTAGCAACCGAATCAAAGAAATGTTCTTTTTTAAAATTAATCAATGCAACAACTTGTGCGTCATTTGAAAATTTCCTTCCTCTAGACCAAACCTATCGGTGCAAGGTACCGTCTTGTTTCCATCTCTTCTTCATTCTGGGTATGGTATCTGCATTAGGACCCAAATGAGTTGCCGGTCTTCTGATAGACCAGATATTTTCCAATTCGGCAATAATGGTAGTTTTCTGAATTTCAGTTATCTGAGGAAGCATTAAGTACACTTTAACTGAACTAAAATTAATTATTGAATTATGTGCCACTGACAATGTCAGTCACTTTAGGTTGGAACTCTGATTTACGCAAGCAAAATGTAAGTGTATTCTTTTTCAGTGAACAGAAATGCACCTGTTGCCATTGAGACGGCTTCTTGCAATAATCACAAATGTTTTATGCAGCATTGTATAAACCTTTCTTTCAAATATAAGAACATTACATTTGACCACTAGTGTCTAGCAAACTGTAGTCATGCACTTGTGATGGAGTTAAAGGAGGTCCTATTGCAAGCACCCTGGGCCTTAAATTGAATTCTCTTTTTATTTATAATATCTTTGCTTACCTGCGGTTGATAGTGACACATAAAATCTTGACAAAGAAAGCGTTTGAAGTTTCGAAACTATTTCAGCTTGAAATATTGTATGTAACACAATTAACCCAGTAAATGAAACCTAAAGCTCCTTCATTGAAAATTTTATCTGTATTATGAATTAATTTTGAGTAGAAGATGTAAAAATATTTCTAGTTGTAGTGTAGTAAACCATATCGAGTTTTTCAATGACTGTCATGTCCAATGCCTGGCAGCTGAGTGAGGAAATCATTGATCATCTTCGACAATCTTCCCAAAAAATAATTTTTCACTTTTCCACAAGGCTTTTAAAACTTACAAAAACAAAATTTCTGGAATAAAGTACAGCTATGGCAGATAGTTATTGAATTCAAAGAATATGTTGGCCTGGTCTAGTAAAATCTCCGCCTATGGTTTCTTCATATGGAAGCACTTGTTTTGTCTGAACCTATGGTAGTTTTGTTTCAAGGTATTTCAAAATATTTGACCACCTAAGTCATAATTGAACTAATTATTTGTTTGTTTATTAATATTTCGATATGTTTGTTTCCTGTCCGTTAATATTAAAAACAGTTGACTTGTAGTGTACAGCATGTTTATTCAAATGATTGTCTTGTTTCGTTTATGGTTCAAATTGGAAATGGTTTGTATTGTCAGATTTTTGTTATTCAGAATCTACTCTTTCCAGATATGTATGCAGTTTTACTTCACTTTGTTGAAGTATGGTATTATTTATATCAATCAAGTATTCTTCAATGTTTCTGTATACATAAAAAGTACTAGTTTGATTTTATAACATAGATGTGCCAAATCTAAATTATTAAATATATTTTTCAATTCTTTGCCACTCAATAATTGAAATTATTTTACCGAATATAAAAATATTAATGTAACAATTTAATTTCAATGTACCAGTGCAAATTTCGGTTATAATAAACTATTCTAATGGGTTCTTACTAAATATTTTCGTACCAACAAATAGTAAACAAAACTTCTTCTTTCAGCGAAACAATATCCAAATCTATTCAGTATACAGGTATAGTCTTTTATCTTTGAGCTGTTCAGCTGCAATTGTACCACATATTTACATTTTCCCCTTAATTCTTCATATATTTATAACTGTTTCAATACCGCACTTTCAAAATTGAACTACAAAAGACATCCCCACTAGACTCTGGTGAAGTTTGGTGAGAATCCATTAGAATAGTTCAAATTTATTGTAATTTATCGCACTTGAAATTTATACTGATAGATTTTAAATGTATTTAGTTACGGTTATTTATGCAACAAGTACAAAAAGTAAGTGTTTATTGCACGAGATACATACAATATTTTTTCTACGTTCATGGAAAATTTTTTTACTGACTAATGATAGATTAGTCAAAGATCTACTTTTTCCAGTAATTATAGTTCAATAAATTGCATGAACGTATAAAAAATTTTCTGTGTTGATATTCATATGTTCAGTAATTTTTGTCCAATACTGTATATTTTTAATTTTAGGTTTGAGGCTATTAGGTATAGGTAGAAATGAGTACATCGATCTTATGAATAAAAGTAGGTCAAATAAAGGTAGATTATTCGGAAGAAAAAATGTGAGGGTACTTTTACCAATGGTACCATGTGATATTTACATACAACCGTGGTGGAGAGTTGAAGTCGGATTAGTACTAGAAGAAGATATCAAAGTAAATATATAGTTTTACCCTTAAAGGCTTCTTGACATGCAGCAAGACAACATACAAATCAAAATGGTTGCATGATAAATATTCTGAATTAGCTGCAACTAATAAAAACTAATTCATCTCTTCTGCTATTTACTTTAAACATTTGGCAATAACAAAAGAAAATAAGCTTTGAGCTCCAATATCATTAAATCCAAACTCGTTTGGAATTTCCGAGATAGGCAAGAAAAATAAAGTTACTCTACAATTGATTCTGGGATACACTGAAGCGATGATAAGCTGATTAAAGCGAGGACAGACAAGACCTTCGAGGGACTTGAACCCTTCTGTGGTGTCAACTACAGAACAATGGAAAAAGCACTGGAAAAGAAAGTAGATATAAGCAAAACCAATTATTGGGACAACCTAGAGGCTGAGACAGGCAAAGACTCTTCTGGGAAACTATAACCAGAGAAGATCTACTGACTGAAGTCCTATCGGCGCACTGTTGTCTCAACAAATATCCGAAAATGCTAGACTTAGCAGATAATGAGGTATGCAGATTTAGTTGCACAGAGGATGAACTATACCCATTCTTTGGAAGTGTGAATCACTAAGGAACTTCAGAGCATTACTCCTGGGAGCGCTTGAAATAAAAGACGAAGATCTCTGGCAATTACAGCCATCCCACATTCTAAACTTTTTAAAAGGAGTACCCCAAAATCTATTAGTCATATTATAAGGAAGTAATTGATCAAGAGGAAGGTTATATTTACCACAGAAGACGAACAAGTCAGTTTTGCAGAAGTATTTAAATCAATAAAACAGTTGATCTTATATTAGTTGGTTGTTTAACTTTCTATTTAGAATTGCAACTTACAGAAACAACACCAAACTGATAAAGTTGCTGGAATTTATCAGTCGAACAGCATCTACATGTACTTTGAATCAAAACGTATTGCGTTTAGCATTACATTGTATTGCATCATATCAAGTGGCTTTAAAAAATTAGATATCCTATAATATTGTTTTCCAAAACTGTATAGAAGAGATTTTAATATCAAATTTTCAACGTTCATTTTGGTTTTTGATGTTTATAAGTAAGTAAATAGTGTATATTATACATATTCTATGTTGTAGATGGTGAATGAAGAAGAATTACATACAATAGATAAACTAATTGATTTAGGGTCGCAAAATGCGGGAGATTTGCCATTTTCGATAGTTATGAGTTTGTATAAGTGAGTATAGTGCTTTTAAAATTGATTGTTCTCGCTTTTTAAAAGAAATTAAAAAAAGATTGTCCTTTCAAATTTTTCTTATTACATATTATTATCAAATTAATTATTATTATGTCCATATTTTTTTAGGAAAGGTCTAATTTACTTAGATGTGCCAATAACTGCTGCCGATATGGTACAAGTACCTCCTTTACAAGGTTTTGTGATGAATAGAATTCTTGGAGATTATTTTGAAACACTTCTTTATAAAATATTTGTATCAATCGATGAACATACCACAGTTGGAGAGGTATTAGTATTATTGATTTTTTTTTTAATACAGGTACAGGAAATAAAATTTTAATAATTTTTTTTCAGCTGGCAGGTGTATTACAAGTTGATACAGAATTAGTTAAGCAGGCTGTCTCTTTATACTGTCGACTAAAATTTGCACATAAATTGAACGTTGATCCAGAACAGGAAAGAATCCGATGGCATCCGTCATGGTCTAATATTCCAAATCCAGATTCTAAGTAAGATTATTATCATAATAATAATATTAATAAAGTTATTTATATGTAAAATTGAATAACTATCAACAGAGATCCTTCAGTTTACATTTATAAGTATATTAATAAAAAAAGAAGAAAATAACTTGTCATTTATTGTATTTCAACTTCAGTATTGATCACTTACATTTTTCTTTAATATCTTCGATTACAACGTTCCAAACTGTCTTCTAATTACATTTTTACTTGAATTATTGTGTGTGTGTGATAATTACATATATATTACATTTATCGATTTAAAAGTCGCATTCGACTCTATAGAGAGAAATAGGTACGGAAATCCCCCGATTAAAAATGGATTATATGAAAACGTAAGAGGGAGGAGAATATCGATAAGGAGATTAGTCTTCTTCTGTTTATACTAGTCATGGATAGGATAATAAAAAAAATAAAAGAGAAGAACTATAAATTGGAGATGATAATTGGCCACAGAAACCTGGAACCTGTGAAGTTGGATGGATTAGTATATGGAGAATATATAGTAACAGTAGCAGAATGGAACAAAAAGTTTACACTTGGATATAGTCAATAGAAGACATGAGAATGGAAGTGAATATCAAAAAATGGTAAAGGACGGTAGTAAACTACAAAAAGGGGACATGAGGAATGTTTTGATTACTTGGAAGTTATTTTTAAGGAAGTTATGAAAATAGATATAGAGAAAAGATAATGATGGGGAAAAAGAAATAGACTAAGGAATAAAAAAGGGTAATACAATAGTACCTAGATGGTTATATGAAAGTGAAACTGAGGAAAGATCAAAAAGGCACAGAGTAGAATGATAGCAACAATAAGTAAAGAGGTAATCATACAAAAAAGCTCAAACAGAACCAATAGCAAACAAAATAGTTAAAAGATGTTCACATTAGTACAGAGCAATAAATACCACAATCCTAATAAGAAAAATGAAAGAAGTAGAAAGGGATAAATAAGAAGAAAATGAAGAACCCAGAAAACTTGACTAGAACAAATAACACAGGATGGAGGAGGAAAGGGAAAAACAATACGAGATATCAATGAAATAGTAAAAGACAAAAAAAGTGGAAAAAATGTGTAAAATAAGAGTGAAAACTAAAACCATAAGACACTGATGATAAGATAAGTAACATAAGCAAAAAGACATAAATAAGAAGGAAATGAAGACCATGGAAAACTTCACTAAAACAAGTAACACAGACAGGAAAAAGAAAAGGGAAAAAAAATACAAATGAATGAAGTAGTAAAAGACAAGAAAAAGAAAAAAATGTATAAAAGGAGAGTGAAAACTAAAGTCAAGACACTGATGCTTATGGTTGTTGTCTCTGCTATCTGTAGTGTTTTCCAAGCAGGTCTTCTTGTTACTAGTTGCTTATGCCCAGGTTTTTGTATGTTATATATTGAAAGTGTTTTCGTCTACTAATGCATTTCTTCTTTTCAACTTCTGTTAAGTTTGGTGTCGATAGTTACACCAAGGTACTTTACGGTTAACGCAAATGGTTCTTATGATGATCTTAATATCAATAGGCCGTGAATTATGTATTGGTGTATGATTAAAAATGATGAATTGAGATTTTGCAGGATTAAGTTTCATTCCTCACCTGTTAAACCATATTCTGTTCATTAGTGTTTCCAATTCTTGTTCTTCTTTTTAATTGTTATAAACCATTATAAACTGATCAAATTGGTGTTATCTGTTTATTCCAATACCAATTTTTGTAAGTTTAAGTGATCTACTACTAACTTGAAGTTTTAGATGGCATAACAATATAGATTGTAGAGCAGACGATTCAGGAACTTATTGCGGAAATGTAATTGTTTAAAGGAAGCAATTGCTTTGTTAATATTAAAAAAAATCAGTATCTTGGTAATTTGTAAATTTACTTCAATAATTTATATTTATTTTCAGAAACATGGATATAACTCCTCTTACACTGAATCTAAACAAAGTTTCCCCGCTAAATACATCTTCCGACATTCAATCGCCGCAATCAGATCTTCCAGAAAGTCCTGCGAATAGTAGTTTACCAAGAAAGGGACAGAGGGTGGCATTTTTGTTTGATTCCACCCTAACGGCCTATCTTATGATGGGAAACCTTTCGCCAGGATTAAAAAAACATGCCGTGACTATGTTCGAGGTTGGTAAATTGTGTGATGAAAGTTTGGATAGTTTCTTGGCTGAACTTGAGAAGGTTTCTGTTCTTGATGCTGACGGAGAAGGTAATGAATTTAATTTACATTGAAAGTAGAGAAATATTTGTAGTTGATTATCAGTCACATTCATCGAGACTGCTTCACATGGAGTAAAAGCATGTGCAGATGAAGTCCTTGTTGAATTACAACTGTTTTCGGAAACCATTATTCTGTAAGCTTCTAGTTATTTTTAGTTAACCAATCAACTAAAGATCAGAATCAGCTGATCGATTTAGTACTTTTAAAAAACAAACTTTTTGTTGCTTCTGTTGTGAATTTAACCTCTTCTTAGTCGTTGATTTGAGGGTTGGAAGTTACACAAAAGAGAAAGGGATTAGATTTGGTTAGTAACAGCCATGATTGGCAATGGCCTTGCATAATGTAAAACAATGAGCAAAATTTTCACCTTTCATGCTATTTTTTTTCATATTTTATTGCCACATATCCAGCGGAATGAAAAAAAATCAATTTGACTATAAATTTTGAAGATAAAATGAAATTTTAGTCTATCCCACTGGTAGATTTAGCATCAAGAGTTAAAGACATAAATAAATGAACGCAAATTTGATATTCTCAATATCATCTTACCAAAAATTGAAAAAAATTGATTCTTTATTGAATGATGTAAAAAATAATATGGTAGTTTTGGCATACCTCGCCATCTAGCGGCAATATAAAAATTATTTAAAAGAAAATTGAACACTAGTTTGTTTGAATAACATTTGAACCCTCTTACCACTATTTCATTCATTTATATTGTGTCTTCTGTTAACAATTAGAAGTAAATTTTTACTTTATATTACAAAATAACGATACCTTAGTGAGGCAAATATAATTGCACTATTAGTGCCTTGGCTAAATCGACCACGTGGCTATGCCAGGACATATTGCTTCCAAGGTCAACATCCAACAAGCGAATTTTATGTCCAGACAAAACCAAAACCTGAACTACGGTGCCAGTTTTCTTTGTAAAAACAGTATCCTGCATCTTTGCTGCATTAAACTCAATCAGATTGCTTCCATCCCATTCCAGAATGTTTTCAAGATCGGTATTGATGGTGGTGATCTATTACTGCCAACAAATGTAGGTAGTAGGTAGTTTATTGGGGCGGTTCATTTGAACGACGACACCAATGTGTATTAGATCGGGTTTGTAGAGAGTAGGTGACAAGATGTATCCTTGGGGGACACCAGCGTTGACCTCGAACCCCTCTAAGGTGTGTCCATCGTTATCGATCTGTGTCTTATAGTACTTTACATTGGCACCACTGGTAAGTGCCTATACTCCATCAAGTACATTCTCTTCTGGTTCTTATTAAGTTGTGGACCTACTATTATTATCCTTATAAACTAATGTTCGCAAGGTCTATTATGAATTTTAGCGAACCACATTTGATAAATTGCTATACCTAACAGATGCTTTAAAAAAGTTTGTCGCAATACCAGTTATGGTAATTACATTGAAGAGGTTCATTTCTGTCTGCAATTTCTACTTGAATTATTGGGGCATACTGACAAACGTCCGTCTCTACAGCTGTACCATCTTAACTGATACTTTTTCCTAGAGCATTTATATAATAATTTTCTTTCTTCTATTTCATTTACTCAACATTTTATGTTTTTATTATATATTTCCTCTGGTTGTTGGGTAATTATTTCTGGATTCATAATCTCCTCACAATGTTTTTTCCATCTTTACGTAATATTTTCTTCTTCGGTCGTTGTTTTTCCACCTTTTGTTTTTTTTTATATTTATCACTTTAGATTGCCTAGACAATTTTTTTTTAATTTCGTGCAAGATTTTCTTTACTATTGTTTGTTATATTACATTCTTCATTCTTTTTATTGCCATATAGTTTTCCATTTTCCAGTCACTTGTTGAATAAATAATTGCCTGTATCTTGGAAAGGATGGGTTTGTGAACATAAGTTCCCTATCCGGATAGGCATAATTTGACCTAAGGAATTTCCCCTAAAGCCTTGATAGACGAATTTTGTGGCACCCTGTATAAATATAAATCTCATTTACAGAAAATTGTTACAGTGTAGATCTATAAGTAAAATTAATCTAAGATGTATGAATGTTCTTTTACACATACAAACTATTAGTATAACAAGTTGTTTTTTAGGTGAAGCAAGAAGATTTTTTGATCATGCCGTCATATTACGTTCTACTGTCATGGCTTTGAGAAAGCTACCTAGTCCAGGTTTAGATTTGGTTAGGTTGGAAAGTTTACATTCCTTAGATGAAGCTACATGTTTAAGACTGTTACAGAAAAAATATAAGTGAGTAAATGTTTTTTTTTTTTTTATTTTATAAAAGTTATAAACATAATATTCTGTGGCAAACATTGATTCAGATTGTGAGAAAAGTTTTAAAACGATGTGTGTAAGAGCTTTTTAATAACTCGATTCTCAAGCTTCATAAAGTTGGTTTTTCCTCACATTGATTTTCTTTCTTTGGAATTAATACCATAATTTCTATTTGACACGATCCAATTGTATATCTAACATATAATTGGCTCAAAAATACAATTTTTCAAATTTTTTAGGTTATTGGTATCAATGGCACCACTAAGTAGAGAAGTTAGGCCTATAACTAGCCTTATGCCACCACATTTGGGACCAGCGGTACCTGAAGTTAATACACTTTGGTTCAAACTATTTTTGTACCATTTGACTGGATATGGACCTCCATCATTACTTCTCACAAAAGGTATAGAGGGTCAATAAGTAATTTTATTTTTTAAAATAGTCTCCTCCTAGTTCTAAACACTTTTTCCAACGTTTTTCCAATTTTTTCATCCTTTCTAAACAAGATTATTATTACATTTTTTCGAGTTTGGAAATAAGAAATAGTGAAACGGGGCTAAATACAAAGAATATGGTGGATGATGTAGCAATTTCTAACCTAAATGCAGTCGTTTCTTTTCTAATGTGATACCATGACTTTATGGCGTCACTGATATTCTTTGGCGCCAATTCACTCCGAGAAACTCACTATCTTAACTGCTGTATGGTTTCTATGTCGTTAAAAGATATAAAATGGTGCAAAACTCGGCCATTTTGTGGGAGATTGAGGAAACCTTTCTCATCCAACAGATGTCTATGAGTTCGCTTACTTGGTCTTGTTTTTTTTCTGCAAAAAATGATTAGATTAACTTTTTGTCTCAAATCTACTATCAATAACTGTCAAACAAAAACTAAATGCTCAATTTTTGACAGAATTCAAATGGGAGTTGTCTTTTGACAGGAGCAATGTTGCCCTTTAAGATAAGTGATGAGAAGTCATCCATCTTCTTCTTTTATATAAGCTAATTTTTATATAAAAAAAATCTTTTATATTTTAGGAACAATTTTAAATCAACTTCCCCGCATGTTCCTCGGTTTTAGTAGACTTTTGATACATTCGTGGCTTCATGAACCCGCCGTCATTCCAGTGGCCAATATTCTCTATGTGAACGCCACCCTTCAATTCAGTCCGGTTCTAATTCAAGCGTATGGAGTTCATCAACCCGCCCAAACTTACATAATTCCATTCCCATTCAAACCGTTAACTCCAACTAAGGATAATGATAAAAAAATCAAGGAGCAACCTACTGATTTAGCATTAAGGAATCACAGAGCTGTCAAGTTCTTGCAAGAAATGGTCAATCTGGAACATAATTGCGGGTATTTAACGTTTGCTAATATTGGAGTAATGGATTTTGGATGTCCGAATAGAGAAATGCAAGTTAGGTTAGGGAGGAGCAGCAGAAGTACCGGATCTGGTAAGATTTTTGAGTGAGAGTAATTTAAAGAAATATTAATCTATTATTTTAGGATTCTCTAAAGCTTCACGACTAAAAATGGAAAATAACAATCAGCCATTATCAATATCTAACGAAAATTTTGCCTTCAGTTCGGAAAAAACTCCAGAAAAATTAAAAGAAAACGAATCTAAACTCCAATCTCCAGTGGAAAGTCATTTTGCAGTCACTCCAGCTTCGAATGCAAGTCGATCATCTTCGCCAGCAAATGGTTTTACAAGCCAGGAAGGATCTAATCTGTTGCAGGAAGAATTAGATCAATTGGCTGTTAATGAAAAAATTAGAGATAAAGGGAATATATCCTTAGAAGTGGCCTTAAAAAATAGCCTCTCCATTGATGGTTTGACTAGTCCTACTGATGAGAATATCAACATGTTTTCTCTAGACCATAAAGTTGATGTAAAAAGCGAAGAAAAAACTGAAGAAAACACAACTAAAAAAGAAATTGTGGAAGAACAGAATCCTTCAGAAGTATGTATTACGTTTCAGTTAATTTAACAGATGACATACTTTATAAGACCAATTAGATAATTCAATGTCTACCTCTCGCCATCCAGCTTTAAAGTTAGAATGAACATTAGTACCTTGTATTAGTATCTTATTTGTTTGTATATTATATCTGCCTTTATCTACTTCTACACTTTTTCTTAATCGGATTTTTTATATTGCCATCTTCAGAATTGTTTCTTTAACCAAAAGTTCCACATGTTCCAATTATCCCAGTCTTTTGGTTCGCACAAAATATGTTACATCTGGCTTTCAGTTTATTAGTTTTCTTCTTAATCCTTCTTCTGTGTTAACCCTCCCTTATATTTTGTTTAGTTGGTTCATGCTAAAAATGATTCAAAAGAAACAATATCAAGATTATATACTACAGCAGGAGTCTCCAAACTACGGCCCGCCAGTGCCATCAATCCGGCCCGCGACAGCTAAAGACTAATGCCATCAATCTAGTCCGCGACTGACAATGTTTTAGTGCTGTTACTATTGATGTGAAAACACAGAATAGAAGTATCTAACCTTAAACATAGTTGTAACAAACAATTATGTTTGAAGGCTTCGACCCTGGTCTATTATAAAATTACTTGTGCGGGAACAATAAATCCTTGTAATCTCGCTTTTATGTCAGTAACTGTAAAAATGAAAAATTGGTAGATATCCATTAAACTCTTTTTCAGCATATTTTTTTGCAGGATTGGACCTTACTTGATTGCCATTTTGGAGTACCCCTGTTCGATGTCAATGCCAACACAAAAATCTGTGATACCATAGTGTATGGGGGTCTAGCTGAACCTTCCAGGTATTTAATTTTTCTTTTCTGACCTAATAATGTCACATTTAATATTAAATTTTCAATAAAGGACCTCATTTTCACAGATAATCCTTTGAAATTTAGCACAAGTTGAGAAAAAGATATTTTTCTAGAGATATCTGAAGCTCGATATGTGGGGGTGGAGCTCAATCTACCAAGCATTTAATTTTATTTCTGTTCAAATTATTCAAAACAACAATATTAAAGCTAAAGATAACTTCACTTTCATTTTTTACTTGCTTACCTAATCCTTATGTCTATCTACCCTTATGTGGGGTTGAGTTTCTTTTTCCAAGGAGTATTTTTTTCAATTCTCGTCTTTTTCTTTGGCTATTTCATTCTTCCTTAGAAAAGATATTTTTAATGCGTTAAACAGTTTTTATACGTTCGCTGTTCTTTCTGTTATTTCTTTCTCTAATTTGCCATCTTCTGCTATCATGTATTGGAAATGTTTTATGCTTTGGTTTATTCTTCTCAGTTCTAATATTTTCCATTTATTGTATCAAAGGCTTTTTCAAGATCGATGAAACGCAGGGGTAAATTCTTGTATTGCTTTTTCGACTGTTTGTCTCAGTATGAAAAGCGCGTTTTGTATCCCTCTATTGGGTCGGAATCCAAACTGAGTTTCTTGTAGGATTGTTTTTAGTTTTTCTACAATCTCTTTTCTATTATTATGGTAAATATTTTCGCCATGTTACTCAATAAAATAATGCCTCTGTAGTTACTACATCCTTGGATGTCTCCCTTTTTAGTGATATAATTGGGAGCTATTCCAGTTGTCATTATGATATTTATAAAATATTGTAACACCTCACAGCCTTTTCCGGTGTTGCTTTAATCATTTTTTGTCACTTTATCATGTCTTTGTGACTTGCCTTCTTTGGCTTTACTTTTTCATTTGTATCTATTTTAATTCGATTTCCACTTCCAGAGTTATTCTATTTTATCCGTTTTCATCTTCTCTTTCGACCATTTAGGAGCTACTTGAAGTATTTTCGTCACCTTTCCATAACTTGGTCTACCTCTTTGTGTGTCTGTGATTCTTTTATATTCTTCGAGGTTATATTTTTCTTTTTCCGTTGTTGTTCATCATGTTATAGAAAAGTTTTTTGTCTCTATATGATGTCAGTTTCAGCCCGAAGTCTTTTATTTTTATTTCCTTCCTTAATCATTACTTTGACCTTTGTTCTTTCTAGCTTATATTTATTATGGTTTTCGTATTCAAGTATATTCCTTGTTTTGAGGAATTCAAATTTGAATTTTTACAATCAAGGGCCTTATTTTTAAAAATAATTCACTAAATTTCTAAATTTTTACGATAAGATATTTTTCTTCGTGTCAGAGATATTGAGAAAGATATTTTTCTATTTAAATTTAATATAATTTGACAGTTTAATGGTGTCATATATTCTAAAATTTATAAAAGAATTATTATTTTATTCTAATGACATGAATTAATTGACAAAAAAAATATAATACAAATATTCAACTTTCATCAAATCTCTCAATTAGTTCTTCTACTATTGGAATGCAGTTTCCATTTTTTTATTCTATTTAGCTACTGGTCTAAGTTCAGATTTCTTAACATTTTGGTAAAAGTCTTGGTCTTTGTTTGATAAAATTCAATTTTTACCATAATTCAAAAATGAAAATCAAATGATGTAATGAATAGATGAACCATTTAGATATTCCTTGATGAGGAAGAAATTTAAATCACCTAATAAATTTATTCTATCGAAGAGAAAAAACAGTGGACAATTTACAATTACAACTAAAATAAATCGTATTGATTTTGCTAATTATTTCCGAATGAATCTAAACCAGTTTGCTGAAGTACATGAGATGTGTTCCCTTACCACCTCTATTAACTTTTCTTCTGTTATATTTTCGTAAAAAAAATTACGACTTGCTAGCAACCCACACGTGTAGCACAGCAAACTGTTAAACGACAGCGGGACAAGTCTGTGAACTCACGCTTGTCGTGTCAGATAGTTCAATACAAAACTTACGTGCTGTGCTGTATCACCTCACACATGCTATACGTGTCCCAATTTGCATCTTGCCTAAAAAGGGACCACTGGTACAACCTCATCAAATACCCCACTAGACATTTACGGCCATTACAATTTATAACCCTTTCTAAATCTCAATCATAAATGTGACCACTGTACAACATTTTTTCTTCTAGCCTGGAAAATTTAGTTGAATCAAGTCGAAAACTAGGATCTGCTTTATTGGATTTTATCTCTCAGTGTCAAGTAAGTTGATAATATTTTCACTTGAAACATTTTATTTATCATAAATATATTTTGGTTTTAGTATTACCCTGGAGAAAATATGGAAATTTTAAAACGTGGTCGTCTTGTACCTTTACCCAGACACAATCTAGTTTTCGACAATGGTAGAGTCAGCGAATGGCCTGGGAAATGAAAAACAACTCGGAATTAATAATGGAACGCAATACGTAGTTTATAAGGTGAATATGTTATTGATGTCCCTTAAAACATTGTAAATAAGCTATAATTATATTGTATCCTTATTTTGAAATCAAAAAATCTTTTCACTAATGTCATATTTTTAAGTTATACTGTACATACATCACAAAAAAAGTGGTACGGTGTATGCCAATATTTTTCGATTACTAATTTCTTAATGTTAAAATATGAATTAAATGTAATCAAATTTTTGGCACACACAGTACTAAGTTATGTACTATAATTAAAACATTCCCTTACGTCATTTAGTGTACCTCAAATATAAGAATATTTTTATAGGCTTACTTAATGGTCCATTTCGTTTCTACAAAAGAATGTTTTGTAATTCAAATTTTGTTTTAATCTCATGAGTAAGTTGAAATTTTTGGAACCGTTAGTGGTATTCATACTAAATAGACTGTTTACACCAACACTCACGATTACACCGTTTGACAAGCGTTTCTATAACCAAGTTATCGTCTTCAAGGACTGAAGGTAAACTGAGTTTATGATAACTTGGTTAGACAGTGTAATTGTGAGTGTTGATGTGGTGGTAGTGTAAACAGTGTGATCAGTTTTAATCTCATGAGTAAGTTGGAATTTTTGGAACCGTTAGTGATATTCATATTGAATACACTGTTTACGTCAACACTCACGATTACACCTTCTCACGAGCGTTTCGATAAACAAGTTATCGTCTTCAGATACTGAAGGTAAACTGAGTTTATGATAATTTGGTAGGACATGGTAACTGTGAGTGTTGGTGTAGTGGTAGTGTAAACAGTGTGCTCAGTATTAATATCATGAGAAAAAATTATTGTTTCGTATTCTATTCTATTTATAATTTTAACCTTTGTACTTTCCTTTCATTTATTTCCTAAGATTAAACGCCAGTATTTTATAGAAATTTATCTAACAAGAAATCATCACTGAGAATTTTTTTTGTTTATTTCTAAGTCCTCAGAGTATGAAAAGAATTAAGGGGTAACACCGCTGTAGATCTCGGTTTTCTGAATTTTTTTTAAACTTTATATCAGGTACGAAATCTAATTAGATGACTTCATTATACATATTTTGAAGTAATTAAATTAATTTTTGCAGGGCGTTAAGAAACAAAATAGCGTCAATACAGAACTATAAGCATAAGGGGAATTTCCCACAATCATCAACTTTTCGACGTAGCTAGTTTCCAATTTATTGATAAATCCTACGTATTTCCTTAGAAAATGATGTTATAAAGTTTCTGTCATAGTTTTAAATCAATCTGATCAAAATTGGCTAAATAATGGGGGTCGTAGTGTTAAAACAAGTTTGAAAACGGGATGACATTCGTGAGGAAACGGTCAAACTGACGCTACACTATTACACTAACACAAAAACAGGTCATAACTCAGAGAAAACTTTGTTTTTCGAAAAATCATTTGAGAACGTCATTTCAAACATAATTCCCTACCATTTTAACTGAAATAAGTTATTGACTTTTTTAAATTTTTTCAGTAGTGTTACCCCTTAACAATAATGCAGTGTACCGCATTTGAATTCGTCACTAGAACCCTAGTGTAAGAGTAGAGAGTAGTAGAGTAAGGTCTTCAAAATGTCATATTAGTCTTTATTTTATATTATATAATCGCCAGGTTGAAATTTTTCAAAGGATTTTAGTTGTTCTGCCTAAGTTTTGTCCTTCGGAAACAAAACGGAACTCAATTTCACTAACAATCAATTTTGACAGTAATACTTGAAGACCTTATTCGCCGGTAATGCGAACGGGTGCATTTGAACTACTAGTCTATGGAAAATGTCTAAGATGAAAGATGATCATTCCGATGTCCATGTACAAACCGGAAATGTTTAATAAAAGAATATTTTCATGGAATTTTTTAATAATAGTTATTTTTTCCAATATTTTAAGCTTATGATCTCTTTATTTTTAAAATAGTTATCTTTCTCTTAGTTCTAGAAAAAAGTCTGATGATGATTAACGTAATAATGTTGTACTTAAACTTATGAGGCATTTATTTTAATCGGTGCACAAAATGAACGCGAACATGACGCTGGTTTGCTAATAAACATAACCTTAAAAGAGCATGTATATAAAGAACTTTGAACGGCGATCAACGTTTTTGAATTATTTACAATGTATTATATACTTTACTGTATGGAATATGCAGAGAAATATATACAGAGCGACATTTGACACGGCGTCTCAATAAGAAAATTTGATTTTCGATTATTTTAGGAAGTTAATCACCAGTTCTTGTCACGGAATTTTCAAATGGGAAAATGATTCCCCATATTCTGCCAAATTTTAATTTTCTTTATTCCAGCCTACTTTTTATTATATAAATACTCATGAGCATCTACAAATTCTATCAGCTTTACACTCAGAAAACTCATTTTTCAGGGTTTTTTGCAACTACAATAGAAAAGTGAGGTTATGTTTTTGACTTTCAGCGCGTAAAAAGTAGTACAGGCGCGATAATTGTGTGCGTTATCACAGTTTCTCAACAAGTTGAACTATTTTTGACAGTTATGAACGTCTAGAGCGCGTCATGCTCGCGTACATTCTGTTTACCGCTTTAGAAAGGATTCTACAGCATATCGGATTGTATGTCTATAAACTTTCCTTTCAAATGTAAACTGTGAATACTAGATGTGATAAGTTTTTAAAGAAAAATCACAAACTCTAAAGTTGGCACATCGTAAAAGCCTGTCATAATTTTTTTTTTTTTTTCTATAAACCTACAACATAAACAAAAATCATTAATCAGTAATTTCTGTGTGTTACAAAAAATCTCAGCGATCAGATTATTTGGAGAGAGAGAGAGAGAGAGAGAGAGAGAGAGAGAGAGAGAGAGAGAGAGAGAGAGAATTCAGGTACGGATTATAATGATTTTCAATTTCGTTTTTAAATATATTTTCCCTTTTTTATAAATTAAACAACCATAAAAACATTTGATATAGTACAATCTAGTCTAACTTAATCTAATAGAGTTGAAACTTAAAAAGGTATACTTATCAACATTCCTTAGATTCTGTAGAATGGAATACACTAAAGTTTCACGTGTACACACAAACTCAAACTTAAGACTTCTTTCTAACCTAGTATTATCAACGAGGTGGATATCCTCGACATTGAAATCTTGTAGGTCTGGACAACAATGTTCATTATCAGGTCCCTATAGCGAATGTACCAATGGGTCTCCACTATGTTCCTCATTACTTTGTTTTGGAATCTTTCGATGATTACTAAGTTGCTTGCTTTGATGCATCTCCATAGTTGGATACCATAAGTTTAAACAGGCTATACATGCATTTTCCATCGAAGTTTGAAATCTTTTCGATGTTGAGAAGTGAAAGGAATTTTATGGGTATATAATAACTCTTCTATTGTTTGTACAAGTATACAGTGGTGTGATTTTGATCGAACTACATGCCATTTCTTCTTCGAGTAAATTTTCATTAATACCTTTGACCAAATTTCGAGATCAATTCTATTATCTTAAGCAATTGAGTATTTTTCAAAGTTATAATACCTAAATGCAAAATTTGAAAAGGTTTGACAGATGTTGGAGTAACATTTAATGATAGTTTTATAGATTTTTTGAATGTCATACTTTGTATTAGTTTTATATTGATACTCTTAGGTCAGTGATATGGAGCTTTCAATTAATTTTCAGTTTTATCTAATCCTCTAATATTTGTGGAACATTTTTTTTATTATAATTAACAACGTCAATTTGATAATTTTTGAGTTAATTTTGAAGAATTATACTTTTCATAAATAGAAACTTTGTAATATAAACAAAATAAAATTCGAAATTTACTTACCATAAAGATTAATTGATTTTTACCAAACCATTTTTGTTGTAGTATATTGGAATTTCTTGGCATGATAAAAAAAACTTTATCAGGTGTTTTAATTTTGATATTTTTACATCCCTACACAAAACACGATTTTTATACCATTTTTCAGATTAATCAAAGTTTAACTTATTTAAATGTTTTAACTACCTACAAAATTTTTAAATAATTGTTTTCTCTATAAATATTCATCAAAGAATTGAAAAAAATTATAATAAAACTTGTAAATGAACTATCCAAAACTATTTTTTATCAAACTATGCAAGTACCCTATTACGTTCTTCTACAGTGTTACACATTTACATTTTGTAGGAAACTGATTTTTTTGAGATATGTTCCTCAGAAGCATATTTTAAATAAAGTTTAGATTGGCATGAACTTAGTATCTGTAGTTTATGTTTGACAGGGAAGATTTGGATATCTGGTTTATACAATGTAGATAAGTTTTTTATATCTGGATAATCGTATAGTTAACAAAATCTGGTAATAAATTGACCGTAGACTGTAAAATCTTGTAGGACATTTAGAATTCTTATTTGTTTATAAAATTTACACATTTTATGTAACTTTGCGAATAATTTTCAAGTTTATTAAACTGTAATATTTCTTTTATCATTTTTAGAATTTATAACTATTATGTTCTTATAAATTAATGTCAACTTAATTTTTCAGTATTATAAGAATCATTCCGTTTGTTTATATAAATAAATTTTATTTATTATTATTATTAATTTACTAATAATCCTAAACCATTTTTGTAGCTATTGGATGATCAAAAAATTGAAACATCAGGACCAGTTTGAAACCCGTAGCAGGAAACTTCATGTTATAATTAAACAATTTTTTATGGAGTAAAGAAAGCTCCTCAAAAAAAAGAGTAGAACTATAACATCGAAATAGTTGTAAGAGGACAAGACAAAATTTAAATAATTCACTTTCTGAGGTAGATAGTTCCCCGTAATATTTCCTTACTTATTTTGCTCCATGAGTCTTATCCTCAGTTGTTTATTTTCATCTAACAATTCCTACCACTACCCACTGGTACTACAGCCCTCATAGAGCCAGTTTTGCGCACGCGCACCTAACAATTCCTATCTAGTTCTTTTAGTTACTTATACCTGAATCTTTCTTATTTTTTCTCCCTTGAAAAATTATTCCTACATTGAGTAACTTCCACAGGAACTGCTACCCACTTCTGAAATCTTACCTAACCAAGAACCTTCCAAACAGAAATTGATGAGGAACAGTCCGAACATTTTACTATACCATTTTACCCTAACAGCAGGGGTGTCACAGAGACATAGTATACAACAAGAGGAACTTTTGCTGACGACACAGTCATCCTCCTACTGATCAAGCACCACAAACAGCAGCAAAAAAGGCTCAGGCGAACTCGGTGTTCATGAGCCGCGTCTGCCTGTCTTGCAAAAACTGGTCTAGACGGGATTATGTTAGATGTCTCGGAAGAGCATTTGCTGTGGTAGTATTATCGGTAAAACAGAGCAATGTCAGTGACCTTTCTTCTATGCTCTAAGCTGTCCAAATTTCTGATCAACTCTGGATCGCCTATAAGTCGAACTGCCCTCTTCTGTATCAAGCCGAGCATCTTCAGGGTATGCTTTGGAGGCAAGCTCCAAATATGCGAGCAATATTCTAAAGATGGCTGGATCTGGGCCTTGTCGAGAATTCGAAGCTGTTGCGGAGTATATAGCAAGTTTTTATGAAGCTACCTCAGCTAAATCGGCCACGTGACTTAACCAGGACATTTTGCTTCCAACCTCAACACCCAAAAAGCGAATTTAATGTAGTGGTGATATTTTATGTCTTAACAGGACTAAATCCTGAGCTACAGTATCAGTTTTCTTTGTAAAACAACAGCCTGGGTCTTTGCTGCATTAAACTCGATTAAGTTGCCAACCGTCCCGTATATTCCGGGTTAGTCCCGTTTTCCATTCGCTTGTCCCGGATTTGGAAGTTAATCAGTAAAAATGTAATAGAAGAATTGATGCCGTTCTACTAAATCGAAATGGCGTTCTTCTTAATAACCCACCCTAACGGTTTATTGTATAACCAGTTTTTTCTAAAGTTAGCAAGAGCTCAACAAGCAGACACTTGCGTCCTGCATACTGAGTATCCCACCTTCTAACGCCTATGTCGAGAGTATATTTTCTCACATGTAGTCCAAATTCTTGGGTTAAATTTAAATTAAAAAAAGGAATAGAGCTTTTTACAGTGTAATTAAAAACGACTAAACATGCAAATTGAACGTCAATGTAAACAAAAAAAAATTAGTTACAGAAACGTTTCAGTAAAATCAACATTCAAACGTTGTCTAATTTTAAACAAGATAAGGGCTTGATAAAGCTGCGTGTCCCGGATTTCTGTCGCCCTGACTTGGCAGCCCTGATACCCAGATACATAACCTTCAAATGTAATGTCAAAATGGAAGAAAAATATTTTTAAAAGATAATTTAAAAATAAACATTAACTATGAATGGTTTATTGATATTCGATCATTTAAATGATGTCGTTTATACAAAATATAACGAAGAATTTATTCAACATATTAACAATTTTGCCATCGAACAAGAAATATTACCCGAGGTAATAATTAAGTAATTATTTTTGTTATTTTTTCAACATTATTTAAAAATAGATCGATTTATAATCATGTAAGATATATTTGCTTTTTAGGAAGTAGCTACTAATTCTATAGATGTTAATATATTAATACAAGCTTTCTCACCAATCGTAACATCACACAGGATAATGAGTTGTCAGTTTGGTAATTCTTATACTTCCATAGAATGTGAGAACAATTTAACTGTATACTTTGAAGATGTATGTTGTTTTCTTAGAGTAAATCGAATAGTTAATTTACTTTTTTTTGTAGTATATGGGATATTTATTCCTAGCAATAGGTAAAGAAAAAGTCGATTATATGCAACGGTTCACTAAAATATGTGTAACGATTGTTAGATATTTATGCGGTCCAGATGTATATCAGTAAGTTTCAAATAAAAATTTGCTATCAATTACTTAAAATGTAATTTTAGGTTAAAAACAGATAATAAAAAATCTAAATTAACCAATGAATTGATAGATAATTGGAGAAAATTGATATGTTATGATCAATCTGTATACGTAGAAGCTGTTGAACAGCTTTTCATCAATTCCGAATTGAGTTCTACATCACTTAAAATATTAAGGGAATCTGTGGATAACATTTCAGCTCATGTTGAATGTAAAAAAGTACATGGTCTTATTTTAGTCCAAAATAAAATACTATCCCTTTATTCAAGGTAAATGTAATACTTATTTTAGTTAGAATTTGGATATAACTTATAATTGAAATCATTTAAGAGCATCTGTATGTGATTACTTATTAACTTTGTAATAAAATTCATTCAGATTTTCTTAAAATTTGGATCTACTATTATTGATAAAATATGAAATTTTTCATAGATATCTAACTGATTTTTGAAATACAGGGCTGTAAAGTTGTCAGAAATAGACACAAAAACAGGAAACATTAATTATTTTATTCAATGTAGGAACTTTCCTATTTAAAATACAGACAACAATGGATAGGTGACATTTTACAACATTTTGAAGTGGGTCCATATCTGAAATTAATTTTTGTGTTACACATTACAACGTTGAGAGCAAAAATGTGTACCGGAAAACTAATAATGAAACAATGCTCAGTCTGAACGTCGCATTTTTAGTTGATGTCATTATTGCAATTTTATTGAAGATTAAGACAAGTTTGTGCGAGTAATTAAAGATTAAAGGGAGGATATAATTCTATAAAAATATTTATTAGGGCCTCAACATCTGCAGAAGACATGTATAAGAAATTTCTAAAATGACCAGTACTGTCATCCATGGATAATATATTTAGCAAATGGTTTGTTTAGCCTTCTTTGTGGTAATGAGGTGATTCATAATTATGAAAACGGCATGATTTTTTTTTTAATTCTAATCCAGCCATTAGCTAATAATCAAAAATAGGAAAAGAAGTACAACACAGAACAAGAAATACCAAACTTGGAAATCTCATCCATCCCAAATAGTAAATTTCCTTCATGAATTTGCCTGATGGCAATTAATTTATTCAAATCAATATTTTTTTTCGACCCATTCATAATAACTTTACAACCCCGTATTTCAGAAAAAATTGGCATATCTTGTATGACTGTACCAATATTGTGCCAAATCTGAAATGATGAGGTCAGCAATGGTCTTTCTTGTGGAATACCTTAACTATTTAACAGAATATAAATAATTTCAAAAATTTAAACAAATGCAAAAAGTTTTTTATTTCTCAATAGATTTGATAATCTTGGGGAATATTTCATTTCGTGCTTCATAAAAATTATGAGTAAACCTCATGGTATTATTGATAAGAATCCAAAATAAATATTTTTTAGTGCATCAGCTAAAGAACTAGCACCCTCAGATATATTATTTCTTACAATATTGTGCCAAAGTCTTAACCTAGCAGTAGAAGGAACATATTCCCAACCAAAAGTATCGAGTTACCAATTACTATTGTCTGGTCCTGAAGACACTCCAAAATGTTTGCCACACGCCGTTCATATCTTGCCCCAAACAAATGGTATTCATTTGGTTTATTTAGTCGAAATTGGAAATTCAGCAGTGTCTGCCAGTTTATACGAAAGTTTTTCCTATCTACATACATTGCAACAGGTATAAAATTTTCATTTATTTTTTCATCTCGTTGAATTAAGGAAAATACTTTTATCTAATGATACCCTTATGTTGAAATATATTGTTGAACGCAAATAAATATTTAAAATATGAATTTTATTACATTACATGTTATATTAAACATGCGGTTTACCGATTCATACGAGGGTTGTTACTTAAGTTTTGAGATATGGAAACACTGAATATGTCCAATCTGTCATTGCCTTAAGAAAATTTGATATGTTTAATGATGGACGCATTCAGAACATGTTGTCGTACGTACGAGGAGTATTTGAGTTGTTTACAGATACTTCAATAAAGATAAAAAAATAAGGGGAGTAATTTTTATTTATCTACATAATATTATTTACAAAGAATTACTTATGGCATTGGTGAATGTGACATGTGGGGAGAATTTCCAGTGAAAACTTATCAAAACTTATCTAACTATAGTCTATTTTCATGAATGAGAGAGTAATATCTAAAATAATAAAGCAAACAGTTAAAATATTCCATACATCCAATGATTTCTTCTTATTCCAGCAGATCAAAAATAAATTGAGAGGTCAACGTTTTTCTACACCTGAAGAATCAGTTAATGCTTTTAAATCATATGTTTTGGAGGTACCTCAATCAGAATGGAAAAAATGCCTCAAACGCATGCAAAAGTTTATTGATCTTAAATGAGATTGAGGTTTTTGATTGTAAATCCGCTGTAAAAAAATTAGAATAATCTAGGGCTAAAAAACGACAGCGAGACACTAAAAAATTACAGCAAACAAAAGAAAAAATATTAAAACCATACAAGAAATTTTGTGACACTACCCTGCAAAAACTCCTAACCTCACAACTTAAATAAAACGGTTACAAGAGTCAACCAAAATGATAGCAATTCATAGAACAAGTGGAAAAATAAAGAGAAAAGTAAGAATATGTGGAATAGAAAACGTTAATGATCGAAGACAACGAAAAATAAACAGGCGAATCCCCGAAATAAAAGAAGAAAAAAGAATAAGAGTCAGAAGATTGAGTGTTGGGTAGAAAACACAGCATAGACGATGGAAGAACATATCACACATTAGGACGTCCCCAAAAGCTCTGGAAAAACAATTTAGTAGTGAAATGGACATAAAAACAACAGAAGAAAAATGGAAAACATCTAGATAAAAAAGTGAAACAAACATCAATCAATCAATTTAATCATTTTATTTGAACCTCGTCACAAACTTCTTCTCGTTCTATCACTAAAATTTATTGTTAATTTAGTACATATAATAAAAAAATGATAAAAACTCACCATTCGTTGTTGTTACATAGGAATTGATTGCTGCATTTATGTAGCAACCCTCGTATATGGCATTAAGTATCAGAAAATTTAAGTTGTAGTAAACGATTTGTTTAGTATAAATATATCACCAAGTGTTCTATAAATCCCAAATTGTTTTAGGTACAAATACAACGTGATAATCAAACGTTACAATCAGCTTTTGAAAATTTAGAATTGGCAACCAAACGTTTACACGACAGTCTCAAAAAAACAAAAAACGTCACAGTAGATAATTCCCACAAGCAATTAATGAAAAAATGGGATATAATTAAGAAAAAATATCAAGAATTCCTTAAAAATAATTCAGAAGAAGCACTATTACGAGCGGAAACATTAGCTTTGGGATTTTTAGAGAATTTAAAACAATTATTCAGTTTGACATCGGTAGATGACAGTATTTTGAGTTGTAGTGCCAAATATGTGATACAAGCAGCTTTGAAAGTTAAAGAGAAGATAACTTTGTATGAGGATTTCTTCAAAGTCAAAAGTATAAAGAATTTCTCTATTGAATCATATCCTTTTAAATTCGAACGTTTTCCACACTGTCGCATGCTTTTATCACGCTAACTATATAAATAATCACATTAACTACTCATTACTAATTTCTCCTTAATAACAGTGAACTAGAGATTCCCTAACAATTAATAAGTATTTGGAAGAATTTCCTGGTTTGGTACATTTTTTATACGTGGATAGAAATTCCCACAGGATAACCACTCCCACTCTTGATTTAGATACAGAAGAAGGTAGATTTAATAAGAAAAAGGTAAGATTTGGCTAAAATTTTAGTTGACTTTTGATCAATTTTATGCTTTTCGATTTTTGATTTTCAATTTTTTCATTTACAATCTGCTTTCTTTAGCAAGCAGTAGGTTTATAGTTTCATGCCCCACTTGATATTAACAAAGGCCGATGTCCTTTGAGAAGCCTATCAGGCGCTTTGGGTTGAACTCTTTGATGCCATTAGGCAAGCTGTGAGGCTTGCCCAAGTTTTTAAACCGTGCTCGTATGAGTGCAGGGCACTCACAGATGACGTCTCCATGTACCAACGGCACTCCGGATTGCCCATGGTGTGAAGAAGATGATTTGAGGGAGAAGTTGGCAACTCTCCGTATTTTTGTTTTAATGTTTATACGTCTAATAAATCAGATAGTCGTTTCCCCTTTAGTCTTCTACGTACTGGTAATGGTTCATTTAACTGGTTCACTTCTTAATTTTGATGACTGGGTAGTTTTCCAAAATAGCTTGTATTCAGAGAGAGTATTTCCTCTTCTACTGTTAGTCCAGTCATCTTGAGCCAAATTAGGTGAATAGTGCAGAAAATCAACATACTAGTATATTAACATCAACAATTTGGCTTTAGACATTAACACCGCTCAACAATGCCATAGATAGAATTGTAAATGAAATAATAAAAAGTCTTGAAGAAAAAAAAGTATGTACTGCAATTTTTCTTGATGTGGAGTAAGCATTCGATCGTTTCTGGTACAAAGGGTTACTGTATAAACTAAAAAAATCCATTTTGACAAATTACTAATTAATCCCAAAATCCTATTTCCAAACAAAATTTAATCTTGAAACTTCTGTCATGCACCCCATCAAATCAGGCGTGCCGCAGGGATGTGTTTTAGGCCCACTACCAGGCAGACATCCTTCGCTACGTTCGAAGACCACACTGCTATCTTCGTAATTGACAACAATCCTCAGGTAGCCACAAATAAACTTCAAGAACCTAACCTAACCAACTGGTGAACAAAGGTTAACTCAAATAAATCAAGCCCATATAGTCTTCACTACGTCCCAGTATTACGATGTTTTAATAATTCCCTTTCCCAAAAAAACGAAGTCAAGTAATTAGGTCTAATTCTGGACTCTAACATGGAAATCACATATATAATCAAAAGAACCAAATTAATATCAATATTAAACAAATACAGGGGTTTCTCGTTATTAGATCCCAGCACAAATTAGAAAACAAAAACCTTTTGTAGAAATGCACAATCAAGCCAATCTGGTCCTGTGGTATCCAGCTGTAGGGCTGTTCAAACCCCTTTAACACAGAGAGAGAGAGAGATACGTTGGTTAAAGTTTGGTAGGATAAGGAGGGGGGTTTGTTGGAGTAGGCCCTGATATAGGAATAGCTCCTTTGCGGGGCTGGGGTTGTGTTTGCTTAACTATTTCTGAAGGGAGATTTTGGCCAGAAGAAGACGAAAATGAAGCTTGTAAGCAAAAACGGCTCTTCTCGTTTTGGGTTAGATTAGGTTTCGCACCGGATGTACCAGAAATTCTTAAAAACGGGCTCTGTTGCCGACGCGCCGCGTTCTGTACGACCTGTAACAACTAACGAAAATATGCAATGCTGAAACGCATGCTCTATCGAGTTTACCGTCCGCGTCTCCTCTACGCACGAGGATGATTTCGATCGCAGATTGGAATTTTGTGAGTGGTACTTCGGATGTAGTCAGGATGATCCGCATTTTGCGTCGGATGAAACAACCGTCAAGCTGAACGCTACGGTCAATCGGCATAACTGCGTGTATTATAACGACCAGTAGGTAGGTAAAGTAAATATGAAAAAGTGGTCAGATGCTGCTTTACTTTTGGAGTCTGATGGGCAGAAAATAGCATCTAGGAGATGGTGGACCAAGCCCTGGATATATAGAACAAGGGGAAACTTTTTAGCTATAGAATTAGACGGAAAAAAATACAAAAAAACATTTGAAAAACTCTTAAGGACAATGAAACATAAGATAACTGTCCAGATATCAGCAGATCAGAAATTCATTTCTTCCTAGAACTTGCATGCAATAGGAATGGCACCAAATCGATAATGTTGCAAGTGTAGATTTTTCATGAAACAATCAGCTGAACCTCATCTGCGCACGCTTTTGATCAAGAAATATTGGGTCTTGCATTGCATTCCATATTGTCTTGCATCATGTCAAGCGGCCTTAAAGCCCAGAATCAAAAAGCTTGCAATGATAAAATTACATCGTGGAGTGTTCAATCAATCAATTGACATATAAGAGAGATATAATTTTTTAAAAACGGTTCTTAGGAAAGTTAATTAACCAGATTAAGGGGCGGAAAAAATTATTGAGCCTAGGGGTGCCGAAATGCTAATACTGGCCCTGTTGTTTTCTAAACTTTTTCCTCTTTTTGTACCTTATATTGACTTTTTATTCATACTTTTGCATCAAAAGGCAATTGATCAAAATCTTTCAACCACTTTTTAATATTATTATACATATATTAATGTTTCCGAGATTCTTGTTTTTTTTTGTAATGTTTATTATCTTGTTTGTAACAATTTCAGATATGGTTAATGCTAAGTGTAGCTAAAAGTAAACTTCAAAACGGTTTAATGTCCATAATTTGGAAAGATTTAAATTACAGCTACGCGTATTTTTTATGGTTTGAAGATACCAATGGGCAAGCACTAAAACCAGTCGTTTTTCCTGAAGAAGTATCAGGTTGGCCGGGTATACTATGCGAGGATTTTTATCAGTAAGTTCTTGTTATAATTGATCACAAAAACTGTTACTAGAACTCTTTCTGATTATTTTGACGTGCGTACACTTAAGTGTGTACATTTAATTGTCAAATTAGAAAGTAGAGTTTGATATACTTTAGATGCATCTCTTTTAATCAGACACCTGGTATAGTAAAATTCTGTTTATCTAGACAGTGACTAAATGGAATAATGAACTTTTAGGAAGTTAAGGAAAATCTGTTTCCCGAAGACACCACCTTCTAAAGTCCGATGTTACGAAGTGTTTTGTCTACATTTGGGGCTAGTAACAGCCTCGTTAGTATTAGAGCAAACGAGAAGACTTGCGGCGACTATTTCTGAATTGAGGGGATATCCTCCAAGAGCTGTTGATTTTTTTTAATTATAAATCACTTCTATTCTGGTGGATAATTGGATAACAATAGTAAAAACTATTTTTAAGTGGTGGTATAATACAATTTTTAAATGTGTTACACCAAAATTATCTATTGAAATAACACATCACTCAATAAGTCGTGGGAGTAACTTCAAAAACACATTTTTTGCCAAAATTCATCAATGTAATCTCCTTCAAAAGCAGTACAATCATTCTAACGCTTCGCAGAATCTTTGATAAATAAACACACGAAATTGTTTTCAAAATAACAAAAGTAGCTTCACTTAAATGGATGTCACTTTTTTCTGACTAATCGAAATGTCATGACATTTGAAACATAGTCTTTTAAAAGTTGATACTTCATAAACCTCATATGGATTAAACAATGGCAGCGCCATCTGTGTGTCAGTCACCCGACTTATTGAGTGATAAGAGTGATAATTGTTTTTATTTCAATCATAGTAGTGTTTATGTACGTGAATCAATTTAATCTTGTTGTCTTTATTTATTTCTGTGATATTTTTCAGTTAATCACTGTATACTTTTGTTATTTTATGAATAAAATCATTTTGAATGACTTAAGTGTTTTATTTAGAGTAAGTTTCAAAATAAATGTTGCACAATCAATTAGAAATTTGCCAAGTTTAATACAAAAATCCATCCCCATCATTTTCACTTGCTGCAGTAGCGCTATTTTGGCGAGTCTTCGTATTATAATTTGCTGTTTACAGCTGGACACTTTTTCAATTAGATTTTGATGGTATTCTTTTTATTGAATCATAAAGTACATTTAACAGGGCTATTTATGGAATTAAACACATAAATGTGGATAAATTTCGTTGATGCAACGTTGAATCTCCTCCTGTGACGCACGCATGGTTGTGGACATGTAGATCTGTGATTTTCAATAAATACTCCTATAAAAAGAAATCTAATGGTGTTAAATCACAAGATCTAGGGGGCCAATTCTGATCACCGAAACGAGAGAGTACACGACCTGAAAATGGCTCATGTACCATGGGCTGTATGGCATGTATCACCGTCTTGTTGAAACCACATAAAGGTTACAACAATATCCTCGACTTTTGGCAAAAAGAACTGTGTTATCATATCGAGCACCAGCACCAGTCTTTGCTTGACTAGCCTCATGTTCAAAAATGTATGGTCCAATTATGCCTCCAGCCCAAAACAGTGGCATGTTGTGGATGCATTTGCAATCACACGTGGGTTCTCGGAACCCCAAATGAGGTAATTTTGGCGATTAACAAACCCATCAAGGTGAAAATGTGGTTCATCGCTCATAAAATCTGCATCCATTTATTGATACTCAATAATGCATTCAACAAACCTTCTTTGCTGATCATGGTCATTACGCTTCAGTTGTTGTATTAATTGAATTTAGGGTAATCATGGAGACGCAGATCTTCAGTGAGTATACCCTGCAAAGAGCTTATTGAAATTTGAAATTTTTGTCCCCAAAATCGAATTAAGGTTTCTGGATTGTCACACACTGCTTCGATATTAACATTTAGACGACTAGTGCGTTTGGCACATTCAACGGATCATGTCCACAGGAATTTTTTAATTAATCTCTTCACAGTTGAAACACTATTCCGTTCATATTTTGTATTAAAATGTTCTAATTGCGGCTTCCAAGTTTTCATTATTTTTGAAATATTGTTTAATTTTCACTAACCCTAAACTGTCAGCAGTCGATTTGTTTTTTACTGTTGTCAACATTGTACTGCATAAATGGCGGCAAATTTTGGTAGATCCTTCACATATTTCTAAATACACTCTGTACCCAATTTGAAATAATTAGTTAAATATTATTAATTAATTAATAATTAAAATAAATTTCTTAAATGTTCAGATTTGTCAATATTTGATGGCTATTTTTGTAGGTTATGTAACTGCTTAATATCAAATTTTTATTTTTTATTACAAGATAGTTGTACCCAACATGCCATTCGGCTTGTTACGTTTTTCTTCAAATATTTCCAATATTCCTTTGGTCACGTATTGTGTCTTATTAGTCACTTCTATTTTAATTAAAGTTTTCGAAGAAATTAATTTGTTATCGACCAATTCATTCAAAGAACTCAATAAAACCGCAGTTTAGTTGCTAAAACGTCCTCTGTCTACATTCTACACTATACAAAATTAACATTTGTGTTTTTATTCTTTAAATTCGCTGGTAAGTTTTTCTAAGAACCTTTAAGCTTTCCTTTTTATATATAAAAAATTACAACTTTAATAATTCCTTATTTTATAAGCATATTTTGTGGTAAATGTTTATTTGGAAAAAAAACAATAGAATAGAAAAGATTCCTGTATAATTATAGTTTAAAAAATATAAATTTTTTATATGTTAGAGTATAAGCTCCTTTTTATTCATATCTATTCTTTCTACTCGTTTATACTTTAGTAATTTATATCTGCGTTGTCGTTTCCTTCCTTATTTTTTTTCGCAGTTCTACAGTTTGGAGTTTGTCCACCACCAAAGACCCAACTAGTGCACCACAATCAATTGTGCTTTCTTGGATATACGGTTATTGCGAATTTTATTGCTCTTTAATAAATTTTTATGTTACTGATTTATTTGATATTCGTTTTCCTCAATGATTACAGTTTCGTTTCAAAAAACATTGTTTCAGGCACCCCCATAAAAGTCCAAAGGATTCAAAGTGAAACATGTACAGGGTTAAGAGACAAGACAAAAAAATTCATGCAGGATATAGGGCATATAGTAAATACAAAATCATACTACAGATAATAAGCCAAGCAACCAAGTTTGAAGTCTACAAGACTGCAATAAAACCAATAGTTACATACCTAGAAAAAACTGAGATACTATCTAATATGGACGAAGAACAACAAGAAATAAATGAAAAGAGAATAATTAGGGAAATCATACGAACTATGAATTTGCGATGGTACAGGCACATTAAAAGAATGGGAAACACACAGTGGATAAGGAAAATTACAGAATTGAGACTGGGAGAGCAAAGACTGCCAAGAAAACAAAAAAATTGATGGGAAGATCAGATTGTACAAGATATGCTAATTTGATAATATTTGGGGTGCAATTAATCTACATTCATTTGATATCCTTTTGTTTAGCTCCTCAATATTTGTGGTTTGATTTTAAAAACATTGCGTTTAAAGTACCCCCATAAAAAAAGTCCAAAGGATTGAAATCTGGGGATCTTCTTCTACATTTCTATCTTGAAATACAGCATCAAGACACACTATCTTCTTGAAATCTATACAGGGTTGTGAAACAAGTTCTCGAATTGCAGGATTCATTATTATATAGTATATTTTAGTCCGATTTAGAGCTAAGACAGTTACCAAATTTAGTCCCTTGCGACCTTTCTTGATTCCAAAAATAAAAAAATTAATTTGTTTGCCATGATTGAAGGAAAATATTGATAAATGAACTAAACATTATTGAAAAAATATTAGTTTTTCGATTTTTAATGGCCACACTTCAAAACATTCATCAGAATATTTCATTGATAGAAGAGTTCAAAGTCATACAAGAAAATGCTATCCCCAAGCAAATTCATTTTTAGTAAAATAAAACATAAATGGATAAATCATTTTTTAAGACATTCCTTATCTTTCATCAGCACATCCATTATAGAGAATTTCTAGAGTATTACTCTACTAAAATTTCATAATAATTGTAGAATATGTAAAATCAAAAACTATCATAATATACCAAAAATGTTTTGGAAATTTAGCTGGGAAATTAGCTCATTAGTAAACAGTTTAAAATGTTTCAGATACTTTAAAATTGTTATAACGAAATTTTTTTATATACGTATCTACTACTTATATCCTGAAGAGTGAGATAAATTTAATTATTAGGTATATTATCTTACCTCTAATTTATTTACACTTCACTATACACTAGTACTTTATTTATATTTTCAATACACTATTCACTAGTGTATATTCACTGAACGCGGTTCGAATTCCCGTTTTTTGTACCTGTTTAATTACTAATCATAATGGATATCGTTATGTATTGTCTTGAAGAAACTACGCACATAAAAATTATAAATAATTATCACAATAACATTGTAAAACTTAGTTCTACAAAAGTAGGATTCAATTCTTGTAGTTTAACTCATATTCCGGCAGTTTTTAATAAAGTTCTAATTTAATTTGTATACTTATAAATAACCAAAAGCATTTTATTTTATACATCAAATATAAAAACCCTTATAAATAAGTTAAAACAGTTTTCTTAAGAATTACATACACTTTTATAAGCACCATGACACCGGGCATCTTCGATGTTGCTTTAAATTTTGCTGCGAATGATAATAGAAGCATCGTGATTGGTTGTAAAAGTAATGGCTGCGCAAACATCTGTGTAATATACAATTTTGGTACTTAAAAACATTCCTAATAATATCGCATTATTTTTAATATTTAAATTTGCTTGTTAATAAAAATCTAATCAAACAATCAAATACTATTTCCGCATAACAAATAAATATTAAACAAAGAATAATCAACACTTGAGTTTTGAACAAACGAACAACCAAATCGGAACTGTCAGTGTTGACATTGATATACTAAACGAACAACAGTTGTTTTGTTAATTTACAATTTAATAGTTTTTTTTATCTTATTTACTAGAATACTGGTTCACCGACCTTCCAAAACAATTTTTTATAATGTTTTTTTACCTTCCCAATTAAACAAAGAAAGTATAAAAAGCGTTTATACACAACTTTTGGAAGCAAATAGAAATGTCTATTGCCGAGAGTCCTTCCAAAGATTCAGGAAATACAAGTTTAGAAGGTAGCATTAATAACTTGTCAGGTGAATTTAGTATATTATCCATGTCTCTTTGTTCAACGGTCTCTTCAACCCTGGAGCATTTCAGATGCGAGGGTCATGCAGAGCACAGTCTTGCATGTATGAAAAATTATTTACAAGCAGGAAAACTCTGTGATGTCACCCTTATTGCAGGATCAAATGGAAAACGAGTACAAGCACATAGGTAGGATTGTTAATATTATTTCTCGTGATTAAAAATATATATTTTTGTAGATTGGTGCTATCGGCAGCAAGTGAGTATTTTTCAGCGATGTTTACAGGAAGTCTTAGTAATAATGACGAGTCAGAAATAACATTAGTTAATGTAAATGGGGATGTATTACAAGCAGTCGTTGATTATTGTTATACAGGATGTATAGAAATCAGAGAAGACAATGTAGAAACATTACTATCCACGGCATGCTTAATGCTACTACACGAAGTTGTGGAAGCATGTTCTAGGTGAGTTTTTATTAGATTTATAGTGGTGAACAAAAACAAAATTGAAAACATACTACAACAGATATTAAAGAAAAAAATGAAGTAGTTATTTCGATAATTAATGAAACAAGACAGTGATCATGAAGGAGATGTTAAAAACAGTGCCGGTCATTGCCATTGTGGGGCCCTGGGCAGATCTTGCGCCTCCTTGGGCGCGAGTCTTCCCTCCAACAGATTCGCATATAACCTTCCTCCTACCCCTATGTTGCAAAACCCAATACAATAATAGAGATTTAATTGTAGAAAAAGAAATATTTTTCTTTACCCTAATTAACTATTTCATATTTACTTAACAGGTCTATTAGTTTACTTTGGTATGGCAACTTGCACATTTAAATACTTATATTTCAGTACTGTTTATTTTAGGCTGTACTGTAATAATGATAATACAGTATCAAGGAATTGAGGACTGGGGTTGCAGCTATGGCCTCTAATGGCAGGGGCCCGCTACAGTAAATAATATTTGGATTTACACAAAATTTTCGTTTGGAATCTAACGACAAAATCATACAAGTGAAAATAATTGTGAAACAAAATAAGAAAAAGTTCATCGCGTTCGTGTGGCCGTTCACAGGGCTCCGCTGCGTAAGGCCCCCCGAAACGCGGGTACTGGAGAGGCCGCCTCACATATCCCTGCTGAAAGCCAGCCCTGAATATAAATGATAATGGTACAATGCTAGATCATGAAGAAAAACTAATAGAAGAGGAATGTATTGTCATTATGAAAAAATTAACAGACATCCAAATCCAATCCACACAGAGGAAAAGGATCCTATATCAGATTCATCAAAAATTAAATCTCACTTTAATTATTACTAATCTAATAAGGTTAAATCAAATGAGTATCTCTATCTCTCTCCCGTACTTTTGAATACACACAATAAAACAAATAATGTAAAAAGAACATGAGCACCCCATAGACATAGAGGTGCTCTTCAACTATTTTCAACAGGCATTTGACAAAATAAAAAGAAATCATTTATTGATAGCACTAAAAGAATAAGGTATAGATGCAAACTACGAAGATTGATCAATATGACTATGTGCTAAACAAGGGTCAACATACTGACACCTAACGGAGAATCTCATGAGTTTGTGATTAAGAAAGGAGTAGGGCAAGGCGATTTGTTATCGGCAACACTAAACATAGAAGGAATTTAAGGTTAAGTGGTGGTTAAATAATCACCTATCCTCTTGATGTAGTGACCAGAAGAATAATGAAGACAATATTAAATGAAATAGTTACAGAAGGAAAGTGGATGGGTTTCATACTAATAGGAAATTATTGAAAAGTAAACTCCAAAATGAATGAAGATCAAGATATATGTATATAAAACGATTATTAGACCATTAATGATGTACTTAGCTGGAACAATGACACCAACAAGAAATGGAGACTGAAAGAGAACAGACTGTCAGGAAGACCAAAAATAGTTGGGAAGATCAGATTTTTGAAGATATGAAAATTCTAGTAGTATGTGAATGAAATAGACAGATACAAAATAGAATAAATGAAGAATAAATGTTGAAGCTACAAAATAGCTCAATTCGAGCAGCTACAATTCCAAATATAATGTATATATGGTAATATATATATATATATATATATATATATATATATATATATATATATATATATAGAAAAAAAAAGAAACGAAAGCACAAAGATAATAAAAACAAAAAAATAAAATGGCTAAATGATAGTATGGACACCTTGGAAAATGATGATACAAAAATAATGTAAAATTATATTAACATATAAAGAAACAAAACAAAAAACGAACTATAACAAATATTAATGAAATAGAATGGAGTCAGTATTTTAAAAAATTATTAATGGAAGAAGACAGTGAATACAAAAAAGATGATATTAGTGACAATGGTATAATACTAGAAAATGAAGAAAGTGGAATGTAATGACATAATCAAGAAACTGAAACACAATAAAACAAGAGGACATAGGATATAAAATATTCAAGATTATAGAGAGAGTATGAGAAACAAAAGCAATGCCGAGAGAGTGGTCTACTGGATTGATTATACCAATAATGAAGGGAGGAAATTCCAACATAGAAAAATCAATAGTAGATACATAGTATAAAACAAGTGATAGAAAAAAGCTATGAGCACAAAATTAGTATGTAAATGCTATTCATCGACTTCAAACAAGCATTCGACAGTCTGAAAAGGAGAACAATTATAAATGACATGGAAAAACTACAAGAACCCTAAAAGTTTATACGATTGGTGAAAATTACTATGCTAAATTCTAGGGCAAGGGGAGGAATTTAAAATAAAGGCTGGGGTAAGGCAGATTCTCAGCGGTATTTTGTGACATTGCAGTTGAATGCTTATAAAGGGAATGTAATATCAATGGAAGTATTATTAATAAATCAAAACAAGTAATAGCATATACTGATGATTTAACTCTATTAGCAATCGACGGAAAAAGTCTTGAAAGCACATTAGAAAAAATTGTAAGAGAGACAGGAAGAAGAGGATTGAAAATAAATCAAAAAAAGAAAAAATATATGGAAATTAAAGAAAGAAGGAAGTTCACAAAAGATAAATGACCTCATCTTTAAAGTAGTCGACCCCTTTAAGTACTTAGGAACAATGATAAGCAACAAAAATGACACAAAGAGAAGAAAAATAATTCATGTGAAATACAGGTTATATAATAAGTACAACATTATGCCGTTGAAACTATGAGACTAACAAATATGGACGAAGAACAACTAAGAATATATGAGAGGAGAATAATTAGGAAAATTCATGGACCAGTGAAAATTGGAAAGACTAATTAACTATAAAATTAAGAAGATATTAGAACATGAGGATATAGTAAATACAATTACAGCAAAAATAATACAATGGTATGGATACATTAAAAGAATGGGAAAATGGCAGAGTACAAGGAAAATTACAAAATGGAGACCGAACGAAGAAAGATTTCCTTGTAGATCAAAAAATAAATGTGAATATTAGATTGTTCAAGATATGCAAAATCTAAGAGTACCTAATTGGAACAAACAGATGCAGGACAGAAAAACAATAATTGATGCTTCAAAAATAAGTGATAATTAATTAAATAAGGATAAAACCAACCACAAAAATACAGGGTGAAAAGAGTTCAATTTGAGTGGTTACAATTCAAATAGAATGTATAGCTTGTATATATAATCGAATTTTTTTTAGCATATACTTTTTGATTACTGTTCTACATTTATATAAATTTTACAGATTTTTAGCTCACCAATTACATCCTAGCAACTGTTTGGGAATAGCAGTATTTGCAGAACATCAGGCTTGTTCGAGTTTACTTCAAGAAGCAAATGCTTACACAAGTCAACATTTCATGCAGGTATCTTATCACAAGATAATTTTAAAATATAAAGAAATTTATATTATTGTTTCAAGGTAATCAAAAACCAAGAATTTCTTCAATTGAACGTTGATCAGATGTCTGCTCTACTTAATAACGATGACCTGAATGTAACATGCGAAGAACACATTTTTCAAGCTCTGATGATGTGGATTCAACATGATCCTGAGAGTAGACGTCAATATATCGGACATTTATTGGGATTAGTCAAGTTACCTCTTCTAACTCCTGCATTTTTAACAGATCAAGTAGAACCTGTATGTGAAGGTAATAAACAAAATTACACTCCCAATCAATTTTAACGCTGCAGCTGGTATAAAATCAAATGAATGTTGGAGGGGTCATTTAAAGTCACCCCCATATAGGAATTTATTGTTCAAATTCCTCCCAATATTTTTGCAAGATTAACAAAATTTTAGTTAATTTTACTGGAGGATTTATTGTTGATAATATTATTTTAGGTGATATGGCTTGCCAAAAACTGATAATGGAAGCTATGAAATGGCACTTACTACCTAAACGTCGTCTTCAGATGTCTAGCGCAAGAACTAGACCAAGAAAAGCAACGTTAGGAAAATTAATCGTAGTCGGAGGCATGGATAAAAATAAGGGTGCTACAACAATAGAAAGTTATGATCCAAGATGTGATGCTTGGGTAGTAGCGCATCACATGAATGGAAGGAGGTTGCAGTTTGGAATAGCACTTATGGGAGAAAAGTAAGTTTTCCAAATTTTACATTCAACTTATATACTCGCATTTATTAAACAGATTATTGATAGTCGGTGGTAGAGATGGCTTAAAAACGTTAAATAGCATGGAATGTTTGGATATGGAAAGCGGTCAATGGGCACAACTCACCCCTATGAACACTCACAGGCACGGTTTGGGTGTAGCAGTTTTAGGAGGTACTTTATATGCTGTCGGCGGTCATGACGGATGGAGTTATCTCAATACGGTCGAAAGGTGGGATCCTTCGTCTCGTAGCTGGCAATATGTCGCTCCGATGCAAAATCAACGGTGTTCTGCCGGTATGGGGGTTTTAGGAGGTAAATTATATGCCGTTGGTGGTCGGGATGGTGCTTCATGTCTTCGTACTGTCGAATGTTACGATCCTCACACTAACAAATGGACTATGGTAGCTCCTTTGTCTAGGAGAAGAGGTGGAGTTGGTGTAGCTGTAGCTAATGGATATTTGTATGCTATGGGAGGACAAGATGCTCCTGCTAACAATCCAGCCGCATCTAGATTTGATTGTGTCGAAAGATATGATCCCAGTAAGTATAACAATTTTTTTGATTTTTCTTTTATTGTCAAATTAATTTAATCAATAAATTATTTACAGATACGGATTCTTGGACACAAATGGCGTCTCTGTCGACTAAACGAGATGCAGTTGCAGCTTGTCTATTTGGTGATAAATTATTTGCTATAGGAGGTTACGATGGTAGCCATTATCTTCGTACTGTCGAACAATATGATCCGAATACTAACGAGTGGAATACGTTGGCGCCGCTAATAACGGGACGCGCCGGCGCATGCGTTATCGCAGTTAATAATAGTGTACAAAATAAGGAATAATTATGAATTTAATATTGTTTATTTTGAATGAGTACAGTTTGATGAAACCGTATACGACATTGATAAATATGGATAATGGTAAGATGAGACACCCAGTTCAAGTTTCGGTCACTTTTATTTCCTTACATTTGCTTATTTTCTTTTTTCAAGAAAAAAATTTACATTAACCCATCTAGTACACGTGAAACAAGTTTTTTAATAAAATTTTTGCTTTGTTCATCATGATAGTTGCTTTTTAGAGTGATACAAACAGTCCAGGGCTTTTCCCACCTTTTTTTCCATTGGAATCAGAATAGGCTTCTGTTCTAACGATGAATTTCTCATTTGAATGATATTTCTTTCATTAGATCTGAAAACAGTCAGTAGTCACTAGGATCCAGATCTGGAAAATATAGTGGATGTGGAAGCAATTCGGAAATTCAATTAATTGCATTTATTTTTTATATATAATATGTAGTACACAAAAAACAAGGATTTTATTCACATTTTGTTTATAATATGTCTTCTTTCTAGAGTGATACAATCAGTCCAGGGGTTTTATCACTTCTCTATATCATTTTTCTTTGTCTCACAAAAGGCTTCTATTTTAGCGATGACGTGAATCCATCCATTCAGGTTTGAAACTAGCCAATAGTCGCTGTTGCAATCGCCTCTTTTCCACGTTGAGGATCGTCAATGCTTATAAACTCCACATAAAAGTCATTAAAGGTTAATTTTCCCGAAGAAAATTCACCAAGCCTTTTCCTCAATGATATTTTTTCCAAGATGAGTATCTAGGGAGTTTCTAATACTTAAATAAGATTAAATAGGATTTGTCGCAAGAGAAGACGCCATTACCTTAACTGGTAGCCCTAAAACTATAAAAAACTAGGTAATTTAGAAGTTAACCTATCTATCAATACATCCAGGGGTCCAAAATTTATGTAAAATCGGCCTCTGTTTCAGCGATGACTATCGTTTGTATATTTTTTTCATTAAGTTTGAAAACAACCAGTAGTCGCTAGGATCCAGATCTGGAAATCACAGTGGATGTGTAAGCAACACGAAAATCCAATTGCTTTTATTTTTTATGAATGGTATATAGTACATAAAAAATTTTAAATATTTCGGACCCGTAGTGTCTACAAAAGTTGAAATGTAAATTTTCTTTTCAGACCAAGTCATATTTAGCCAAAAGTGGTTGAAGATTTGCTGCCTATCTTCTTCGGTGAATATTCGACACTATGTTTCATTTCACAAGGTGGTGTTGCTACGTCAATTGTTCATTTTCCCTCTAGATATTTTCTAAACCCAAAATATTTTTCACCCTTGATCTTGCTTTCTTTCCTCTTCCAGGTTCCTGTGTCAGGTTTTCTTTTTGTTTGTATGTATCTTTCTTTGATGTTCTCGACTAATATATCATTGTTTTCTTGTACACAATCTCCCTCACCCATATCAAGATATCCATATTCGTTCTCTTCATATTCACTTTCTGAACCAATCTCATTTGGTACAAAATTTTGATCGTTATCATTACCATAAAGATCCCTGAAGAATCAGCCTCTGTGGTATCAATATCATGTAGCTGTGGTTCATTTTGCATAGTATTTATTTATTTATTTCATTTGTTATATTTACAGCTGAGATAAAGAAACACTCATAAAAACCAAGAAAAAAACAAAAAACCCCAAATTTTGAATCAATTGGCGAGGCGTAGGATTACTGAGTGTATTGGATTATCGAGTATCTACTGTATTTGATAATTTTAAGTATAAATACGTTTCTGTCGTATATGGTTTCAAATTAACAACAATGAGCTGTTAAAAAATGTTACTTTTGTTTCAAACTAATTTAAATGTCGAAAAACATACAACTTTATAATTACGAACATATTTTGACATGCTTTTATATCATTTTTCCTTGTTACTACTTCGTTTTAAAGTGAATACTTTTTCTATTAAAATTTTTGTTACACCATCATCTCTCTTTCCAACCAGTTTTATTTCTTTGCATTCCTGCTATATTTCGTCTTAATTTCAATTCATTTCAGTTTTCATCTGACTCTTTCACTTTGTGGTGATTCAAGGGTCGGCGTGTGGTATAGAAGGGCGAGGGCCTTCGATCAGCGGGAACATAATAAAACCACATCCTCAAATCACTGGTATATTTTCAACTTACACATTTAATAATGCTTACACTATATTATGTTTACTGACCTCTGACAACACGTTGATCAGTGAGTACATTGATTGCAATGTCACTGTCGACAACTACACGTGTGTGTCTATATCTATCTCTCTATTTGCTGATTCTCATATGTATACAAATAGTAATGTTACTGTTTATAAGGTGAACGTTATATAGATACGAGGATTATTATGTTGCTATATTCTAATGGTACGTGTGTTTTTATTGAGTTGAAATGTACGTTTATTGATTTATTGTGGTTTACAGTTAACCTCACTCTCGTTTACCAACCATCACAACTACTTTTATTCAGGGCCGGATTAAGATTTATAAGGCCCGGGGCTAAAATAATGACGGGGCCCCCTTAAGGAATTCGAAAACCCGGAAAAATTCACAAAATAATATCAATACGTTAGATTTGTGGTATCAACACATCAAAAAATACAGAATGATTTCCAAATGATGAGGCCCTCTTGAACCTGGGGCTTTAGCCCCCCAAGCCCCTAGCTTAATCCGGCCCTGCTTTTATTAAATTTTAATTCCAGTTGCTTCTATTCTGCTTCCCCCCTCTCATTTAACTCATACATTTGATGCACTTCCTGAATTAGGTACTTGTTTTAATTTAAAATGACATAGTGATATATACTATTTAAAATCTCGATCTTTATACTATTTTGGAAGTATGGCAACGTTGTTTAAAGGTGATAATATCCATGATATAATGTCAGACAATTTGGTTAATTTTTTTTTCGAGGACCACTTGAGTCTCCATTATTGTAGCTTAATGTATTACATCACGTGTTTTTACTGTTTATTTCCTTTAGTTTTTTTCAGATTTTAGATTGTTTGAGATTTCTAGATGTGTTTGCCACATTGCATATTTTTTAAACGGCTCATAATTGTCCTCAATATAATCCAATAAAATTGTGATTTAAATTACTATACGAAAGAAAAACTTTTTTATTCACTTATATGTTGATTTTAGCATAAATTTCAAGAATAACTTTTTATGAAAATTGGTCAAAATATCAGCTTTGATAACTTTTGACGTATTGGCCAGATATTTGTACTAAACGATTTAAGGGTATCTTTAAAAATTTATAAAAAATCCAAAAAAGTGATTTTTTACCTTAATCAAAGTGAAACAAATAATTTATTCGATATTTATGAACATTTATATTTTTAAATAATGTAATTCTTCACTTCTATGGCAATACAAATATTATGTCTTATCTATGTACGATAGAAAATACTGCAACAGGAACTTTTGTTGATGATACAGTCATTTTACCAGTCACAAAGATCCACCTCACCTCCAACACCACCTAAACATCTAAAAAGATTGTACGTGGAAGTGAAAATTTAAACTGTACAAAGAACATTCAGTTTTTCTAACAACCACTATAAAAAATGTAAAAATACATGGTCAAAAAGATGAACGAATGAATTGAAATTTGAGCTTCAAAAAGTTATTTTAGTTCCAGTCCAGAACTCCTCTATCCATTAGATCTCCATGTGCCTCCACCTTCCAGTATAGAACACCTCTATATATTAGATCTATTTGTACCTCCACGTTTCAGTCCAGAACTCCTCTCTCCATTAGATCTCTTTGTACCTCCACGTTCCAGTCCAGAATTCATCTCTCCATTAGATCTCTTTGTACCTCCACGTTCCAGTCCAGAACTCCTCTATTCGTTAGATCTCTCCTTGTGCCTCCCATTGCACATATCATCTCTTTTTGTGTCTCCCTTTTTTTCGTGTTCCTGTCATATTTATATGAGACATTTTCTTTGCTGTTCTTGTTTCTGGTATTCTTTCAAAGTGTCCCAGACATCCTAGTCTCCAGGATCTTATAATTTCGCTAATTTCTTATTCTTCAGACTCTTTATTTCCTTGTCTGTCCTTTTCCATATGTCTTCCGTTTTCACTTTCCCAATTTATTTTTCTCCTTTTTATTTAGTTTCAACCTTTCGCTTGTATGAAGTACTGTCGGTTAATTATAAATTTTTTAAACATATGCCAAAATCAACTTATATTGAAAAATTTAAGTCTGCCTTTCATATTGTAATTCGAAATTTCATTTTATTGCTCAACTTGTATGTTTTTCATCAATTTTTTTTTTATATTAAGGATATTTTAAACCAAAAGACTGATAAAATCCGGTCGCATTTATTTATAAGTATTAAGGCTGAAAGTGTACTAAATAATGCCTATTTTACAGGAATACTCGATAGCCTAACAAATGGAAAAGGAAGAAATGAAAATTTTGTATTCATCAACTTTCTGTTCATCGAGTTCTGTTTTAATGGTTTCAGCTAATATTAAAATTTTATCTACAAATTTATTGACATATATCATTTACTATTGCCTTGAAGAGGGTTAATCAATTCAATTATCAATGCAAATATTGAACTTCTCCTGTCTTCAGACTATTTCATAACACTAAAGAATAGAATTTCACCACTGAAATCAAAATCATAGGACACTTTATTATTTTGTTTCTGATGTCAAACACAAGAATATCTTGATTCTTCTAACAAGAAATATTTCAATACCCGGTCAAGTAAAGCAAAAAAAAGTTTTCCAACCAAATTTTGTTTTATTCATTAAAATACATTCCTTAGAGAGTCTATTTCAATACGGCTTTCTCATGGGATTGAAATTTCTTTCCTTGGAGCAGCTTTTCAGATCCTTTGTAATCGCTTGGGACTAAATCTGGAGTTTATGGTTGATGTAGAAACAATTCATAACTTTGAGAAAGAAAATCTATTATTTTTGTTCTACATTTGGAAAGAAGAAAATAGTGTAAACACTTTCACATGATATCTTTGTCATGTTTCTAAATGTCAATTGGCAGTTTTCCATCACAATTTTAAGGAATTGTTTCATCTCCTTATACCAATCAATTATAGTTGACGTCCCCAAAGAAAAGTCACCATAACACTTTTCGAGCCAAACATTTACCATAATGGTTAAACAGTTAATAGCTGCCGTTTGAAAGATGGTACTTGAAAGAGAAAAATAGGATTTGTAGTGACCTTTATCCATCAAAATTGATCGATGGTACAAATATCTGATCTCTGTTAGGTCCCAGGAAGAGATACTCTGATACTTCTTTATCAGTGGTAATTGGTGCAGGCCATGTTGTCATCTACTTAATGTTTTTTCTTAATAAAGAGGAATTCCTTCCTTCTTTCAGACAACATTATTTTGATTATTGAGTCCTCGACTATTTATTCCTAGAATTAGATTTTCAGCTACCAATTTTGTACAAACAAGCGTTGTCCAAAAAAAATTCAATTTTAGCATATATATGTGTAAGTTTCCTGTAAAATCAGCATTGTGTAATTTTGACATTATTTACCGGTTCAGTCACCCTGAATATATAAAATATAAACTTTAAGATGTGCTAAATATCTTATCTACATTTATATACTTAGTTGTAATATTCCTCCTTTAGGTCCTTTCATTGATTCCGACAGATATCTGCAGTAGTAGTAATTATAGCCTACTATAAACTATAATTCATTTTAGCACTTTTCTTCACAGCTGTGACTTTTCCTCCAATGTTTTTGTGAAAATGGAGAAAAATTTATCCATTAGATATTTTTTCACAAAATCAGGGCAACAATAGGTTTCTACTACAGTCATAATTTCACTTTCTTTCCTCTTTTTACCCTACTGGTATTCAATGTATCACTATATATTTATATAGTCTCCTCACTCTTCATGCTTGTTTCTTTTAGATTCCTCTTAATATGTCTTCACCTTCCTTCTTTAATATTCATGTCTCCTATGTATGTTATTTTTTCTTAACGGATACTCTTATGCTTCCAAACTTTTCTGCTTCAGCTAAACATAAATTATTTGTCTCTAGTTGATATAAGGGACAAATTATATTCTGTTATTTCTCTTCTTCCAATTTTCTTATTGCTTCTTTAATGTCTCTATCAGAGTTATGCCATCTACAAAAACTAGACGTTAATCATTTTAAATGCGAAAGTAGACAGTTTATTGGAATATTCTTATAAAATAATTTTAGTGCCACAGATTTAGCCTGACGCAGATCTAGGATAAAATGATGCAGACATAAACACTATAGAGTTAATCATCGGAGTGATTGAAAAGACCTATCAGTAAATGATTTTTATTTTATTTAAATTCAAAATTTAAAATTAAATTTAATGATTGTTGTAACGGCTAATTTTTATATGGGATCGTTTGATACCTAAAACGTTTTATTGATTTGAAAAGAAGTTCCTCTTCATCAAAAGTGAATCGTCTAAATATATACATCCGAAGATTCTTTTACATAATTTGTTTGAGGCATTTATTTGTAAAAGTTTTGGGTGAGCAAGCTCCAATCCAAATGTGTCTCAAGTGAAAACTGTAAAAGGAAAATTTTTGGGTTATTAGTAAATATTGATGACAAGAATTTTAGACAACCTAAATCAATCATTTTTTTTTATATTTTACACATTGGGACAATTATTTAACTGTGTGTTCCAAACTGGATTAGTTTAATTTTTTTTGTGTCAATAGCAATAAAATTTAATCATACATAATCCCTTTGAACAAAATCTCAATCGTTTCTGTGATATATTTTGTTTCCATTTTTTTTATTATTCGGAAAATGTTAGATGTTTAAGATAAATATGTGATAAAACCTTTGCAACAGGGCTCGTTCTGGTAACCAAAAATGTAATTTAAAAAAAAATAAATGTTTTTGAATCAAGTTCATAATTATTTTATTTCAGCAACAATTGGAATAATTTTATATCGTAAAGTGAAAGCACAGGAAATAGTAAACGTGGTATTAAGATGAAAGGGGGTACTAATATAGTATTCCAAGTGATTAAATTTGATATGGACAGCTTTATCATCTCTTTTAAAATAGGCTCCTTTTCAACAAATACAAGCATGCTAATGCTTAATCCAATCTTTCATACACTTATTTAAGCTTCTGCAGCCTTCAATACCTTAAGCAAATTACTTTTCATGGCTTCAATACTTGACTCCCAAAGTGGATTTTTGAGTTTCGAAAAGAGGAAGAAGTTACAGGAAGCCAAATCTGGCGAATACGATGGCTGAGCGATGACAGACAATAACAATCGTACTGGAATGTAACTGAAAATTATTGTGGTGAAAAATCCATTGTCTGCCCACACATCCGGTGGTTAGTAGACTCCCTTATACACATTTTCAATAATTTCTCAGCTGTAATTCAATTGAAAACACGAAATTTCAAACAAAATCGTTGCTCTATAGGTAATATCGCCAAACAAAAGTTTCTCATATTTAACAATCAGCTGACTAATACACCCTAATTGAGATATGACGATCAAATTTCATACAAGGGAAAAATGTTACTTGATTACGTCCTTTAAATCCACCAGTTCAGGTCATTCATTGATCAATCAAGTAAAATCATCTTACACATACAATTGGGTCATTAGGAATATTTTTACTATCTATTTTTTAGCATTTAACGTTTTTCAATCGTTATACCCTTAGATTACCCAAGCGTTAAATATTTACGCTATGGAGTGTAGAGAAGGAGTAACATCTCTGGGTTAAAAAATGTGAGCTGATTTTTGATAGGAAAATAGGTGGCGCTGATTATATAGGGTATACGCTTGAATTTTAAGCGCTTATTTAAAAATAATTGTATAGTAATGCTTTAAATAATGCACCGTGAAATTAGTAGTATTAAAATAATGAAACGATTAACAAAACAGAGTCTCGTTAAATTAACTTTATTATTTAGCTATTTATTTGGTTTAGATAATACATATATTCTAATATGAAAAAAAAGTAGAATCATGTAACAATAATGAAATAGTATAAAAAAATATTTTGGTTGATTAAAATTAAATATTGAATTTTATCCGTAATTAATATAATAATTATAGCGATATAATTAGATCAAACATTTATATTTGTGGAAATTCCGATTGCATATTTAATTTTTTATTTGCAATTTATTTCATATGAACAATTGATACACCTACATATATGTGCTATATATAGCTTTAGCGTAGAGAAATAATATTATGTACAATTTTAAAAAACATATTTTTGCTTGAAGTTTTAAAGATAAAGTTTTTGGAATAAATTCGCATTGTTCTGAAATTAATAAGACATTCGATGATAGTTCACCTTTTTCTGTAAGCAATTACATTTGTTTTTAAGTCGTTTCAGAGGTATTTGAGATTTGTATCTTTTATTTGCAGCAGTACACTGTCTAGCTGCTTTAGTGAAGAGTCGATCACGAAGAGTGCGGCATGCAAAACATCTCGGATTCCGTGGTAGCCGTTTATAATTGTTCAGAATGAGACCGGGATAATTTCCAGAGACGCTACAAAAATATTGCATTAATATTATTTGTTTTTACTATTTACAATAAAACATTAGAGTGTTGATATTTATTGGTTGAGCAGCTAAAAATTTCAAGTCTATACTTTACCTCGTTTCTTCAATTCCTGTTCCTTCACAAACGGGTGTTCGCTTCACTTCTTCAAGAAGCTTAGAAAGATCTGCAGAAGTAGTAACTTTCAAGTTTAAGCTGAGTTGTCTTTTCTTCTTGAATGAAACCTAAGAAAATACCATTATAAAACAATTACTATTACTTCAAGTACAAATTGATGATTAAAAATAATTACGACCGTAAAGAACATATAGTTACCATTACTGAAAAATCATCTTGTATAAAAACGCGAAGTTTTTCGGTTTCCCTAAAGGGATTAGTATAAACAAGTACTAATTGGTTATCATGAAGTATATAATACCAATACTCAGGCATCACACTCAAAAAAGAGTCCAACAATTCCTTAATGTTCTTAGGAGTCTGGAAAAAAATTAAGGATCTGTAGAAAATTTTGGTATATACTTAAATCATGAACCTACTGATATTTCAAGCTTTAACTAACATTGTTTGAATCAATTTCATTTAAAAAAACTTGTTCTGCATCAAATCTTGTCTCTACATTGTTCACAGCAATTTGCATCTTGTCTACTAGTTGATCAGGTATACTATTTAATGATGTTTTATGTGAAATAAATTGTGGATGTTTATCGTCAGAACTTGCAATTTTTCGGATTTTTATCGGCAAAGGCGAGATCTTTTCGATTGATGTTGACGCTGGTTTTTTTCTAATGTTAATACGATTGTCCAACTGTTGAAAAGGCTTTTGCACATTGATGGTTGGCTTCTACGAAATATTTATTAAAATTAATTAAAATAAAATTACTGCTTAGTTTTTACTTTAAACCTTATACCTTTGAAAATTTATCGTCATTTATTATTTTAACTGTTTGATAGTGCAGGTTGTCTTGATTTTATGAAAGCTACATTTAAAGTTAGTACAAATTTTGTAATATCTTTGAAAGTCAATGAAATGTTCTATAAAACTTTACTTCAATATCATATTGTCTTGGCTGTAGGTTAACTGGTACACCATTTGGCAATAGGGTCCACCGTTTCAATTCATATTCTTTGATTATTCCATCTGAATAATCAATCTTCCGCGATTTCACAATATCTTCTTCTTTAAAATGATAATCGCAGATACAATGATGTTTCGTTAAAGTCATGTTCAAAATAGAAGACCATTGTGCTAGCAGCGTAGCGTCCTATAAAATAAATTTAATGATTTTGAATTAACGTCAGACCTATATTATCCTATACAGCAGAGACCCGACCTGAGACCTCTAAAACGAAACGGATATTGGAGATTACAGAAATGAAAATAGTTCGAAGAATAGCGGGAAGAACACTACTGGATAGAGAAAGGAGTGAAAACATAAGACGAACATGCAGGATAGATAGATAACATCAATGACTGGGTACTGGATAGAAAGATAAAATGGAATGAGCACATTGACCGCATGACGGAAGAACGAATTGTGAAAATATCAATGGACAAATCACCTGCAGGACAAAGAAGCATTGGAAGACCTAGGAAAAGATGGAGTGACAACCTCCCAGGTGACTGAGCAGAGGCAATGACGTGAAGAAAAACAGGCAATGATGCCTATACACAGCAGGAAGAAGAAGAAGAATTAACGTCACTGTGTTAATTATTATTTTTCAAATTTAATGAGAAATCAATGTTAATCAACAAATATTTTGGGAACATGGATAAATAATTATTGATTTTCCTCTAATGAATTTTGCTTTCTAACAGATTCAAACATGACTTACCTTTGGTATTCCAAAGATACTTGTTTGTTTTATATTTTGAGATGAACGAATTCCACAATCTTTTAAAGAACCACTTATACATCCAGAAATACAACAAGTTTTCACCATGATTTTTTGTATTCTTTTTTTACTATTTTTTTAATATTTTTAAACGTTGTTTAATTCTTTTCACCACCTACATAATATTCTGTTTTCGTTAGTTTATAGAATCTGAAGGTAGTTTCAGATATAGTAAGTGTCTAACTTCAGATCTCAATCCCATAGTACAATCAGCGCCACGTATTATCCCTACAGAATTCAGACCATATTTTAAACGTACCGTCTATGGAGTGTTGACACTCTACACTCCATAGTACCGTCCATAAGAGATGTTCCTCCATCTCTACACTCCATAATTTACAGCAACAAATCTAAAATCTGTTTTCATTTTTCTTCTTCTTTTCGAGTATCAATGCCTTATATAATGTTGCGTGTATCAGCACACATTTGTAAAAGAATATTTTTCATTTTACGATAATATAAAATAAGATGAATTGTTTGTTAACTATCTATTAAAATTTAGCTTTATTTCTTTATTTTGTTCCTCCAGTTCAACATTCTTCTGGTATTAAAATAAAATATAATTAAAAAGAAGAAGTTAACCTTAGAAATTGAAGTTTGAGAAAAATGTAAAAATTATGTTTGAATTATATTTAAGACAATGCATTGTTGTTATTATGCGAATTAAAAATATTACAAAATGATGTCTGATGAATCCGAAAACGATGGTGCTTATGTAGACCATCAAGAAAAAGATATTTATTATAAAAAATATAAATTATTACTAGAAGAATGTTCTAATTTACAACGATCAAACGAGATATTAGTTTTTAGAATACAAGAAGTAAATAAAATAACAAAAAGAAGACTGAAAGATATTAAATTCTTCAAACAAAGGTTATTGAATAATTATGAAGAAGATTGGTCTGTTATTCCTAATTTAGATGAAGCTTTAAATGAAGAAGGCGATAAAAGATCTATTCAGCATTTGTTACTCTCTGGTAAAATAAAGGAAGAGAAATTTGATGAAGAGGAAAAAGCAGATAAAAAGCCTATTAAAAAAACAACCAAAAGAAAAACTCATAAATCCGAAAAGGATCCTAATGCCCCGAAAAGGCCATCAAATCCCTTCTTTCAATTTTGTCAAGAACAGCGTCAAATTCTGATGGAACAAATAGCAGCAGAATTAAAGCCTGGAGAAGTTGAACCAACCAAACAGGAATTAACAAGACAATTGGCTATTAGGTGGAAAACTTTGTCAGTACCTGATAGAAAAGTGTATGTAGATAGATATGAACGATCTAAGGAGAAATATGCTGCAGAACTAGAGGAATATAATATGAAAAAATGAAATTCAATTGCACTGTGGCAGTAATTAGTTTAATTGTTAATAGTACAATTTTGTAATGGATAATCTCATATGAAAAGCATTGTGATTTTGAATGTTTTACATACCTAAGAATTACAGTGGTGTTCAGGATTACAAAGACAACTAAAGCTAATTTGTATTAGAGGTGATAACCCTACTTTATAGTATTTATTGAATAAAGAGTTTAATTGATACCCAACATTGTCTCAAACCAAAAAGATACCTTCTAAATCATTAATATTTAGATTTAATAAATAACTATACAAAAAGGACAAATTCTTGGAAAATTTTGACATAAATACATGATATTGTTGAGGAATGGAGAATTTTGAAGAGTAAAGATACAGATTTTTGCTCTTAATCTAAAAGCATTCCAATTATTTTACAATCAAGTTTATTCTGATAATATTGTCTTGCTATATTAGTTCATATTGTGGGCGGTTAAGGGGCCGTTGAACAATAGGCCCGTCGTGCCCCATTTGAATTTACTAAAGGCTGATATCATTTGGATAGCCGATCAGACGGTTAGGTTTGAACACTTTGAGATGTCATTAGCTTACCCAAGTGTTTAAATCACGCTCATGGGAGTGTTGAGCACAATTTGTTTAAAGGCTTCTCTTCTTAATTCTATTGTTCCTATTTTCCTTTTTGTAAACAAGGTAGTAGTGAACTTTCTCTATTATATTTTTTCCCTAATTTCCAAATTGTTTCTATACTGGCTCATTCTCATTATTTTCCATATTCAAACGCCACTAAACAATTTCAAAAAGTAATTAAAAGACCAAACCTGTTCAATCGAGAAAGGGTGCAATAGAACAAAAGTGAAATTGTAGTTTTTTGTAAAATTATTTATTTATATATTTGGGTGGTTTGGGGTACTAAAACTAGTTTGAATAGTATGATAAATAATCTCTCGAAGGTACAAAAACTAGCTTGCATATGTGACACTAGGTCCATGAAATCATCCCCAACAGCTGCACTAGAAGTGATTCAAAATCTCTCACCTTTCCATGTAGTAATGGTAAGCGTGGCAGCGAAAACATTACTTATAATGTTCAGAGAAGGAATCACCAAAGAAAAAGTGGTTTCAAAACACCATATAAGAAATGAATAGAAATGCCACTAAATAGTATACGGACAGATGTAAAGCAGCAGATAGAACTGGAAAAGGATGGTACGGGCCCAGAACTAAACACTCTGAAAGCCAGACACAGAGGACGAAATTTCTATCCACATTCTCTTGAAGTGTGAGATACTATGGAGCTCCAGAGCATTACACCTGGAAGCGTATGAAATAGAAGATGAAGATCTCTGACAATTAAAGCCATCCCATATTTTGGACTATCTAAAAGGAGTTTTGCAGCAAGAAAGGGGGACAAAATAGATTCTTTGGGTCACATTGTATATGATACCCCAATATCTACATACATAACAAGCAGAAATGAGGAAAACCGCAGATGTGGTCAGATGATTTGATGAAATGATGATCCCAGATTGTAAAAAAAACTTTTATAAATATATATACCATATAATTTAAATTTATTTATTTTTGAATCATAAAATTTACAACTATTGTTTGTATTCAAAATACTGTCATTTTTTTCTTATTGCTTCTCAAACTTTGCTCATTTTTAATCATCTGAGCATTTTTTCTACACTGAACAAGTTCTATTTCTCTTTGATTTAATTTATCCCTCAACTTTTTGTATACTTCCAATGTTGTATCTTTCTGTCTATTTAAAGACGTTTTTATATGTTCTAAATCTCTTTCGATTTTCCTAATATCTTCATCTATTGTTACACTCTTTATATTCAAACTTCTATCAGTTTCTTTCTTAATAGTCTCTCTGATTTCTGATTTTTTCGGACTATCTTCATTTCCTTGTACAGTTTTATTTATAAACGCAAAAACATTTTGTTGTTTCTCTTGCCTTTCGTAATTCTTTCTAGACTGAATTTCTTGTCTCTTCTGAATCCGCTTCAATTTCCTTTCCACACTAAAAAGATCTTTATCACCACCAGAGAGTTCCCGTAAATTCATGCAGTGATCTAAAACATGTAAATTGATAAGTTTTGCTATAATTGAACACAAAGGACATTAGGTACCAATAGAGCACTAATTATTTGATACTTACCTAACGATTTACCAGCCGGAAATATAAATGCACTGACCGGATCAACTCTACCTTCAGCATTCTTTCCCAGACCTGTCCCTATGATGTAACCCATTTTGGACATCAATTTGGATCCTATACCCTATAAACATCAAAAGAGTCTCTGATTAGTTCAATTCATCAGATTACACTATTACACAAAAAATGTTTCTTGCTGTAACATCAAGTTGAATAGTGTATGATGAATGTAGAATTACTGTAACGTTTTTCATATTTATTTATACTCCTTCTATTCATGGGAAGAAATAATAAATACTGTCTCTGACGTTCATAATTTATTTACACGTTATACAATACACTTAACTTACAATAATTTACTTATAAATATCACTTAAATTTAATTTCTGTGATTACTTTTACTAATTCGTTCTTCTCACTACAACTATTTATTTAACACTGAACTGACTGCGCAACTTATTTATATACCACAAATAGAATTCTACAAAATTCTAGAACAAAAGAAATAAATAGACTTTCCTAGAAATTATTTAAAAGAAATACTGTAATAAACCACCTTCTATAATAAAAAGTTTATCAAAGGCGCGTCCGACATTTATAAAAAACAGATTAAAGGCGCCGCGCGTATTCGCCAAATTATAAAATTCCATTGTAGCTGGACAGGGTCGGCCTAAGGACCCATTTCGCGAGCTTGTTCGTAACATAACATTACAAAAACCACAGGCAGAACAGTTACGTTTGATATTTATTCAAAACATGAATTTACAATTTTTCTAATGTTGTGTATATCTATAATTAATATTTAACTAACATATAACAAATCAACAATATTTATTTGCAATTCATTTTTTATTTCTATACAGGTCCTCCATAGCTGGTTCCCATCACTCTTTGTACCAAATGTCCATTGTTCTGATATCTTGGTGGAACCTTTCACCCTGTTCATTGCTGACAGCTTCCAAATTCTCGAGAAACATGATAAATGGGAATGGAGAAAATAAGTTCTTCATGACATTCAGCAGCCAAGCACTTTATATAAATCTATAAGTTCATTTACTAGCTATTCTTAGTTTGCAGTCATATTGTTACTTGAAAATCCCCTCACGACACTAACAAATGAGTGTGAAGCTCTAACTTCTTACATAGCAAGCTTTTCCATAAAATTAAAATCGCCTATCAACTTTCTAATGTGTAGCCCAATTAAAATACCTTCCTTTAATTCGGCGTCACTTATCTAAGGAAAGACTTGCCTTAAGTATTTAAATCTTGTACCCTCTTTATTCACAGACTTTACAAAAAATTTTATTATTCCAAGTTCAATACGAAGCACAGGCAAAAGGACATTTTTGGGCCTATGTTAAGATCTCAATTAAAATTCGGAACTTTCTAGCAAAACTTGCCTCACAACTATACCACAAGCAAAGAAATCAGTAAAATAATAGGTTTCTTTCATTGTCACTGAAAAGACAACCGGTATAGATTGTTACAGGTAGATGAAGATTTTCCCATACTGTAAAATGTGGAAAACGTTTCTTATTCTAAAAGTTGTAATTTTCATTTTTTTTGGCAACCAAAAAGTTCTAACTGTTACTTTGACAACCCAAAATCACATATTGAATCATTTAATTCTTTTTGAATCTGAACTAGACGTGAATGTGGTGTTAGTACACCTCAGGGCTTCCTAAAAAACCAGCATTATCTCCATTATTTCCAAATCAGTATGTTGCTAATCCAAAGGCGCCAGTACCGATAAATCTGAATTGTGCAGAACCAGGTCTTACGATAAATTACAAATTTGGATATTTAATCTAATGCCTTTCTTTTTTGTAATAACTTTCAGTATTTGTCATATAAAAATATCAAAAGTCAATATGGTTGGTGGCTATATAAAAAGAAGTAAAAAGAAAATAATACATGTTTGTGAGATATCATACCTTTGTATACTGTTCCCATTCACCTAATGCTTGCTTAGTAGGTGTTATCATTAAACTTTTATTAACTACTTCTTCTATATTACTAACAACTACTAAACTTTCATCGTCATTATCACTATTCTCATCCGTTTCGTTGAATAATGGAAAAATATGTTCCAAATTAATCTCTGCTTCCTTACAATCGTTTTCGAATTTCACCAAACATTTTTGTTCATATAATCTTTTGATTTGTGCCCTATACCATAAATTATCTTTCTTTTTTGCTAATACTATACTACCTAAAACAATAATATCTCAATAAAAAGGTTTTATCCTATTTCATAAGTTATCACCCGTATTTAGTACTTCAAAATTGGGCTCAATGTAATCCTGAAGGCTAGAATATGGAACTACCTCACCGTGAGAAAATCTGCATTGCTCTTCTGAAAATTTACATTCAGATGTGTAATAAAACGGGCAAGGTAACATTTCTTGGTGAGTAGGATTGGTAAAAAGAACTCTGACCTAATAAAGTTGTAAATTACTGAAAATATGTACATATATATTGTATCATACCTTAAGTATTTCATTTTCATTTGAATCAACTGAACAAATCATTGCATTGTGATAAGCGACGCTTCCCCATTGATGTTGGTGTGGGGCTCTACATTTTTTCCCTTCAATCTCATTAACATCAATCTCTAATACTTCCACTTCTTCATTCTTTTTTTGAACTGCACCTTCCATTTCCATTTCTGCCATAAATGCTGCAAACTCATCGTCAAGAGTTTCTTCATTACTGTTGTTGTTAGAAGTTTCCGTATTTCCACTAGCTAGTTCTAATAATTCTGTCAAATGTGATTTTAATGTTAGTAATTCTTCTTTACTTGGGCCTGATAAGCACTTGGAAAGAGCTTGATTCACTTGAATCAACTGGAACGTAAAACAACAATAGTTTATATTGGTTAAAATAATTAAGTTTTAAAACCTGTTGTTCGTATGATTTTATTTCTTCTAGGTCCATCTTAAATTATATTTATAAAAAGTAATATTGAAATCTACAATTTGCTATGAATATTGTTATTACATTTTGACTTGACAGATCAAAATAATTTATTCTTCTATTTTATTGTAAGTTACAACGAACTTTTGCCTACAGCTTTTATTTTTTTCTTTCTTTATCGTTGGAAACTTTAATAGTTGCCAATATGCGTTAGGTGGCTCCACTTATTGAAATGTATACAATTTTTTGGCATCTTTAAAATATATATGATTCCAGTCATTTTCCGATGGTAGAATGTTATATGTAACTGTTTGTTATATTATTGGTCCATAGAAAATCTACTTCATACACGTAGTTAAAACGTCTCGTAGTTCAAATACAATATGACATCCATTTGACATTTAAAATATCAAGGTTTTTCATTTTCACGTTTTTATTGATGCAACAGCATGGGACCGCATGGACAGAGTATAGTTTATTTGAATTTAAATGTTGTAAGTAATCTGTTCTAATTAATTAAATAATAATGTCGCACAGATGTGAAAATAAGAGGGTGGACGAAATTACTTTTGAAAACACGCCAGTTGAGGTTACTGAAAATGTGCAGTTAAAAAATGTTTTATTAAAACTTGAATCTTTATCAAGAGAAAACGAGCAAAAACTGTTCTTGAAAGAAGTTGTGAGTATATATTTTGGTTTAAGTTTATTTTTTATTAAGATAATATCATCAATTTTCTATTGGATAAAATATACAACTATTTTAAAGAGTATTTGTAGTTACAAAACTTTAAAGTTTGCCGGTTTGTTTTTTTTTTGGAAATTCGCATTATTTAATAACAAATATATGTGTTAAGAAACGTTTTAAGCATTATATTTCTTATATTATGTTTATCTTAGTTATAATTAGAAAACTGACAATGATTTTTAATGTATATTTAGTTGATGTTATTATACTTTTTAGGTTGAAATATGCATACCTAGTAACCAAGAAAAAATAACTAATGTGGCAATCAAATGTATTTTACATATTTTTATAAAATATAGTTCAAAAAGGTTTATTAAAAAATATCTTCAAGATATCATAATTCAAAGAGATATAGTGGATATTATAGTTACACGTGTAGCAGTGGAGATTTTAGAAACCTTTAGAATTGCAAAAAAATGCAACATTAAACTTTGTACTGATTTATGTAATTTTGTATGTAGTATGCAGTTTACAACATTCAACTGTGACCCTCTCATTGATATCTTGTATCCCCTATATTTTAAAGTTTACTGTGGATTCATAGATCAATTTAGGTAAGTCATATTTGTGTTTTTATTAACTTACAGATTAATCAGCAAAAAATAACTAAAACATCATAAAATGGGTACATTACAATTTTTTTTAAATGTAATTTTTTTTATAATAATAAAACTTCAAACTGGCCAATCAAATTAATATATTTTTAGAAATTGATTTCTAGCAAGCTGAAAATGATTTTAAAACCTCTATTTGGTTCTAAATGTGTGTAATAAAAATTCTTTATCAACATTGTATTTAGTTTTAAATTGGTTAAGACGAAAAATGACCCAATTTATCTGGATGGATGTTTTTTTTCTGTGCATGCAAAACTTAATAACTAAAACATGTATATAATTCTAAGAAATATGTTTATTTACATTTTCCTATTTCAGGCCAGATCGTACATGTATTTCCAATCAATCTGAAGAGCTGTTAACTTTAGTAAATATTGTTTTAAAACAGATTCTAATAGTGTTTGGTAAAAATATTCCATATTTGGAAACTATAAAAGGAAGTTTTACTCTGAATCTTATTTTTTTATCTCACACTTGTCTTAAAGAAGAAAGAATTGGGTTTGATGTAAAAACAAAGGCAGGATTAATTTTAGCGAATGCATTTAATATAACTCCAGAAGTGTATTTGAAAAAAATTGTAAGTATAGTTTTTAGTTTTATTGTTTATAGTCTAAATTATTAATAAGTGCTCTTAATCAAATTCTATATCCTTGACATATTTTTTAAATGGATAATATAAGGTTTTGATGATTTTTTACAAAAGAAATTGTATCTCTTTTCATGGCTTTACTAAATGCTACAATTGGGATAAAATTACTTAAATTAATTAAGTTTTCACCAAAAAATTAACATGGTAACAATAGATTGAAAATATTTAAGAGGTTTATAAACTTTATTAACAATAAAACTTATAAACATAATATTTATTTATAAATTTGAAAAAATAATTAGTTTATGATGAAGATGGGGTAAAACAAGGATATAATCTTAGTTCTCTTCTATTTCTATTTGTCATGGATATGATGATAAAAATGGTAAAAGAGAAGAACAATAAACTGGAGACAATAATTGGCTACAAAAAGCAAGAATCGTTTAAAATAAGCGGATTAGTATTTGCAGATAATATAGTAATAAAAGCAGAAACACTTAGAACATGGAAGAAAAAGTAGAGTTGAATCAAGACAATTGAAGACATATGAATGATAATGTTGACAATTGCAAAAGGATGGTATTAAATCCAAAATAGAATATGGTGAACATTGGTATGAGCGGACCTTTAGAGTCCAGAGAAATTGTAATTTTTGTTCAGGCCACAAAATCTATTTAATGCCTTGTAAGGTCTTCCATTGCTTTAATTAATATTACTTTTTTTTAAACATGCTTTAAAACAAGTTTATAATCACATCTTGATCTACATGATCCTATGTTTCTTCCAGCCTTAATGAAAGTTCGGTTATGTTCCCTTGTGGAAGTTCTAACTCTACAACCTGTATTGTTCCACAATTGAGACTTATTGCAGACTAAGCTATAGCTGCATATTATACTTTTGGAAGTAATAATTTAGTCAAGTGCTGGCATGTTTATTTTTTCATGACATATAAACTTTCATCCATAAAATTGTGACTTATTACTTAATAAATTATATATAATACTTTTGGAAGTAATAATTTAGTCAAGTGCTGGCATGTTTATTTTTTCATGACATATAAACTTTCATCCATAAAATTGTGACTTATTACTTAATAAATTATCATTTTATTCCTAAAAATTGTATTTTCCAGTACAGGGATGCATATTTTCTCTTGAAAGCTCATAGTTCTTTTTTTACAGAAACATAAGCAATGTGGTACGATAGACCTCATAGAAGATTATAATAAAACCAAAAAAATTATTTTATACGGTCATGATTTGACAGTTTTTAGTGAAAATGAACAAAAAATTATTCTTTATTCGTCAATTATAAATGTAGTATCGAAAGAAACGCTGTATAAAATGGAAGTTAATGGAAAAATTTTAATATGTGTTTTATATGATGCACTCATAGAGCATGCTAAAAGGTAATTAAATATTTTAATACAAAATTTAAGTTGGGATTTTTAAATATTTATATTAGGCAAAAAAATTGTTTCTAAAAAGTTCTCCAAAATACTTTCATCACCATACCAATATTCACAATTGCTCTGTTTGGTCCTTTAAGTTTTTTGTAGATTTACTTCCTGTTCTGTCTGGTCTTTCTTAGATTTGTTCCCTGTTCAAAGAACCAAAGTAAGTGATTGTGATGTTGGTTTAGTGGTAGTAAGCAATTTTTTCATTATAAATATCAACAATGGCTTTAGAAATTCCTATTTACTTTCATCAAATACCAAAAAAATATTTCTCCTGAGAGATTATAAAATAAAAAATCCTATCCATTTTGTTGTAGATGCACTAGTATTTCCAATTTAATTATTGAAATAAGTAAAAATCTGGTAAATCTCAGTAAGCAAATGAAAGAACTTCATTTACTCCACATGCAGCCACGTTTCATACAAGGCATAATATTTGCTTGGTCACATATTGACCATTTTGTGGACGCTGTGAAACTTTACTCGAAAGCATTTTTTGTAGAGTTGGTCAGTATAGCTGCCGATCATCAAAATAAAGGTAAATACTTAGTATATTCATACATATATTGGGCTAGTCCACTAGTAGATGCAGCTAATTATACTATAAAACTTGTTTTAGGATCCAATGTTCTTTGTGAAATATTGATGGAGAATGTCAAACGATTTGGTAGTAAACAAACAATAAGGTTCATTGCATTGGAATCTGTAGCTACGAAAATAAGCTGCACATATTTGTTGGAACACTGTACAAAACTTGGTGATGAGCTGTTGAAAGTCACTTCCGATCCAAGTATTTCAGATGAGGTGTGTATTTGTGAATGAAAAATAGTATGTCAATATTTATTACAACCACATCTCTGCTGTATAATTATATTAATAGAAAAATAAGCAACAAATCATGGAGATAGATGCGTAAAATAAAATAAACAATGAATTACTTACTATAATATGTGAAATAGTTGATTGAGTGACTTTACATGATTGATGACACTGATAAGGACAATGAGAATAATGTTTTGTCATTAGTTTTTGACATATGTCTTTCAAATTAATCTGATGTTTTGAAATGCTTGAAAGTCGAGGACAAAACTTCTGTAACATATATACAAGGAGGGTCCCAGAAGTACCTGGTCTGTCCTAGAGAAGGCGGTAGTTGCTTGTATTAGACTGTATTAGAAAGTACACAATCTATACAGCATATTTTTCAAGATCGAATACGCCATGTTTGGTAGCCATCAATAGTGAACATGAAAAAATATTGATCATTGTTATGTAATACTTTTATTTGAAGAGATGTTGAAGAAAATCCACAAAGCTGTACTGGATGATCGTAGACTGAAACTGTGCGAGCTAGCAGACAATGTAGGCATTACAAAACGTGGGGTACATCGTTTATTAACTGAAAATTTGGACACGAGAAAGATGGGTGCCGTGTTTGCTCACAATGGAACAAAAACAGCATGGTGAAGATGTTTCCATTGGGTGCTTGACAACGTTTCACAGAAATAAAGCCGAGTTTCTTAACCATGGATAAAACGTGGGCCTATCACTTCACAAAAGAACACTCAAAACAATAGATAGAAAAGGGAGAACTGGCTCCAAAGAACGCAAACACCATTTCATCTGCAGGCAAGGTCATGCCGTCGATTTTTTGGGATACACATGGGATAATTTTCATTAACTATCTTGAAAAAGGAAAAACTATCAGTGACAAGTATTATACTAACTTATTGCAACGTTCGAGCGAAGAAATCAAGCAAAAACTGCAGCATTAAGATGAGAAAAAACTGTTGTTTTGTCAAGATAATGTATCAGCTCAAACGTCTATTATTGCAATGGCCAAAATTAATGAATAAAGTTTGGATTGCTACCTTATACACCATTGTTGCCTTATTTAGCCCCCTCGGATTATTTTCTGTTTCCAGACTTAAATAAATGACTAGGTGGTCAAAGATTTTCCAACAATGAAGAGGTGATGTCAGCAGTTAATGGCTATTTTGAGGAGCTTGATGGTTCTTATTATAAAAACGGTATCGAAGTTATTGAACATCAATGGGAAAAGTCTATGGAGCTAAATGGAGTTAGCTTTGAAAAATAAATATATTTTTTCGTATTTTCTTTATTGGACCAGGTACTTCTGAGACCATCCTCGTATATAACAAGATAAGGGAAGTGTGTTAAAAATCTCCTCTTTTACCCACAAACAAGTGGGTAAACAAAATATCCTTGTTTTTCATGTATTTAGACCAGCAGAGCTAAAAATGAACACAGAAAAAATACCACATCCGCTACTGCATATTGAGGCTGATGAAGCAATTTGTGGAAGGTTTAAATCAAGATATACCACTACACCAACATTCAAAATTACTCTGTCTGGTTCTATTGAACATACTGTTTACACTACCATTACACCGACACTCACAATTACACTGTCTGGCGCATGTTTTGATAACCCAAGTTATCGTCTTCAGAGACTGAAGTTAAACTGAAGTAAACTCTCTAAAATTCTCTTAAGACAAGTTAACACTTTTTTCAGTGTACAATCCATAGAAATTTTTTTATGATTTGAACCAATTTTTGAGATGGATTGTCGTCGTCTTTAAAATTCAGTACATTCCATAGAAATTTTTTTATAAAAACTGATATGAACCAATTTTTTAAGATGGATTGTAGTCGTCTCTAATTATGCCGCCCTAGGCCTGGGCCTCATGGATTAGGCGTAAATCCATCATATTGTGCTTGTTTTTTACTTGTTTAATTTTGTTGTATTTCTACTTTAAATTAATTTGTTTTTCAATAATGATTAAAAAAATTTCAATACTTTTTGAGAAACATGTACATTCAAAATACAACAAATAGCTTTTTCAATATCATTTCAACTGATTTAAATCTTTTCAATGAAACCTTTGCCTAAATCATGTTCTTCTTGAAGACCACTATGCAGTTATCGTGTTTATAAGAAAATGATAAAATATTGATAAAGAGTTTATTGGAAAAAAATTTGTCTAAAATTGACAGTAAAATCCAAAATCCAAAAATATACCATCTAAAATTAATTTTTTACAGTATTACCACAAATAATTTAAAAATTGTACTTCTAATGAATTTTTAATGCCAAAAGTATGCATATTTCTATTATTTGTAATTGCTAATCATCATAAAAACTAAAGGTAATTCATTAAGAATATCCAATTTATAAACTATGTATTCTAGGACCTCAAATAGTATGATATAAAGTTTAGAGATTAAACATTTTTTATCAATCACCCTGTATAAACATCTTATCTAATTAAATCAAAAACTTGAGTTTAGAAATATTTTATCTCATTCTGTATATTAGTTTAATATTATAACGCATACAAATAATTTTTGCTGACATCGAAAGTTTCTTATCTTTTTTTTCTTTGTTGCCTTCTCTTATTGTATAAGCTAATAAATTGTTATTCACTTATCAAACGGCAGTTACGTGAGTTATTTTTTTTTTCAACTGTTTGAAAACATATTGAAAACTATGGATAATTTGTTTGTATTCAACAAATTCCATCTATTACCACCATTTTCAGAAGTAATATAAATCACTAAACTAGATGCTGTAGGCGGAAATGGGAATGGCATTGACGTATACGGGCTACGTCCTAGTATCCTTAACGCCACGTCTAACTGCAGGTCACATCCGTTCCCATATCCGCCTAAAGCATATACACACTATAAAAATATTTTAGCATACCAAATCTTTTAACAAGTGTTTTTGACGAATTCCTTGTTTTTGTTTTTTTTTTTAGGCAGCTAAAGCTTACATAACTATAATGGAGAAACATTATTCAGAAGTTGATAACAACACCTGGATGGAAACTTGGATAACTCCACCAGCTACATTGCTCACAATGTGTGTACATTGTGCAAATATATGTGAAAACATTATTACGAAAGGTTTTCAGTTGCATCCTGAAATTTTACGTAAAATGTAAGTACTCATACCACTAGGAAAATCACTCACTATTTTTCAGTCAGAATTGCTGACATTAAACCTATATGCTCAGGAGTAATTGAATGGTAACCTCTCTTATAACCTATAATCCTGAAGTACATGTCCTAGCTAACATGAGAGTGTGAACAAACTCTAAAAGCACCAATCAACAGAAAGAAAGTAACCATATTGTGGCTACCAAGCCACCAAGGTATCCCAGGGAATGATCCTTGTGAAAAAGTGGCAACCATTCCATGTTTTATACCAGAGCTCTACTGTAGCCTCATAAAATATCACAAAAAACAACTAAACACATGGCTAAAGGATCAGATGGAGTTTTATTGAAGAAGCTTGATACAATCCAAAAGATTCACAGCAATATCAGCTTAGAAGTCTGTGAAAAAAAAAGAAACAACATTAAATTCGTAGTCGGTCTTGTGATAGGTCACTGCACCATCTAATACCACCTTAAGACGATACATAGGGAGAGGACTATAATTTCAGATTCTGGGGTCAAGCCATACAGACAGCAATGCGAATGTCTTGCCCATTTCAGCAAAAGGCTTAGGTACTTTGAAGGAGTAGTGGGAAGTGTGACAAAAAATATACAAGTACTTCAAAATGTAAAATTACTATTTTTTAATTCATTAAATTTAATTTCAAGCTTCGACTCTCAACTGGTATTCAGTTGTTATACAAGGTGTGATTAGAAAATACAGTGAATGATTTTTATAATAGCAATCACACTGCATCTTTTTCAATTCCTATATCCCTTGTGTAGAGGAGTTTGAAACTGTATCTGAAAAATGGATCATGAACAACATATTCACATTTAATTTTGTTTCAAGTTGAAAAAAGTACCAAAGAAATGTTGAAATTTATCTACAGCAATAATCTAGTAAGTTTGAGGAAATATTACAAATGGATTGAGCAATTTAAAAGTGAAAATGGGTCAGTTAAGAATGAGGAATGGATTGGGATACATCCTTCCACCTCAAATATAGATGGTAATGTGCAAAAACTTAACAAACTTATCTATTGGCAGACAATCGCAATTTGTTTGGAAAAGGAAATTGTGTTTCAATTTGTGTGAAATTCAAAGATTCTCTTTATACAGACTGGACTTTATTGCCTGAATTGATAATGTAGATTAAAATTAGGTCTACGTCTATGATCCAAAGACAAAAAAACCTGAGTTCTTAATGGACTCGTTAATCAGAAATAAACATCAAGGTCATCGTTATAGTCTTCTTCAAATGTGAGAAAATGGGACAATGAGACTTCCTTCTAAAAGAAGCAACTTTAAGCTTCGAATTTTACAAGGAGGTACAGGAACATTTGGAAAATCATGTTTCAAGAACAAAACCTTTCTTATCATGACAACATGTGCCACAAGTTGTTTTTGGTCACCAAATATTTTGCTCTCAATCACCTTACCCACCAGATTTAGTACCACGCGATTTCTGAATCTGAAAGAAAATGTACTAAAAGGGAAATGTTTTTATATGGAGAAGACCTCGATAGAGCAGATTAAAGTTATTCCGTAAGGATTGTAGAAATGTCTGGATATAACAATGGGTTAAGTGGTCTGCTAGTCAGAAGTGGATACTTTACAAATATTAATTCAAATTGTATGTTACTTTTTTATTCTATCAATAACAACATAACTCATATAGTTTTGTATAAGTTTTTTAAAATCTAAGAGTGATCACTTATAAATCGATGAAAGTTTTCTTTATTTATGTGAATTTTCTTATCTCATGACGATACATATTTTAGATAGTTATTTTTATTTCTAGATTTCCTAAAAATTACATTGGAAATCTTCAAGAGTGTGAAGTATTATTGAAATGTCTTCGGACTGCTCGTCAAAATAGTTTAGAGCTTGTAATTGAAAGTCCGGAAAATTATAATTTGTACTGGAGAGGTCTTATAGATAAAGATAAATTGGAAAGTTTCATGATACATCAAGAGGATGAGGTATTTTTCATTTACAAATATATTTTTATTTCCCGAAAAGTTAACTATTTCACAGCTTCAGATGGTTGATCCAAATCTTTTATATATCAAAAAGCATACGTAGCCTCCACAACCATATTCAATTTCATCTTATTTTGACAGGGTTGTTTTTGTCAAATACTTGTCAATTGTTCGTTTTGAAAATTGTATAAATTTTAGTATTATTATTTCAAGGAGGGATTTTCTATTAAACTTGTCACTTGATTGTTAATTTTGTATGTTATTGAGGGAGTTTGCTCGAATTATTTCATTTTTAAGAAATTAGTCCAGGCTACCAAGGTAAAAATTAGGTATTACATCCGATTTCCATGAAAATTAATGGAATTAAGCTTGAATTACCCTTATCTTCAAAATCTTATCTATACTGATATGTGCTTATTACTCTTAGTGGTGGCAACTACCCCTATTGATAAAAATCAATTAAATTATAATTAAAAGCATTTAATGAGTAGAAAAATACTTTTAAGGTTTGAATAAAAGTTGTTTAATGCTTTAATATAGTATTTATAATTTTTCAACCCTGCTTGATATATTTTTTCCCTTTATATAGCACCCCCGGTTAACTTCAAATTATTTAATTACCTTGTGGTAGTTTACTTATATTAAATTGACTATTTTTGTTTGGGTTCAACTCAAATATTTTATATCCCAAATGTTCAACACTTATAAATAATTCCTTATTATATAAAAATTGAAAAAAAATATTTATAGGCGTATTTATTCTTTTTGATGAATGGACATCTTATCAGTTTTGACTAGAATATTTTGTATTAATAATTTTCAAGCCCTTTAATTCATCCCCTATTTCGGAAATAATTGAAAAAAATATTTACAGACGTACTTATACAATTTTTTAATTTATTTATTTCAAGTTGACATTGTTTCATTTCTTTTAACTTGAATATTATGTATTTAGAATTTTCAACCCCTATAAATCATTCCTTATGACAAAAAAATGAAAAAATTATTTACAAGATTCATACAATGTTATACTTATACGTCCCTTAAAAATTATCTGTTATTGGGAAAATTTTTTAATTACACTGGAAATTTGTTAAATTAAAAAGGAAAATTAGACGATTGTTGATTTTATATTATTATTTTATTTTATATAATAGAGAATAATATTATTACATTTTTAATACACTTTTTTAAAAAAATTTCATCATCGTCGTCACTACTTTCGTTTTCTCCCTCTTCATAATCAATTATTGGGGCACAATTCTGGCAATTTAGTTTTTTGGACATGTCTCGGTTAATTTTCAAGCAAACTAGTAGCTCAAAATGTAGATTTATAGGGAATTTTATAACCTATAAGTTTTAAATTTCTTTAGCTTTCTATTGTTTAATTAAAGGGTTACGTTTAAATAGTTCCAAAATGGTATCAGTCATCCGTTAGGGTACAATTTGTATCTTTGTTACTTCTAAAATATTAGAAGTAACAAAAAAATTAAAAAAAAGCAAAATATTTGTTATGAAAAAAATTAACTTTTTGTTCCTTATCAGTTTTTATGTATATCTTATAGATTTTCAGAAATTAAAAAAAATATTTCGAAAATTATTTTTTGACTTTAAACATATTTTTTTTTTTGAAAATTATGCATTCTAAATCGTTTAAACTTTCAGAAATCATTATTATTACTTAAAGAAAGTAAATCATCACTGGATTATATTCTTATTGCTATAATTTGGTATGTTTTTTTTCGGCCATAACTTTCTTAGTTTTTATGCTAGAGAGTTCTACTAACTCTCATTTTAAAGCTTTTTAAAAGTACTTTGAAAAATATTACATACCTCGAAAAGTTAACCATTTTCCATTACGTTATATTTTAACAAATTTCGTTCGATATATATATTCAACTTTCAATAAATCTTAACTCGGTTTGTATTATGCCTAAAGAAAATTTAAAAACAAATAATCTCTTTGTTTTTTATAAACTCTATTTCTTGCAATTTTTCTGATAAAATCAAAAGTATTTGATGAAAAATAGATTAAAAACGTGTTTTTTTTTTCAAGAAAAATTCAAGTGTTCAATCGTGCATAACTAGTTAAGGTGGAACTCACCCTTAATGCAGAGCACACACCTGCGTAGTGTAAATTTTGCTTTTTGAGGTATTCCCTACACGTTGTCAAAATTTCATTAAAATCTATGCAGTTTCATGGAAATCGGAGGTGAAAACCTTAGTACGTTTTCTTATTGTTTTGGATTTTCAATTCTGTCTTGATTTTTTGTAGCTTTGGAAATTATCTCGCAGTACCAGTGGCTAGTGCTCACCTCAACAATTATTCTTTCACCTCTTATATCACGTTATACAGAACCTATAAATATACTGTATGCGCTGGTTGAGGTAAAATATTTGTATCATTGCTTTATTTTGTGATTTGTATTGTAGCTTTATTATTTCTTGGAGAGAGGTTTTTCTGGGATTTCTATCACTTAATTATTAATTTTGAGTATTAGTGAAGGAGCTTGCTAAAATTATTTCAATTTTTAATGAGTAACTGGAGAATCCGAAGATTTATTATTGCAGGGCTTCTAATTCTGTCTTTATTTTTTCTTTCCACTCTAACTTTTTTTCAAATAAACTTTAGAATATGTTGTTTCATACTCAGAATTATACATTGCGACACTAATTGATACACCACTTATTTGTGACTATTCTTCTTCGATCTACATGAAATTATGTGTAAATTTTTTAATTAATATTTTCATTTCAGATTCGAATTACAGTATTAGCGGTAATAATAGAAACCCAAAAGTCTACAGAATTATTTTTAAACTGGGAATTAGATTATTTAATAAAATATATTCATTACAATATAACCACACAAATACCACATATCAGAAGACAAATAATTTCTTATTACAAGAAAGCTTTAACAAGATTCAACGCCGGATTTGCCGTATTAAGCAGAAATCTTGGAAATTTAGAAAAAAGATTAGTGATGGGTCATAGGACACCGGAAGTATTGAACACCATAACGATTTATAGAGAATTAATTGACACTTATAAAAAGTTCTTAGATATTTTTACAAAATATTTAATTTCTAATCTAACTTTTGATTCTAATTATCCAAGAAGGGCCGTCAGTTTAGAATTATTAATAACGATTCAAATAAATCTCACTGCTGATAAATGGCAATCGTTGTGGACGGAAGATGACATTAAAAATTGTCACAGCATTTTATTTGATTCCTATGAATCGAATAAAAAAATGGCAGCAATACTCTTAAAGAAGCTACCAATAAGTGCAATTGGATTTACCGTAAGTTCAATAATATGCCAAATTTATATTAGTAAGTATTACTCTTGTTGTGATTAAAAAAAACTGTGAATGAGTTTAATTACATCGATTTCAACTCGTATGTTTCATACTCTCATCGTTGAGACAAGTTTGAAATCATTCTGGCTTGTGAGATTCCTATTATAACCGCTTTTGTATGTTTATAAAGTCTCTCATGAAACTTCGAACTTGAACAATGCATAAGTTGAAAAAACTGTCAACGAAGCTCACTTTCATGTATTGAGACATGCAGAAACGAGTTTGAACAACTTCTGGCTTCTCAGTCGTTTTGGTTTTAACATTAAATTTTGTTTCAAGTTAAAAAAAGTGTCAAAGTTAAAGGTAAAAATCTGTCTACGGTGATGTAGTAATTTTTTATAGGCAATGGGAGTTACTCAAATGTATAAATGAGTCGACAAAGAGATCTGAAATTGGGCCAAAAGCTTCCTACTCCATCATGACAACTTACTATGCCCCTTAAGTAGCTTCAGTGAGAAAATGTTACAATTAATTTTGATTCAAGTTGGAAAAAGTGTCAAATGGGCTGATTAAAGGTAAAAATCTGTCTACAGTGATGTAGTAATTGTTTACAAGTAGTGGGAATTATTCAAAAGTGGAAATAAGTCTGCAAATAGTCCTGAAACTGGGCCTGAAGCTTCCTACTCCATCGTGACAACATACTATGTGCCTCAAGTCGCTTCGGTGAGAAAGTGTTAACAATTAGTTTTGTTTCAAGTTGAAAAAAGTGTCAAAAGGGCTCATTAAAGGTAAAAATCTGTCTACGGTGATGTAGTAATTGTTTACAAGTAGTGGAAATTATTCAAAAGTGGAAATAAGTGTGCAAAAAGACCCGAAACTGGGCCAAAAGCTTCTTATTCCATCTGACAACATACTTGTTAGTAAAGTTCTTTTACTATGTTTTTAATAAAAAAAAACTCTTCTTATCTGGTTATCTTTTTTGGGGTCTACAAAATGCAATATGTTTCACAAAAGTATTACTAACACTTTGGACCTAAATTGCTGCGGACTGGATAATTCATATATGGATTAAAACGTCTTCATTTTATTGCAGAATGTCGATTTCACCTTCAATTATATGCAGCGATGTTTTGAATTCGCTTTAGCACTTAAACCGTCGAAAACTCTATCGGCAGCTTACCTGTTACAAGTCTGTGCAACGTCGCCTTTCTTTTTCGATATAGTACAGACTGAAAACGAACGCAGATACGACGATAATCCAATATTAGAGATGTTGTTTGTGTTGACTGATAAATTAATTCTGCAGATTAGCACAAATGCCGATGTAATCAACACGAGAGTCTCGAGTTATGGATTGCTTCTAAGTATTCGACACATCTTACAGACAAGAGATATGACGTGAGTTTTTTATGTCTCAATACATTTCTATACACGTATAATGCTGTAGGATAATTCATATAGTGTGTTCATAAAGTAATGTTAGTATTTCGATGTACATAAAAAATGTTTTCCGTGAGTATCCACATCAAAACTTATCGAAAATGTAGTTTGGAAGTTTATAAAACTTTTTGGGAAACTATGTTTATTTAAAACCTAAAGCTGATAAAATGAACTAAAAAACTAATATAGTCCCATTAAATGTCAACCTGCCTCACTACAACCTTAAATCTGCCTCACGTACAGTGAATAAATAGGCAGCCCGGTAGAATAATTGAAGTCAGGGTATCTGACAGGATTCTAGAATCGATAAAGCTAGAAAGCAGTGACAAACTAATGGACCAAATGCTATAACATGATGAACACAGATATCCCATTCGACATGGTAATAATAATCTCCAATCTTGGGTTAGTAAATATCTCCAAATGAATCTTTAATATACATATGCTTCAAAAGTAGGTCAAGGAGTTTTATTGAACATTTTTGAACTGTATTGCTAGGAAAAGTACTTTTCAGGTAGAGCTACTAGCAATAAACACATCCGCTCAAGAGTGTTGGAATGGAAAACCTCGCTCGAATACACATTACTGTCTCTATGATAGCCAAGAGGCCTTGAAGGTTCTAAAGATGCACATGTTCAAGCAAACAAACTCTAAAAGCACCAGCTAAATGAAACAAAGTAATCCAAATATGACTACCAGACCATGAAGGTATACCAGGCAATATATATTTTTAGATATAGGTGCAGAGCGACCTGAAAGAAAAAACGACTTCCCAAAATAATCTACAATCTGATCATGTTAATTACCTTTTCAATAACTGTAGAGAATATTTTTGCACCCTGTATGCTTCTAATGGACTCATGCAGATGGTGTGAAGTATTTAAAAATATTTTATGGAAAATTTTTTTGGAAACCTAAAACAAATCAAAATATTTAACAAGTTACTTTATGCACACACTGAATGCACAATTTTATGAAAAATTCTAAAAAAGTGAAATTATTGAAATTATGATTCAATTAATATAATTTCTAAGGACATCTTATGAATAAGTCAATTGTTTGGTATAATCTGTAAAAATCTTTATCAATTCTGATAAAAAGAAGATTCGGTTTTCTTCACTATATTTAATTAAAACGTTTTTAGGAAAAACAACAAAGAATTTGCTGATCTGTTCGATAATCTCGCCACGATATGTATGAACTTAAAGGACTACGTAATGCCGATAGTTTGTAATCCGTCTCCAGAAGGATACTTACCAGAAGCTAGCGAAATAATAAATGAATCTGATGAATCCGTTAAAGCCCAATCGGTTTTGGTTTATGCATGGAGGACAATGAAAGAGATGACACTTCTTTTAGCAGAAATAATACGACAGTCCATCAAATTCGAAGGGCAACTTACGATGTTACCTGTCGACGTTATCATAAAGGTTGGAGAATTTTTCCTTGACGTGTTCATAGCTACAAAACATAAAGGAGTTTTTGAACAAGCCTTCGTCGGATTTAGTCATATTTGCGATTCATTGTGGGCGTAAGTACAAGCATTTATTTGAGTATCCTACACTCAAATTTCAAAATAAAATTAGGTGTAAGAAAATTTATGCCCCTTAACATAATGAAAATAGATTTAAAAAAAAATTGAACCTGATGTTTTTCAAATTTTATCAAAAATTTGTTTTGAATGTGGCAAGTATATTAAAAATGCCAAAATCAAATTGAAATTATATGAAAAAATAAAAGAAAAGTTTCTAAAAAAATTGTTATTTTTAAAATTTGAAAATTAAATTTTTTCCAATCGTTGTTCATTTCATGCTTATTAACCATTTTAAGGTGCAATTTGCTACATTCTACAGCAGAAGAGTTTTGTATATTGTTTTGGGTAATCGTTTTGGCTTTGAAGCCATTCCGCACCTATACCTAGAATGTATTTCGTCCTTTGGTTTATCACTGGTTTCTAGCTTTATCAATTTTAGAATTCTTAGATGACCTGTCAGATTTTCTGACTTTAATTTTACTATATGTGGGCGCCGCTATATACTTCTTTCTTCACTATAAGCTGAAGAGGAGGCAGGTTTAGTAGCGCATCTAAGGATGTAGTAGAACAGGTTGACTTTGCCTTTGTAATACCTATACAGATTATCCTTTGAATCTTGTTTAGCTTTTTCTGAGCTGTTATTCGGTTTTTCGACAACCAAACAAACGCTGCATATGTGATTTGATGTCTGTTTGGTACACCCAGTATACCATCTTATGCTTTAATGCTTTATCCAGTATGATTCCTAGATATTTTACTCCAATGGAAAGTATCAATTTAGTTCTATTAAGGGGTTATTTTGGTCTAGAAGCATAAATTTTAGTCACTTTTGAAACTAACATAAAAAATATTTTTAGAATCTATTTTTTATGTGATATTTACTTTTTAAGAATATAGAAAAAATTGTAAAAAGAAATCAGAATTTCAATAAATTACAGGCTGGTAAAGATTTTCCGTTGAATGAATTCTAATAAGATGGCTTTTGAAAACCACATAAATTGAAAAAAAAAATTTTGATAAAATCATTAGAAGCTGAGATAACGAAAGCCAAAGTTTTCTAGATAACAACAAAATTCGTTTGTGAATAATTCGTTTTGTTGAAACCAATCTGTAAATGAATTTATTTTTTTCCTTCATTGCACCACTTTTTTCGTGTCGGATTCAGCAAACGACATTATGAAACTGATAATACTGATTGAAAAAATATTTTAATACACCAACTTTTTTAAAAACATTTTTTCTATACTTCCATTTAATTTCAATTGGATTTTGTCATTTTTAATAAACTTAATAATTCAAATTTTCAGAAACTAGTTTCATCTTTTTATAGGGCATAAAAATTCCCACAGTTTTGATGTTATCTATTTTATAAATAAATATATTCTCAATATTTTCATTAAATATCAATTTGATTTTGTTATTTTTACTATATTTGATGCAGAAATAGAAAAAAGTTGAACTTTAGATCAGATTTTAAAAAATTGTTTTGGATATCTAGTTTTAAGTCAATGACAATCTTCTAACTATATGTTTTGTTACAAGGCTCAGTAAATGTAAATATTCTATCTGCAACATTTTTTAGTTTGCTTTGTATAATACATAAAATTTTATTTTTTTCATTCTAGTGTCTCTAAGTCTACACTTTTGAACATACACTGTTACCAATTGTACTTGTACTTGAACTTTGAATTCTTTTGCAGGTCTTCTAATTCTACATTAAATTGTCTTCCAAAGAAGTGGCTTGAAGATACTTTATTGCTTTGTACAGGAGAAACACCATCTGATAAATTATGTGCGACCAGAAGAAGTGCAGGACTTCCATTTTTAATTCTGGTAATACTCACTCTGTATAATATAGGTAACTAATAATGGTTATCAAATGAAATTTATTAATTTAAAATAAATAATCTGCACTCTGAATTTAATATATTAGAAAAATCCATTTTTAGGCGTTAATTACTTCGGAACCAATAATCGATAAAACTAGATTTCACCATTTCGTCAAAGGATTAATAAAAGTAACTAATAATCACGAAGAATCTAATATCGAATACAGGACACATTGTATGAACGTCTTAAGAGCTCTATTCAGACATACCAAACTAGGAGAATTGGTGATGGCATATATTGCCGAAGTTGTCATAGTTGCCATTTCAGGTTTTCAGAGCGATGCTTGGGGTGTAAGTTTTGCTAATTATTTTTATAATAAACACTGTAAACCTAGAGGTTTATGGGTTATTAAAAAACAAAATCAATTGCCAATTGAAGTTAACACAGTGGAAATTCCTTTAAAAAGTTATCTTTAATATTTATTGATTTTTTCAAACACTACCACTGTTAGAAACAAATTCATTATTAAACAAATTAGAGGGTTGTTAGAAAATATGTTCAATCTCTTACAAATACCTACTTTATATAATATAATAATCATGTCTGATAGCCAAGCTGCTATTGAAGCACTAAGTTCTTCTGTAATCAGTTACAAAATGGTTTGGGAACAAATGGCACACTGAAGAAGAAGGAATAGAGAAAGCTGATAAACTAACAAAGAAATGGGGCCAAACACCCTTCTAGTAAGTTGGAATTTCTGGAACCGTTGGTGATATTCCTACTGGACACACTTCAGTCTCTGAAGACGGTATCTAGGTTATCGAAACGCTCTTCAGACAGTGTAAGTGTGAGTGTTCGAAAAGTGGTAGTGTTTTCAGTACCCTTCTAGTAACCAAAACTCTTTCATAAAATAAGCACATTTTGTAGGTTAAAAGAGGAAACTTTATACTCTAAATGACAGACTTAACTATACTGAAATTTATTGAACCATCAGAAATAAACTACTGGTTTAAGAAACATTCCTTTGAAACTGAATGAAAAACGAAACACAATGTTTTGGTATATCGCGACCTCATCAAGCATACTCACATACATTAACGCAGTAGCTGATAAATTAATAGAACAAGGGGGTTAAACACCCATCTAGTGACCAGAACCCTTATATGAAATCAACTATCATATTGGAAAAAATTAATGAAAACAATCTAATAAAGGTTACACTACTGAGAAAACACAGTAGGTTTAAGATAAGCGTAAATGCTAATGGGACACTATGATATGATATCAGAAGAGATTGGAAAACTGGAGTAATCAGAACAAATCTGCACCAAGAGCTTTAACAGAGGTTCTCATAGTATATTGCCATTTGAACGAATATCTCAAGAAGTTTAAATTGGTGGAAGAAGACGAGTGCACATTTTGTGATATGGGTATATATCCACATGCAAGCCACTACAAGGTTTGAAACTTGGGTGCTGGAAACTGAATAGAACTGGAAGATTTAACTAATTTGATATTTATTAAAGAATCAGGAATAAACTACTGGTTTCAGAAACAGTCATCTGAAACTGAACAGGAAACAGAACGCAATAGATCTTCATGTTTAGTATATTGTTACTCCACCAAGCTTACATACATATGCTAACACAGTAGAAATTCCACAATCAAAATACTTTTTTATAGCCTATACAATATATAAGCTGATTGTGCATACTAACCCGGAACAATGTTTATTACAAAGCTTCCGTTGTTGGTGGAATTTTGATATTCAAAACTCATCCTACAAAAACATTTTATTTTTATTACTTTAGTTTTATGCCTTAATTTATAGTTTTTCTTAGTTTTTAAATTTAAATTCGGTTATTTAATAGATTTCGATAAATTTTTACCTGTTTATATTTATACAAATTGTGCTTAAATGATGGAAATTATTATGAATCGTCGACAACCTTCCCTTTCAGATCACCCTGGGTCTATGTAAATTTAAGTCACTTTCTATAATTGTGGTATTTGACTAAAGGAGTGTACAGGTTTACATAAAAAGAAAAAAAAATGCAAACAACGAGACCCAAAGATAAGTAATTCAAACTGACCGGAGTAGTATCATTTTACTATTTTCTAGAACCAGATGATACATTAAGACCTTTAAATTCGAACAGTAGAAGAAATGATAAAACTGAGTCGAAGCATTATTGCAGCAATTGAATAGTAACTGATCTAAAGTAAGGTACAGAAACCTCATCAGGACATTAGTAAAGCATCCCAGCTCAGTAAATTGAAATACTTCTTTTTGTTTTATACTTTTAGTTGTGGAATAAGGGTTTTGATCCCTCTCATACCCATACCCATATTGTTTTCCAAAATATGTGATTTGAACGCTTCAACCTCTTCTTTAGGTGTGGAAAAACGTTGACTTTTCAATTTATATTTGATCTGGTGGAATAAGAGGATATCATTGGGTGCCAAACAAGAACTGTTCGGCGGATGACCCAATTCGATGTAGTAACTGTTCAAAAATGTTTTGGTTTGAACTGAAGTGTGAGAGCTCGAACGAATGCTGGTGTACCATTCAGAATTGACTGTTCTAAGTTGCTCTAATAAAACGGTGGAAACATGGTCAGTTATAAAGACCTATTCAGTCAATTGTCGTTTAGTTTCTGGTTCATTAATTAATCCACGTCGAAAATCATCGTTTCAAGTATTTGTAAACAACTTGAATAATATTTGTACGACAACATGTTCTGAGTACGTTCACCCTTAAAAATGATAGCAATGTTCAATTTGACATATTCACATCAGTGTTACCATAGCTCAAAACTTAGCAGCAACTCTCGTAGGTGCTTCATTTCAATTAGATTCAATTTTGTCCTATCTTTTCTGTTAATTATCTAATTTCTATATCCACCTCTATATTTTTGTGCCCCAGTATTGTCGCTTTTGTTGACAAACTTCCATAGTATTCGTATGTCGTTGATTTTTATAAAGTTCTATCTTATTTCTTAATTTTATCAGGAAAATTATGTATTTTGAACAAATTTAAGTTGGAAGAACCACTTCTTAGACTTGTTTCACTTTTTTTCATTTTAAATTCAGTAAAAAATTAAATTAACAAAAAAGAGGAAACTTATCAATGATCAATTTTATTGGATTATTACTATTATAAACATATTGTCATTTATTATTATTTTCAGGTAAGAAATGCAGCAACATTACTTTACGCTACACTGATGACAAGAATTTTTGGTGTCCTAAGAACTTCAGATGGTGAAGAAATATCAGAAAAAAATAAATTGACAGTAAGAGTATTCTTCATGAGATTTCCAGCTCTTTTCCATTTTATTTTGGAAACTCTGACAATAGAATGTACAAAAAATGATAGTTTATTGTTACATCCAGTGTTATTGATTTTAGGCCGGTTGTTTCCATCGCAATTTGATGATTTTAATACACAGGTAACATTTTATGATTTGTTCTTCAATAACATATTAAAATCACAAGAAATATTACCTTAACACAATTTTACAAATTAATTGTTCTAAGTGAAAACTAATTCTTGTAAAAATTACTAAATTACATTAAACTAAAATTACATAGCTTTAGCAGTAGCTGTTTAACGCCGTGATCGTCAAAAAATAATTATTAATATTTCAAAGGTAGTTTTTTCTTTTGATATATTTTTTTTTCAGATGGAACAATATGTACCACATTTGATTACATGCCTGACAAACTCAGTCTATCAAACTAGAGATTTAGCAGCCTGGGCAACTATATCATTCATATCAGCCGATAGAACTGCTAATCATCTAAATGCAATGTTTGATAAATTGAGTGAACCGAATGTAATTGACAATGAAGTGCATGGTTGTCTTCTACAAGTAAGTAATAACGTCGTTTTGTTTTTCACTGCAATGTTATAATTCAAATCTATATAAAGGTCGACAGTTGTGCAAAATTTCTCTTAAAAATATCCTTTGGCTGAATTTATTTCTCCCTAGCACTATCCTGAGTGAGGATAGATTCACAGTAAGCTCAAGTTCAAATAAATCTGTTGTGACCCATTAAAAACTCTTAGTTGTATTGTACCTATGTCTTCAACGATAAATTTTTTGCTTCCAATTTAGTGAATTGTTCCTTATAAAAACACCAATTCTCTATCCACCTTTTTTCTTTACTTACATTTTCAAAATCTACTTGCTATATTGTCCCTTTTGTTTCTACCATTTTTTTTTTCATTAAACCAACAATTTTTGTGTCAAATGACCAGTTTTATTGCATATTTTATAAGCCTAGTCAGTGCAACTCATACCTGGCTATTTTTATTGCAATAAAAAAATTTTATCACTACCAGTTCCCTAATGCCTCAAACTTTTCCGAAATATTTTTTTTTTTCAATTCCAATATGAGTCTTGATATTAAATCTGTTGATGTTTGGTTATCTGAGTGTTGTATTTTCCTTTGCAGACACAAAATACTCTTTGACGAAGAAGTTGGCACCTTCTAATAACCATTTTATAGCTTACTTCTCTACCTATCTGCTTCAAATCATCCTCTTCTGATTTCTTCTAATTGATTCAACTGTAGTTCCTTTATACTGTAGTAAGAAACAACGCTCAAAGTTCATCTTCAGTTTAGTCCAAATTTCTGTCAAAGTACTTCTCGAAAACACATGTTGGTGCTGTGAATTGGTATAAACCTTTGTTTTGTCGTTCTAAATGTTATCTTTTGAGAACGTTATAGAGTGTGAAATTCTCTACAACTATTGTATGAACATTTTTTTATATGATCAACGATTTTTCGGATAGAGAGCGAAGAGTGTACAACATATGGGATAATGTAGGGTCAAGCGTTAGTTTCGTTTCGTTTTTAAATTATCGACTTATCGTTTTCTATTTCTTAATATAACTTCTACCAAAAAAGTCGATTAGGTTTTTGGTATTCCTTCATTAATACCATCTAGCATTTTATTCGGAGGTGGATAAGTCTTAGTTTCAACCACAGATGATCTAATATCTTCCTTAATAATAGCTGCAGTGGCTTCTACAATTCGTAAACATTCTTCCGCAGGAGGTCTTTTTCTATTTTCGCAACTTTGATAATACATTAACCTGTGTATCACGGAAAGATATACCTAATATGACTGAGCTAATGTGACTAACTTCTAACAGGGAAATAATTATATCTTGTGCTTTGACATTCTCAGTTTCCCATTATATGTGACTTACTAACCCAAAGTAACCTTGGTCTGTCTTTTCCCATTTAATTTTGCAATATTTATTCATTATCTTCGATCTTAGAAATATTTTTCACTTTAAATAGCTTCAAAAACAAAACTTCTTTTATTTTAAGAATTATTGACACACTTGCGGCTTTGTTACTCAAAACATGCACCCCTTGTCCACAACTTAATGACTTGTTGGGTTATAGTTATATATAGTTATAGTCATTTAATAATAATTCATACTGTTTACTCTTTTTGTAGGTTCTGTATATTATCAAATATAATTGTGAAGTGACTGATTTACCTATAAGTGAATACCTTCAAAAAACTATGAAAATATTAAAATTAGTTGGAACATCATATAGTCACTTGACGGCTTCCACGTATATGGAACTCATCATGGTTATACTTAAAAAGTAAGTAATCAAATTGTAATATATGAATATGGATATGAAATTTACAATCTATATAATAATATGCATGTATAAGGTGTGTTTGAAAAAAAAATGAAATATTTTATGGTATCACTATAGATTGTGGATTTTCTTGAATTTAAACAATTTATTAGTTAAAAAAAATGGAAGCAAATAAGTTATGTCGACCCATAGCTTGGAAGTCCATTCTTTCTCTATTATCTTCCTGATTATTTTTCTTTCCCATATACATTTGCTTTGTTAAGAATCCATGTTTCGCCTCCATAATTCACTGTTGGTCTTATTATTGTTTTCTACATGTCACTACTTTTCTTCATTCAGTTGTATTGAAAAACTTCTCGTTGCTCTTTCCTTTGTGGTGGTGTCATTATTATGAACTTTTCGATTCATCTTCTTCGACCTGTAGATTCACTGTCTCTCCCGTTTGTTGAAAGCTTTGCAAATTTTCTTAAGCTGTTTTCCGATGTCTATGTTTGCCAGTAGTTGTGTTGTCTTTGTACGTTGTAGTGTACATGTTCTGTTCAAACCGATTTTACGTCAATCCATTCTAATCTTATATTGAATATGATAGCGGATAACGGATCTCCCTGTTTTATTCCTATGTTGGTCTGGTAACATTTCGATATTATTTGGTTTATTTTTATCTTCGTTTTTATATGTTATAGTGTCATTTGGTAAGACTTATTAGCTTTTTTGGAATGTTAAGATCATTCATATTGCTGTATAAATTATTTTTATTGACAGATTTTTGGGAATTTATGAGAACTGAGTAAATTGGTAGATTGGAGGTTCTTTGTGTTTGCCTCTTGAAAATACGGTCTGTGACTGAACTTTAATATCTAAACCTGCATTGGTAGTCTTCAAACAAGCTTTCTGCATATTCCCTCAAGATTTTTTCTATGGTTTTAGCTATTATTTCATATTATATGTTTTAAAATATTCACAAATCAGAATGAAATTTTATCCAAATGGTTTTGTGATAACTAGTCATAGATATGTAGTGACCTCTTTGGATGTGGTTTCAAGTTATCAGAAATAAAGTCTATTTTACTATTTACTTAGATCTTCAGTTTTTGGAGCTTGGAGAGAAAATCTCAAACCGGAAGCCTGGAAGTTTTTATAACCGTAGTTTTTTATGCTGATTACAAATAAAAAAATATCAAATATTATGCGGGCAGAGTAAAACAGTGAGACCCTTATACAGTGAATTATTAAATTGATTAGGTAAGGGCAGTTATTTCAAGAAAATTAAATCAATGAGGAGATGCATGTCAGGAATAATGTCGAACACATTTTTATTTATGGGAAGAACCAGAAGACGTATGGTGTTAAATTTGGGCAGAGACCTACAGACAGAAGGACTTTTAGCTGCTAAAAACTAGTAAATTACCAGCGAGTTGTGACACTGCACGTCGTAATGATGAAGAAGCTTATTTTTGAGGTATCCTTTTGTACCCACTGTTTTGGAAACAATCGAGTACCCCTTCAAAGCTTAGAATGATTTTTCTGATGTTATCACAATCTAAGAAAACAATCACTATGACCTTAAAGTTCGACTTTGATTTATTAGAATTTTAAGGCGTGGAGAGCCACTGGTTTTGAATTGAGAAGGGTCATGACAATAGATAGATTTGTACATTTCATGAGTTATTTGTGACTTTTTTCAACTTAATATTAATAGGTTATTGGAAATACAATCAAAGCGGTTCTATTAGTAGATTCACAAGTCGGGATTGGTTCAAACTTTCACTTTAATGATTAAATACTTGAATATATGAAAAACGCTTGTTGATATAGATGTAGCATACGTCATTGTTGTTAAAAATTCATCCATATTATTGTTCGATCACAATTTCGTACAATTATTTATATGTTTCTACTAACAATGACTATAAACTTATTTAAATGTGCGCTGGTTGCATTTTCAGATATACGAATTACGAAGACTTGGAAATGTTAAAGAATATTGTCAGAATTCTCTCGAAGCAGATCACATCGAAAGTAGTACCCATAACGGCGATGGGTAGATATTATCAAAGGAGGATGTCATTACTTCTATACATTGTTATAAACAAATTTGAAGAAACTTCATTGACGTATTCAACAGCCGTCAATCAAATACTTTGTCAAATTTATGGAAGAGATTTAGTAATGAAAATATACAGTCTTAATTTATTTATATATTTAAATCAATTACAATCAGGTGAGCATTTCATTCTCCTTCTAGTTTTCTTGTGAATATTGTTGATCAAGTGGTTGAAGTTAATCAAAAGCTCACCACCAAAACCCTCCTTTTATCATTATTGAAAAGTTTGCACTTGCTGGGTTTCACAAATGATGGCTGATAACCCTAAAAGGCTGCATTGGTGAAGTTTTTTGACCTTTACAATAATAATGGAGAAGATTGTAATATTAGACACTCCTGAAACGAAATGACAACAACTGTAAAATTATGTTAAACTTGGCTTTGGAGAGTCTTGACAATACTAATGAGAAGATTGTGACAGGTTATGAGACATACGACACTACTATGTCAATCACAATAATGGATACAAACACATTTTAACTATAAAGTTATGACAACTATTTTTGGGGCCAAAAAGATGTGTTCAGTATGAATATCACCAATGGTTCCAGAAATTCCAACATTGTTAAAAGATGTGTTGCTTGCTTGCCCTGGGACATAATTAATAAAAATTCATATTGTGAAACTTTTTTGACTTTTCGAATTGTTTTGATTACCGCAAGCGCTTGTGTAACTTAATAACTCCTTTAGCAATTATAAAACATTTTCGTACACCTACCATATAATCACGATCTAACTCGTAAGTGAATTTTGTTTTTTTTTTTTAAACTGAAGCAGTGGATTGAGGTGCAGCACTTTCAAACTGGTGTGGAGCTCAAAGAAACTATCATAATTTACTTACTTACCACTCATTGTCAGGAATATTTTCTAAAGAGGGGCCTATCAAAAGTTACAGAAACAAATAATGTACTTCTATCTCGGGCATGGATGGTTTCTGAACATTGTTATCTTGGGGGATTGTTCAAATAATAAAGGAACTCGGAATGTATTGACCAGAGCACCTTTAATTGCTTTCCTGTTTCTACCTTATAGTTCGGATCTAACGCTAAGTGACCTTTGAGGTTTTTTAAAGTAAAACAGTGGATTAAGGTGCAGCACTTCCAAACTGATATGGAGCTCAAAGAAATAATTCCAATTTATTTCCACTCATTGTCAGGACTATTTTCTGAAGAGGGGCCTATTGAAAGTTACAAAAACAAATAAATCAGCACCTTTAAATGTTTAAATGTCTTTTCTCAGCTATTTTTTGTGGTGTTTGTAATAATTCGAGGATCCAAAGGATCATATTATCACAGGAGACTTAGCAAATAAATGTTTAATTTGAAATCAATCGCTTTTATAATCCTTTAAATCTTAATTTATTTTGTGATGCAGGTTTTAAGCACGCACTGTACCAAACAGATGAATTGCAGATACCTAAAGAAATCATCGAACTGTGCGACAGCTTCGGCCGCCCAGCAGTCATCAAACTTTTAACCCAAAGTCATCAGTACGTGAAATATTTTTTAAAGGAAGAAATAAAACACCAGCATTATATAAGGGACGAAGAAAAAGTCCTTTTATTTTTACTTCTTAATTATTATCCTTGCGTCATTCGGCGTTTGCATTTGAGTAATCAGGAAACGTTGAATATGTTCACGAGACTGTGCAACACCGATAACGAAGAATTAGTGAGCGCAGTGATTACATGCATGAGTACGCTTCTATTACATTTGGACTACAGGGTGTTGAAATATGAATCGTTGATGCAGGTTTTGATAGAAAGTGCTTCACCAGCTGCGAGTGATTACAGAAGACTGGCTGTTTGTGATTTTTTGTCTAAGAACTATATTTTATATTGCAACGAAGACAATATTCTGGATGGTAAGTTTGTTTCTTACATTATAAATCTTTTCAACATTAAAACAAGTAGCTATGTGCTTATGTTATTATTTTCTAATTTCACTCATATCCCCCCAACTAATAATCAAATTCTAGCAAATCAGGAAGAAGTGCCTCATGAACCCACACATTTTCCTTGTCACTGGCTTATATAATAATAATACCCCTGTTGAAAGTTAGATATTTTGATATATTACTAATATTATCATGCTTCCATTTTTTTGTTACTGGCTTTAATTATACGCTGCCGAAAGTTAGCTTGATGATTCGGAATGCTGTTCAGACAAAAAAAAATTTAATGTGATTATGGATTCACCGTTACAGACCTGAAAAAAAGGCTTTTATCTGACTGAATATACACATAGATTTGGCTAAAAAACTTTTGTTGTAAATCTTACGCTTTATTTTTTACTTTTTACTGCAAATTTGTGTAAAGATTTTTATATTGACATATTGATAGTTCTCAATTAGCTGAAATTGATGATACTGAATACTTTTGAATTAATACAATTACACAAAGTATCTCATTATTTTGAATGAGTTTTTACCATTAACTTCTTCTAGTTTATGTTTCTACATAGGTTAGTGTGGTAGAAGGGGGGGGTACAAACCGTGAGTTTTTACCACTAACTTCTTCTAGTCTATGTTTCTGCATTGGTTAGTTCGGTAGAAGGGGGTACAAACTGATTAAGAAATCTATTAAACTTAAATTTCGAAACAAATCTTTTATTTTATTTTCTAGGTGATGATCTCCAAATGATGTTGAGTATAGTAATGGTTTTACTAGAGGATGATGAGCTGATAGTCCGAAATGCAATGAGCGAATTTGCTACATGTCTAAAAGACAAATTGTCTCGTGGTAGTGGTACTACCAAACAAACAAAGTAAGAATAAATGTTTATACAATAGAGTATGTAATTTGGAATCAATTTAATATTATTGTTGTTATCTAATTATTTTCTAAAGTATTTTTAATGACTAAATTAATATTTATTTCATTAGGTTGTACTCTAAAGGTCTATCGGGCCCTCAACTTTGGGATTTTTCACTTTCCAACAACCATCGGTCTTTCTCTTCTTTTCCCCCCTTGTCACATATCGTTTCACATATCTATCTTCTGTCATTCTATGTGTATGTCCTTATCATCTCGCTATGAGTGCTTTAACTATGTGGGTTATATTTGAGCGCTTATATAATTCTAATAGTTTGTTCTTCCGTACAAATTTATTTGTATACCTGCAAAATTAACAAACTACCAAATATTAACTAATAATAAATCAATTTAATATAAAATTGAATCATTTTCATAATCAACTCGTTCAGTTTGTTACCCAATTGCTTATATTATGAACTTTTTTATGTTAATCTATACCAAACGGCCTTAGTCGGTGATATGATCTATAAAACATGATATTATGATGACATTATGATATCTTTTGACAGATCTGGTCAAAGATGGGCGGTAATACCAGAAAAGGCTAGAGAAGATCTACTAACGTTAAGTTCCTTAATACTTCCCAGAGAGAGGGCGATATGTTTTTTGTTTGGTTGGTCGTGTCGCTATTTCCCCGATCCTCTGGATAACGAGACATCTGAGGTACAGGTTAGATTATTTTAAGTAGATGAAATAGTAGATTTTTATTTAGAAGCTCCGATTTGGCTTTTTTTCTTGAGTATTGGACAAAATTCTCCGGAATAGAGGAATATCAATGTTTAACCAATTCATTTACAATCTACCAGAATAATAAATTTCTATCCTACTCTACTAGAGTGTAGTGGTAATATGTGTGTCAAGATTTGTCTTTTATTTTCGCTCATTAATTTTAAAGTTGAAGCACCATAAACTGGGATATTCTAATTATGAAAAATGGACTAATAGTTACCTTTGCTTTGAGTTTTAAGGTTCAGTATCATAAAATCCAAACTCGTTTGGGATTTCCTGGAAAAATTGAATGAGCTAGAAAAGAAAAATAAATGGATTCCGGGACACACCAAAGTGATGATAAGCTGGCTAAAGCGGGACAAGAAAAGTTCTTTGTGGGACCTGAATCCTTTTATGGTATCAGCTACAGAACAATAGAAAAAGCATTGGTATAGAAGGTAGATAGGAGTAAAACCAATTATTGGGACAACCTACAGGGACTAAGACAGGCAAGACTCTTCTGGGAAACTATAATCAAAGAAGATATGCTGAATGTATCAACAATCCACGCATACTACCACAAGTCCTATCGGGGCACTATTACTTCAATACACATCTAAAGACACTAGATTTAGCAGATAATGCGACTTGAAAATATTTTACTAGTTGTAATAGACTCAAAAATTAATAAATTAATCATTAATCGTAATCCCATTTTTAATTTGTAAAAATTAATGTTTTGTCTTTGATTTAGCTATTTGAAAGGGGAGAACTGAATACGTACGCAGAAAATAACCCATTCATGGAATACTGCATTGTAGTTATTAATAGACTCCTATGGAATCTCGAAGACGGACTCTCCTACGAAGACAAGTCAATATTCATAGAAGAACACACCCTACTGATAACTACGATTCTTCTAGATGCCCTTACAAAATATCCATCTCCGATGATGTTGTACAAAACCAAATTATCTGTGATATGTGCTTTAAAATCCGCCATTAAATTTCTAGAACGGTTCGATGTAAATACAAATTTTTTAGATGAATTTAGGACGTACATGAATGATACCATATTTGAGTATTTAACTAAACACGTTGTACACAACGATTTGTTCAGTGTTAAATGGGTTTTGAAGAGAATTTATGACCCTGTTTTGAAAACTAATGTTTAAGTCTTCAAACAAACAAACCAGATATTGACCTTTAATGTGATTATTTCATTTTATGGGTCCAAAAAGTTTTTCTTTATAACCATTTAATCAAAATTATTGGCAAAAACTCAGTTATTTCTGTTTGCTCTTGTATTCATATTTATTTTTGAAAATTAACTGATTAAAAAAATGTTTCACAAAAAATTATGTATCAAAAACTGGTACATATATCCGCTTCTAATTCAATCATTAATATTGGTCAATCCTGGTCTATCGATGTTAATAAAAAGTTGTATAAATTTCACGTTTTAAATATGTTGTGCAAAATTGAGTGACTAAAATAATTATTTAAATACAAAGTTGATCATGAATGGAATAAAAATAATAACGTTTGTTGGAACAGCGAAGCCTTATCTCTATTTTTATTTATACTTTTGACGTGGATTATATACTTTTTTAAGGAAATTTATATTTTATATTCACATTACAACCTTTCTAATTCGAACAGACTATTGGTACTGATGAAAAAAGAAAAATTAGATAATTTCTTGTTATTCGTGAAATAGAATAATTAACAAAATATTAAGGTGTAAAAACAATCACTCAGTAACACTCCCTTTTAGTTTGGCAAAGAAAATTGTAAGAGAGTTTCCCTCAAAGCTTGTTAATTAAGAAAATTCCTTTATATAATTTTAAACCTCACGTTGGCTTTTTTGTACTTCCCTGATATTCCCTAACAACAACTCATTCTTTTTTTACTATCATTATCTTAAGTTTTCTGTGGATTATACTATCATTGGTTAAAATTATATCAGATGGTTCCAACACCCAAATGTCCGTTCTTTCATTATTTTGAATCTTTTAGTCAAACTTATACCTGGATTGTAATTTCTAGTACTTATTCGACTTTTTTTATATCAATAACAACTCATTATTTATCACCGGAATCCTTTAGTCGAACTTTGTACCTATATTGTAGTTTCTAGTACTTATTCGACTTCCACAACTTTTTTACTTAATCTAGTTATTAGAATACCATCTTTATGATCATTGAATAACTTTTTAATATTTTCTGGAGTCCAAATCCTATTTTTGCAAGAATTTCCGCCGACTGAAAGAAAAAGGCAAGGAACACAATAACACAATTTTAATGAGAAGAATGGGCTTGTTTATTTTTCAAAAGTTTGTCAAATCGTAGTGTTATTTTTGAAACGTCAATAATCAAATCATTTTCTAATTGCAGTCTATTTCTCTTTTTAGTCTTAATGTCTACCATTGCAGAAAACGTCAGTTCACACAAGTATAAAGTGGCGAATGGCACTAATAATTTTAGAGCTTCCCTTGCTAGCTCTGAATATTCGTGTTTTATTTTCATCCAAAACACGTCGACATTTTGGGAATAAAATTCCATTTTAAGCATGCCATCAGCAGCTAAATCTAGAAGAGTTTCTTTCATATTTGTGGTGACATCAGCCAGATCTATTGACTTGTCCAAAAAAGGGTTTAAAATCCATCTTCGCCCATTGTCAGCTTCAGAGTGCAAGTCTGGAAAGTATGTCAAAAGTTTCTCTTGTAAATTATGCAAGCTCTGTATCAGGCAAGGAATGTGAGCCATTTCTACAAGACTTTGGTTTGATGCGTTATCTTCAATAATCTTCTGAACACATGGAAAAGACTCAAATATATTGTTTTGCAGAGAGGATGACCACAAACGAAGTTTTGCGTGAAATGCTTTGACTTTATCTTTAGCTGTTCAAATATTTTCTTCTCGGCCTTGGAGGTGCTTGCTCAAATTATTATGGTGGCTTAAAAGGTCTGCCAAAAATGCTAATTTCATGAGCCAAATAGGGTCACAAAGACGATTAGCATATTCAGATTTTGGATCTTGTAAGAACATTAATAATTCAGCTCTCAGTTCTAGAACTCTTGTCAATACCTTTTCTTTGGATAGCCACCTGGCTTCTGTGTGATAAAGGAGATTTTGATGAAGCGAGCCCATATCTTCACAAACGATTCTAAATAGCCGGGTTTGCAAGGCTTTACCTTTGATAGAATTCACATTCTTAGAAATAGAATTCTTATTACCTCCTTGAGCACGTCATTTAAATCAGAAGGTACTACCTTAGCAGCTAGAGCCTGTCGATGAAGAAAACAGTGACAGATTTTAATTTCGCAACGAGTCGCTATTTTTGCCAGTCATAGCTTTAGCGCCATCGCTACAAATAGCGATACATTTTTTCCAATCAATATCGTAGTCGCAAGTGTTTTCTAAAAACATATCGTACAAACACTGGCCAGAAGTGCTTTACAAAATAAGATTTCTTCCATGATACTCTTTGTCTGTTTCAAAGCGCACAAATACTACAAACTGAGCACTATCTGAAACATCTGTAGATTCGTCAAACTGCATAGCAAAAGGTTTCCTGTACTTTAATTTTTCGATTACTTGTTCTTGAATATCATTGGCCATATCATTTATTCTGCGTGAAATTGTATTATCAGAAAGTGGTATGTTTTTTAACTTGTTTGCCTCCTACTTATTGACCATAATTTCAACCATATTAAGAGCTGCTGGTAAAATAACATTTTCGGCAATTGTATGTGGTTTCCCTGCTTTAGCAACTCGATACGCGACTTTGTAGCTAGCTAATAATGCTGACTCATTGACACTGGATGCCTGGAAATAAACAAAACAATATAAAAGTGAATAGTCAATAAAAATTAAGCACGCGGAACCTTTGCACACCAAAATTAAGTTTAATAAAAAGTTGTATGCAAACAACAAAGAAGTAAACATCATAAAACAGCAACAATTAGGAAAACACTATTTTATTTCCTGAATCATAGTATTTGCTGCCGACTAAGAGCTTTCAACTTTCGTGCAAAAAAATCCAACAGCTTATCAGCTTCTTTTTGATGCTTGGTTGTGAGATGCCCTATAAGCTTTGACGTTTTCATACTCTCACATCGCGATAAAACATTGCCGCAAATTACACATTAAGGTTTATGGTTTATGACTGTCAACCTGTATTTCAAATAACTGTCATCGTAATGTCTATTTTTTTCGGGTTTGATTCACTACCAGCGCGCGGAGCACTTCCTGTCGCCGCAACAACAATACGGTGTGGCAACGTCGCCGTCGCAGTTTTGCTCGCGTGAGGTGGCATACAAATTAACCCTTTCAGGGCCGTTGACAAGACGTTCCCGACACGAACAAAAATTGTCTGCGGGACCACTGTCGATCATTTGCGACACCTTAAAAAAACAAAAAACTCACCCAGGCCAGTGTCGGCTACGTCTCGTTCAGTATTGCATGTCCCCACAGACCAGTGTCTGCATATTCCGACACCGTCGAGCATAGGCGACAACGGGCTGTCGGGCAAAATCGTTACAGAACAAGCGCAATAAGCGAAAGTGGGACTTATTACACCTATTATTAAGGTCGTTGTGTTGAAAAAGGCACTAGTTGCGTGTTGTGTGCATTGTTTTGGGTTTTCCACCTTGTTATCGTTATTCAAAACATTGTGCGGTATGGATGACGCTAGAGCTGGTCCTTTTCAGGAAGGAAGTGCACGAAATAAACGAAAAATAATTGAAGGAATTAGTGGTAATTATTGTGGATTGACTGCGGAGGAAGTCCGGAATTTGTCTAAGTACGCTATAAGTTCTGATGAAGACGAACCCAAGGATCCCTTTGATGACAGTGGAAGCGATTTTATTCCCAGTTCGGAAAGCAGTTCATCGGAGTCTGAATTTTTAGAAATGTCTGATGTTGATGGTAATACCGGTAATTCGAATGAAGAGCAGGAGCTGAATAATGTCATAAAAATAGACGAGGCCATGAATGTTGAAAATCTTGAAATAAAGTGGACAAACTCTGAGTTCATACCGAAAATTTTTGCATTCAACAATTCTAATAGCGCGTTACAAAATCGTAATTTGAATAGTGAGAGTATCGAAGTAGATTTTTTTATGAGTCTTTTGTCGGAAGATATTATGAACGTTATTGCCATCGAGATAAATAGGTATGCTCTTCAGAAAGCTGCACCTAAGTGGAAAAACGTGGACGTTCCCGAACTATACGTATTTTTCGCTATGACCATGCTTAAGACACGTACGAAAAAATCAAACATCAAGGAGTATTGGACCCAAGATACCTTACTCAGCACTCCGGTTTTTGGAAAGACTATGTCAAGAAACCAAAATTAAAATGTTTTTTAATTCCGTCGGATATAGCCGACACTGGGCCATATAGCACTGCAAAAAGTCCGGTACCCAGGCAAATTTCGTCAGTGACACGTAGGTCCCGAAAGGGTTAAGTCGCGCGTAGCTTTACCAACTTACCTTGTACCTACTTTCAACTCTCGCGGCTTGTAGAGTAGATCTGAATATAAATAGATAAATGTATCAAAATAGAAAAAATCATTAACGTAGTCTTTTAATTAAATTATATTATTGTTTAGTTTTTCTATGACACAAAGGGGTCGCTAGAATTTTTCAACTTGTAAAGGGGTCGCGAAATCAAAACAAATTGAAAAACACTGCACTAGTATATATCTGACATTTTTAAAAATGGCAACACAGCATCAATCTTATCAGAAAGTGATTCCCCATGTACTGTTAACTAATGGACAACAAATTTCTTGAATGTATGAAGCTATCTAGTACTATCTTGGGAATTGTTTTTTCTGTAGAAAAGCTTTTTCTCACAAAACTACTCCTATTTATCGTAGTATATATATATATATATATATATATATATATATATATATATATATATATATATATATATATATATATATATATACATTCCCAACAAACGGTTAACTAATGGATACCAAATTTCTTGAATTTTTGTAGTCATCTAGTACTACCTGGTGAGTCGTTTTTATCTGTATATAATGTAATGTTTCTGTAGAAAAACTTTGTTTTTTCACACAAAACTACTCCTAATCATTGTAGTATATATATATATATATATATATATATATATATTTACATTCCTCTCATAGGGTTAACTAATGGATACCAAACTTTTTGAATTTTTGAACCCATCAGTGCCAGCTCGGAAATCGTTTTTTTTTGGATGTTTTTGTAGAAAAACTTTGATTTATCACATAAAAATACAACCAGTGATTATAGTATATATATTTTTTACATTTCCCACATAAAAATACTCCCATTGATTGTAGTGTATATATTTTTTACATTTCCCACATACGGTTAACTAATTGATACCAAATTTCTGGAAATTTTGAAGCAATCTACTAATAGCATGGGAGTCGTTTTGTCCTGTTATATTTTTATAGAAAAACTTCTCGTTCTCCCTTTGATTGTAGACCATTTATTTTTTACATTAACTTCAGCTTGTTCTTGTAGAAACTATGTAAATACCAATACCATATACTGCTGAAATTTTTGAATAACTTTTTTTGAATAAATTTGGATTTTTTCTTTTTTTAAAGTTATGTACTCTCTACTATTTTTTGTTATTGGTTGGACAAAGTACCAAAAAATGTGATAATAAACTTTAAAAAAAAGCGAACTCCATAAAAGAATACCGTTCTGTATAATCAAATTTGTTTGTAGGAGAAAAATCTGCAAACAAGTTTGGATTAAGAGGTTGCACTGTTCTGTTGAGCTGCTGAAACTCGGTTTCTTCTACTTTTTATTTTACCAGTATCTATTCAAGTTTTTTTTATATTTCTCTTAATCAAAAATATCCATCAAATTATTTTTTTGGTCACTTTATTTGGTTTTTTTAGTGGTCACTTCATCTGAATGTCTTATCTGATATTTTCAGTGGTTTGAATTCAGTTTGTGATAAAGCTGATAGTCTTTTTTCTGTTAATTCTTGTAATTTATTTAAAAACTCATCATTATTAAATTTGAGAAAGTAATTGATGTAATAGGAATATCTTAAATAGAGTTTACTTTTCCTTTTAGTTCAACTATATGGAAGCTAGACAATTCGACATTTCGAAATATCTGATGATAATTTATTTTATTTTTCCTATTTTCTTTTAGATATTTCTTGCACTGTAGCTTTCAGTTTTTATCAGATTTTATTCCTTTTTATTAAGGGTTTATTTTTATATAATGTATCATTTCCAGTTTTTTTTACCGTAACTTGCTACATTGCTCCTTCTTAAAAATCAGCTGGAGTACTATTCAGAACTTTTTTCATTTACAACATTTATTATCTTTATTCAACAAAATTAACTTCTTAATAAACTGCCAGTTCACTACTGGAGAGTATTTTAAATGTTTGTGGGACATAGTTTGTATATTTTTCTGTTTGGATATGTTTGATATTTTTTTAAAGATTAAACTCTTCGATTTTAATTTAATAATAATTAATTTAAATATTATTTATTGCATTAAATGAAAATCAAATATGAGATACAAAAAATTCAACTTTTTATCTACACATTCTGACTTGAATTATTGTAAACAGCGTCATGAAATTAAAAATGAAAAGTTGGACATTAAATTAAGTAAAAAAAGTGAAGTGTAAAATGTTTGATTGTATGTCGACCAAACTTACTTTTAAGTATTATTAATTCAGTGTTTATTTCAAACATTTAAAATTTAGTGATCGTTATTACTTTCGAGCCTTGAGTGTTATTGAAAGATTTTTATCATCGATTGTAATTTTGTTTTTATTAAGATAAATATACTATTTTAATACTATAATAAGTTTTTTTGTATTTATTATACATCACTCGATTTTATTAATTTCCTAAATTTTCTGTATCAAATTCGGTAAAAAATTGAAATCATATGTGGTTGAAAAATAGAATTTTTGAGTTTAATTTTTTTTTAAATATAATTTCGACCAAAATCTTAATTTTTGTCAAACAATAATTATCTCATTTTCTTTTTGTCAAAAATTGGATTTGATCAACTGGTTTTGATTCAAAATTCAATCTCGATAGACTTTTCTAAATTTAATTTGTTAAACATCGGCTTTGCTGAGTTTGATTTCAAAATTGGTTTTCTCCAATAAACTTGGTTTAAACATTTCTTCTTTAAGTTTAATTTTACCAAAAATTGGTTTCCCTTGATTCCCTTAATCTTAATATCAGCTGTTATAGCCTTCGGTCAAATTAGTTTCTTCCTAGTTTGATGAAAACTTAATTTTTTCAGATTAATTTTGATCAAAAAATAGCTGTTCTGATCGAATTTGGTCAAAATATTCCTAGTTGAATTCAAGCAAGAATTTAATAATTTCAGCATCGTTGTTTTTAACGGGATCCATTGGAAACGGCTGAAAATAATGGTCTTTTTTTTGAGGATCGATGTATGGGGTTAATGAAAAATCATAAATACATTCAATGCTAGTTTATTTTACAAGATCAGTCATATACACTCACAGATTTGATATTATTAGTATTAGCATAGAAAAATCGACCTTTCCATAAAATCACGTTTCACATTGTATTTAATGGACATAAATATTTTAAAGATGCCATGATAATTTAGGAAAATATGTTTAAAATGGTGATATGAAATTAATGATATGTGAGAAATGAAATACGATACACCAACGGCCACCAAAATTAAATATGATTCAAATAAAATTTATTTCAAAGTAAATAAATAAGGCAAAATCCATCCAAGGGTTGTTATATTTTACTTACATCTGCAAAACATTTTATATATAATGGGTATTAAATTGTTCCAAAGAGGTATCAAGAACTAATCCATGGGTCCTACCTAACCAAATAAATTTATATAAATTAACTGAACAAATTATTTTTGAATTTTCTTTCATTACATATTTTACAAACTAAAAATTGATATAAATGGAAATAACCAAAAAAATTATTGAGAAAAAACAGAACATAATTTTTATTTAAGCTCCATTAAGAATTCTATATGATTTTTGCTTAGAATATAGGGTACTATTTTAAGAATTTTGTCGTCTGGAAGCATAGTCGACCAACTCCTCAATTATCGGAAAATTGTTTATTGTCATTTACTAACATTCCCACCCATTGGCAACGAGAAACCATAACAAAACCAGTCAAAACCGTGCGTTTTGAGGGTTCCTGCTTACCATAACGCATTTTGACGACAGCTTAGTTCAGAAGTTTTCTCATAAACCACTTTCAAAATACTAACTACTAGTTTCAGTTGATACGTTTATACCATATTACCAACTCTAACTATGGAAATTCGAGTACACTCTTGTTGTAGAACTTCCTGTGGACCTCTGGGGGTGCACCTGGACCACATTGGGTATCACTGGTTTAGTTTACATCTTTGCTTGCCGACTGAAAGTTGTGTGATAATGAAGAAATTCGTTGCTGCTATGCCTGCAAGTCAAGACAAAATGAGGCAGGATCCATTTGCATGAAAAAAGAACCAAGAGAAATTTTTAAGGTATGTACTCGTACTGACTTTTTCATCTCCATCGGAGTTTTACTCTCATTTCCTAATGTAGTGTTGAAAGATCGTCTTCATGATTTCTTAATGGTTTTTACGTTTCTTTTTACAGACACTGCTCTACTGGAAACCTGAAGAAACCCCAATGAGGGAATTCATCTACAGCTGACCATTGTAGCTCTCTGAGGGTGAGTGATATAAACAAGTTTCACTAGCGTTTTATGATCAACCTGACAAACAAATTCAACAAAAACTTAGAGCCTCTCCCTCTCAAACGTCGTAACAGCCAGCGTAAACCAAAAACCATGAGTGTGAAGTACTTTATTCAAACGCCCTCTAAGAAGGTTCCTGGTATTCCTGTGATTGCTTTCATAAAATCGTTCATGTATTTAATCTCATTACTGTCGCAGTCAAGACTTCTGTGAGACATTACTTCAGCACGAATGAAAAACTTGTGGCATATGTACATTGAACACCGAGTGGAGTCGACTGGAATCATTCATACGTTCTAATGCATGATATTCGATACGAGAAAAAGCGGGCCTCATCTCCTAAAGGAGAAGAGAGATGACCTACTTATCTGGGAGTTTCGACTGCCGAAAGAACTTTGCATTACCAAAAATACCAGACCAAACGGGTGATGTTTATGGTGTAATATTGGTTGGCACGCCATGCGCCTATGGACCTGAAGAAGATAAGGGTAATTTTTCCCATTCCTGGATTTTTATTCATTTCTCTAGATGGGGTTTTGACAAAAATTTTCGTTGATCCCGCAGCTTATGAAAGCATTGGAATTGGAATAGTTTTTAAGCGGGAAGAGACTATACCGAATGGAAGCAGGCTATCAATGTATGTAAATAAGCTGCTGGGATAAACGGAATAAAATGGGGAGAAATAGAAGAGCAACAGATATGGAGTAATAAGCATATGGCATAACCCCCAAACAAACAGTTATACACCGCACAGTAAGACGGCTTAAAATTAAATAAAACTTAAACTAAAAAGAATATTATTGATGCCGTAGTTACGCTCCTAAAACTTCGTGATGTGAGAAACTTACTGACAAAACATTATGGGCCATATTGGGATAAAGACGACATTTTGACTGATTTGGCTGGTAACAAAGAGACCTGAGGAAGACGATTTAGCCCCTCGAGTATAACGTTTCGATCAGTTACATAGAAATATAGTGGATGATTTTGTCGTTATTTTGAGCTTTAGTTTGTTGCAAAACCAGCCAAATCCTATCTAAAAGTTTGAATATCCTTCTCGCACCTTCCCTCAGATTTTGTTATGGTACTTCAAAATCTACTAACCTAGGGACAGATCAACAACGAGAGATTTAGATCGTATCTCAATTCCCGTGACAAAAAAATCAGTTCTCCTGAAAAATGTTTGTTATGCAACCCGACGACACAATTTAAAACAATCACAGTTGTCTCGTGGATCTGTAGCTTCTTTACACCATGAAAGAATCTTCCAGTACAGTTCTCATGGAATAACAAATGATTTAGTATCACTAAACTGTGCGTCTTTAGCTTTCTCTAACTAACTACAAATAAGGTGTGCATCTACATAGTATACCATAATGGTAAGTCGATATTTAGAATGAAAAGTATTAATTTATTTTTTTCTTCGACTTCAGGTTAAATCAACTTTGTTTTTTTTTAATTGAACAGTTTTTGTAACATCTTCGATGAATTTCAATATAACTTTATTCGAAACATCGTAAGCCTATGGTAGTAATAGTAGTAAAGTGGTTCAAGTGAACACCCAGGGGTTTGATAAGAGACAAGAAGCATTGTTAGATCTGTTCCTCACAATCCTTTACAATTTGTAGGAATATGGTAGAAATTTATAAACACCAAAACCAGTGGCCAAAGAGGAAAAAAATTTGGGAACCTCTAGTCATATAAGCAAAACTACCAATTACAGCAAAAGGCTCGAAATAGTAGTGCTAATATTTGGGACCAAAAACCCCAGAAAAATAGCCTCATTCGAAAGTAGAAAAATGAGATGCAGAATCATGTATAAAATATCTTTGTAGGTATAGGTACGAAGCGACCAAATCGATCTACTAAAACATATGGAACGAGATACAAATTTAATAATTGGGTGTTGGTAGAAAAAATTGAAACCTCAAGACCATTATATGCATCGATTATTTTTTTCAAAATTTGTGGATTCGTTAATAGACAAAATTGCCGTATATTGAGTGAAATAATTTCATTATGGACAGAAAAATGCACCGTTTGGTGGTGTTTACACGCTGAAAGCATTATTAGATTTCTCTAAAAAAAAGTTATATAAAAATGGTTATGGCACCATTAACAATGATGTCCAAATCAAAATTTGGCAATAAGTTGATTTCAAGTACCACTCAATTGGCCTCCAAGATCTCATGAATTGACACATTTTGATTATTTCCTGTAGGTCGACGTGAAGTAAACAGTTTATGCTGATAAAAGTGACTTAAAATTGAGCGTCAATAACAGCTGTAGTGACCATATACTATTTTCAAATCTTAATGTAATTTTTGTGTTTTATGTTTTTAATTTGTATTTCTGTTCAAAATGTTCTTTTTTTAATAATTTTGAGCATTGTTTTAATGTAGGATTACTTATAACCGTGGTGGTTTAAGAAACAGTGAGTAATGACACATCTGGGAACGAAAAAATATGAAAATGAAAGGATATGAAAAAGAGAAATATCAGCACCATTGCTTCATAGTTGAAAGCTAATAATAATAAATATAACAAGTTATCAAAATTGATGAGGAAATATATAAAAGTGTTCTTGCTAATCAACTTTTCCTTAAAATTATATCCGATTCTCTCCATTGTAAAATCTATAGATGCAAAAAACAAATATCGTTGAAAAAATTATAGAGATTATCTAAAAGTTTGATTTTTTTAGCAAATTACAGTTATTATACATACAATATATATATTTTACAATACAGCTCAATAATTAATATCTGCATACTATGTACAAAGTAATCGCTATATAATTTAGGGGGTAGTATTGAATTTTAAAACCTTAATACAATAATACGACTTAATGAACACACTGTTTACACCACCACTACACCAATACTCATAATTACACTGTCTGACGCGCGTTTCAATAACCAACTTATCGTCTTCAGAGACTGAAGGTAAACTTACCATGTAATTGTGTGTTGGTGTAGTGGTGGTGTAAACAGTGTGTTCAGTAAGATTATCACCAACGGTTCCAGAAATTTCAACTCAATAGTACGACTTATTCGACTAAACAAGTATCGATGATTAATGAAAAGAGCTATTTTAATTAATGAATTAATGAATTCAATCAGAGCTTAAAGACCAATTATTATGCATTCAATAGCACAACTTTGTTATTAAACAAAAGTCAATGTCCTTCGATTTTTTTACATAACCACACAGTGTCTATAGGAAGCTGAATAAAACTTAAAAATGTACCAGACAAAAACAATTGGAAATCGTAATGCTGCAAAAGAGAAGTGGAGCAAAGGAATGAAACAATATGGACTGCAAAAGACAGAAATAATTAAAATATCAAACATACCAGAAGAAATAACTGTGAAAGTACAATAACATGAAAAGAAGAGCTTTAACAAGTTAAAAATAATTGTAAGACCTAATAGAAGAATTGACGAAAAAGAAAAATAGAGCAACGGTTGAGGTGATTTAAGTAAGAATGAAAGAGGACAGAACATTTAAGTTGTTATGGGAAACCAAAATAACCAAAAAAAAAAAGTTCCAGAATTGAAGTGAGAATTGGAACAATACTAACTGAGGATGAATATATAAAAGACAGAAATAATGAAAATATCAAACGTACCAGAAGAAACTGTAAAAGTACAAAAAGAAGAGCGTTAACTAGAGTATCATGCCAAAAGCCAAAATAAACAAAAATAAGATACAAAAGTGAAATAAAGAAATGTAATATTACTGAATGAATTAATGGAACTATCAAACATACCAGAAGAAATAATTGTGATAGTATAATAACATGAAAAGAAGAGTTTAACAAGCTTAAGTATCTGAAAAGAATTTTAAGCCCAGATGGAAGAATTTACAAATACAAAATGAAAATCTACTAGTTTGTACCACTATAAATACTGATCAATGGTTGCAAATTTGTTAACCAACATATTGAAGCAGGAAATAATAACGTATGAAATGAAGATTCTGAGAAAAATAGCAAAGGTTAAAAGACTAGATTAAATAAGGAATGACATAATTAGATGTGAATTAAACTTATTGAGTGTAGTGCAAAAAATTAAACAAAAGTTGAGATGGTTTGGTAAGATTGAAGACAGATCAGTTAAGGTGATATGAGAAACGAAAATGAATTAAAAAGAAGACCCTGAAGAAAATGGAATACGGAAATGGCAAACAACTTGAAAAAAATAGGATTGAATTGGAGACGGGCTAAACAGGAAGCAAAAATTGAAACCAAATGGAGTAGAAATATTACCTATATTCCTACGGTAGAGTAAATTACAGATAAGTACATGGAATATTTATAGATACCAGAACTACATTGATACATTAAACTGAATAAGCGATTATTAGAGAAGTTGTAACCTATGGTAATGAGACATGGATTTAAGACTACGGCAGATAAAAAATACTTCACGGATTTGAAAAAAAAAGTAATAAAAATATTTTATGATGATGATGATGAGAGGATATGATTACAAAATAATTCACATTTTCGGAAAATCCAGCATGATCAGCGGGCTCAATTCCCAAAAGCTAAAGAGAATACGGTATTTGCCAGAGGTAAAAAATAAAATTATTCAGATTTTTATTTATTGCTAAAATTCTCAAAAGTTTTTTTCTTTAATATTTGTTAAAAATTATAATAATAATGAAAGAAATTCATTAATTTAAACAGTAATCTGCTAGTGACGTCACTAAATAGTAAACTCCTGATTCCTTATGATTTACTTTGTTTCGACTATCAGTGAATTAATAACTTTATTTTTTTTGGGTTATATGTAAGTTTATAACTAATTTAAGTTTTTTCTTAAGTATTTTTATTTTGAATTAAAAAGATTTACAATAAAAAGTAGATAGATGTTAATACTAGATGCAATTATGGTGGCAGGCTTCTTTGTAGCCTATTATTTCTGTGCTGTTAAATTTATAAACGTTAAAATTTCAATGTATGTATATAATTATTTGCTTGATGGATTGTTCTTTTATTTATTAACGTTAAAGTTATGATATTTCGGTTACTTAGGTTAAGTTCATTATTTCAATTTATTTTAAGGTTAGAAAAATAAATATAACAATTAATACTTACATTACACAAATATTAATTGGAGTTATAACACAAGTTACATGGATTTGTTCAAACAAGATGTAACCACTTTTTTCGTTATTTTAATGCTGTTTTTAAGAAAGTATCAGTACACTGAGGCACTAAATACCACTGATAACATATTTTATGACACAAAAATAAATAAACAGTAAAGAATGCCGTTAACTATTCACAAGTTTACTATGTACTGACTCATTGCATCATAATATTGATAATGAGCGTTTTTTAGCGGTAAGTTTAAACCAAAAACTTTAAAAATTGATTTTAAATATGATAATATAAAATATAATAATTTTGCATGACATAAATCATTTAAACCACTTGTCAAATACTTTATTCTCAAAGTAATAAGAAAAGCTAGAGACAAAGTGTGCGGAAAATCAAAGCTTACATCAAGCTGTAATATCAGGTGGAAACTAATTAATGATAAATTAGTTAAGCGTAAATTTTAATTGTTTTAAGGTTATAAAATTAATATCAATCCCATATTCACTAAACAACAGCTAAGTTCCTTTCGTAGGAACTAAATAATTGCGCTAAGCCACATATTCTCAATAATAATAATAATAATGAGTTAGAGGGAGATTCCAAAATACTAAAATGTTAATCATTGGTTGCGAAATGCATTACAACATTGAAATAAACATGATTTAGTTAAGAAGGAATGTGAAAAGCAGCGTTTGATAAAATTTAAATTTTCTTTATACAGAGTCGATAAAAAATTGATTATACAGTAGTATTTCGCACTCTCCCCTTTGATTTAGATACTTTACTTGGCATATAAGCAACACATTATAAATATATGACTAAGAAATACTTTGATCTCGAGTTTTTATATTGTTCAATAAAACAAAGAATAACGTAAACACTTAGAAAAGAAAATTAAAAAAAAGTAAATATATATATTTTTTCATTTATTAGCTAATTTATAAAAATATTATAAATGTACATACAAACAGAAGAGAATATTGCGTCAGGTCGTCGAGGTTTGTAGAGACTTTCTCAAAAACTTGCGTAAAGAAAGAGAAAATTATTAATTAAGAGTATATTTTACGGAGAAAGTTAATTATGTAAATATGTTAATATTTAAATTTATAAAATAATAGCATTTCTATGAGTAGATGTAATCGATTTGATCAATAAAGACACAACTCAAAAATATCACAGTTCAACGCTAAAAAATCTGAGCTGATTGAAGAAACATGAGTAATTGATCCAAAAACAATGTTTTTTTCGGTGCTCAAGCAAAATATACATATAGAAAAAAAATTCTCACCAAGTTTGAGTTCTTAATATCAATTTTAAGTACTTACAATTTGAATATAAAGTTTTACCATTGAAAAAATTGGTGTTATGAGCTCAATCTTGGTGAGAATTTTTTTTTACGAAAATAAACTACCCTAATGAGTAGGTTATAAGATATCAATATACTACAAGCTTCATCAGAGAGGAAAGCTTAAGTGATAAGTACCTTATATTGTAAGATAGTGATGGAATAGTGAATAATACTTGTAGTGCAACAAGACTGTCGTAACTTTTAAAAGAATCCTCGTTGATGCGATTTCGCCCAAGTATATATTACTCCACGCTACACTTTTAATACTGGATAATACTTGTGTCATAACAAGATGGTCATAATCTTCATACCAGGGTAATTTTGGCCAAAAACCATCTCAATCAATCAAAAAGAAAAACGACTAATTCAGGGAACAATATCAAAATCTGAAAATATTAACTGGATATATTCTATAGACTTTATCAGAGAGGAGCTTTAATTTTTGTAATATCGTAAGTCCCCATAATGTATCACAACAAGACTTTTACACCAAAATAATTTTTTTAAAACCATCTTAATGGAGAAGAAAACATTTTGGAGAAACAATTGTAATATATAGGATGAGATAGCAATGGTATAGATGGTAATATTTGTTTTATAACAAGACTGTCATAATTTCTATATTAGCATAGTTTTGGCAAAAGAATATTATCTAAAAACCAACTTAATCGAAAAGAAGAAAGAGTTTGAAAATACTTGTTTTTATTTGTCTTACAAACTAAATTTAAAAACATAACTCAAAATTATTTTAAACCTGCGACACTGAATAATTGGGGGGTAAGTGTATGGTTTATACTCTTAAAATCTTTCTTGTTACAAATAACAATTAATTAGGTATATGAACGAATTGAAATCTTAAAAATAGTGCAGTATAGTTTGAGAATACTTTTATCTAAACAAGACTGTCGTAACTTTTTATAAATATAATGATTATAGGTCAAAAATAATATCTTTAAAAATACTTTTTGTAAATTTATACCAGAAATTGTGAATCAGATGAAATATTGTGAGCTGGATATGTGTAGGTAATAGTGACATGAAAAAAATTATAAAAAATATAAATTTGAAAAAAGCCTCTATGAACCTTCAACCGTCTATCAACGTCTATCAATTTTTTTTTAAATATTGCATAAATAATTTACAAAAATATAATCAATCTTAAAAAATTGATGCTCTTCATATCCTTAAGTTACTACCATCGAAATTTTTTAGTTCTTTTATTTCCTTCTTTTTTATTCTTAAGTATTAAACAACGAATATTCTATATAGGAAGTTGGCACAAAACCTTCCATATCACCTAACATACGGCGCACGCGCGTCCATCCATCACCCTGATCCAACTCGATAAGGTGGAGTTCTTCGTCTTGCGCCATTGGGATACTACCCTCGCTTGTAGCTAGACAATAAAAAAATATACAATTCATATGATAAAAATAAACAGATACATTATAACTAGTTAGTAGATAATCTCAGGAATCTGTACAAATAAAAAGTAAAGGAGAATTAGAACAATCAGAAAATTTGAGAAACATATAAAAAGCGAAGATGGAATATAAAGAAAGTTTGTTCACAGATGCCAAAGATGAGTATGAGTTTTCACAATTTGAGAAAAAACGGCAGTTATTATCAATGTTTCCAACATTTTGTTGTAGTATATCCCAGGAAAATAGCCAATTGATATCAGAAAATGTGGAACTAATAGATGAAGCTAAAATTAATGCACCAATTAATGAATTTACTCAATGAAACTCAAAAGATAGCAAATTTCAGGAATCTGTAGAAAAACAAAGTAAAGGAGAATTAGAACAATCAGAATATTCGAGAAACTTACAAAAAGCGAGGTTGGAATATATGAGTTTGTTAGAAGATGCCAAAAGAAGAAGTTGAATCATTAAATTTCAGGAATCCCTAGAAACAAAAAGTAAAGAAGAATTAGAAAAAATCCCATAGTCACCACCTAAAGAAAAAGTTGAATGTACCAACCAAGACTAAGTTCAGGGGTTTAAAGTTCTTATTAATACTGAAGTAAACTGTTTACCTTGGGTCTCTGAAGATGATAACTTGGTTATCGAAACGATCATCAGACCATGTGATTACAAAGGTCTGTCTGATTATTTCATAAATCAGTTTATTAACCGACTCGAAGGACCAGAAAGTGTGAATGGTTGTAAATGAATAGTGTGTTAAGTACTGATAACACCAATTGGTTCTAGAAGATCTAACTTACAAGAGGTTCTAAAACATGTTATTTATAGAAATATTTCTGGTCCCCATTGAAAGTTTTGTTTTTAAATATTTAAATAATTGTAAATAAAATAGAATGTTACCTTCGAATGGATACAATGCTTTACAGGTTCCAATAGATGGCAGCATATCTGCTTCATAATATTCACTTTCGACTCCATGTCCGTCGTATTGATCGGGGTCTGAATCAGCACCAGGAAGGGATGTATGCGAAGTACCAAGGCCACTTTCGGGACTATTTGAACAACTATGTCAAAATATTTGGTCGGATCAAAATGTCAATATGAATTTTGAATTTGGTGAATTTTATTAAGAGGAACCATTGATTCATAAGTAATTTTTACTTCTAATATAAGCACAGAAAATCATTTTTTATTATCATAACTACTGCGTAAACAAAAGTAATTATTTTTTTGTATGTAGACATATTTTTATGTAAAGTGAAATCGACCGAAGGCAATACACATAAAAAACAAAGTAGGTTTACAGCTGTAAATTAATTTTTGAATTATATACAATCCTCATCAATGGTGTGTATCTATGAGTCTCGGTAGGATATGGTACAGGGAAGATTCCAGCTTAGTAACATGTCAACGCTTCATCCCATTATCCGATAGCCCCAAAGACATCAAGAACTGGGTAAATCAGAAGTTAACACATCAATCAATAAGTCCAGGATCTATATTTAAGACATGAGAGGCTAGATATTCATTAAATTAATTCCCAAGGCTTTTACAATGATTCTTTACCATACTTATATAACGATTTTTCGGTATCAAAAGAGAATTCTGTTATAGCGATAACTTTCTCATTTAATTGATAATTCTTCCCTTGAACCGTTTTTCAGGTATAAAAGTAGTTAGTTGTCGCTGGTTTTTGGTAGCCTCTTTTGGAAGTCCTATTCGTTGAGGACATATCAGTTGATGGTTGATTTTCGAGTCAACCCTTTGCCTCAATGGTATTTTTTCCAAGAATGTATATCTATGGAGTCTCTTATATTAAAAGAAGTTTAAATATGATCTGCCACAGCGGAAGGCTTCGTCCCATTATTTGCTAGCCCTGAAGATATCAAGAACTGAGTAACTCAGAAGTAATCAGCTCAGGGACTATAACTTCAATAAAATAATTTCCAAGGCTTTCTTAACCATATTGTATGACATCCAAAAGAGCCATTGAACCATTTTTCAGGTCTGAAAATAGTTATTAGTCGCTAGTTTCTAGTGTAACAGTCCCTTTTGGAAATCCTGTTCGTTGAGGATCATCGGTGCACATACCAGTTAATGATTGATTTTCTCTGGAAAATAGCCATCACAATACTCTTCTATATTTGCTATATTTACATAACGATTTTTCTTTGGTATTAAATTAGGCTTGTGTCCCCTAATTTGATTGATATTTCCTATATTCCATTTAGCAATTTTTTAGATCTAAGAATAGCCAGTAGTCGCTTATTTCAGATGTAATCACCTCTTTTGGATATATCATATAATGATGTTTGATATTCCTAGAGAGGTCATTATCAAACTCTTCAAGCCAAGCCTTTGTCTCAATGGATTTTTTTCTGTAGAAAAACATTGCTAAATCAAAAAATAAAATTATTTGTTTCAATTTTCAAAGAGCTAAGAGATCCATCACTTTAAAAAGTTATAATAGACAAACTGTTAATCGAAAAGAGCTCTTTTGGACATCCTGATAGCTTAGAATTAAACATACCATGATGGTTGATTTTCCTGGAGAATAGTCACCATAATACTCTTCAAGTCAATCATTTACCTTAATGATGTACATCTTTAATACTAAAATAAATTCAAATAGGAACAAGAAAAGGGTAGGCACCATCACATTATCTCAGTCCTAAAGTTGTTAAGAACTGGGTAACTCAGAAGAAGAATTTGATTGATATTTCTCTCCTTTGAGCAATTTTTTTAGATCTGAGAATAGCGGAGTTCAGATGTAATGCGAGAAATTCAAATTTTCTTTCCCTTAATTTTAAAAATAAGAGAATTCTCACTTTAAAAAGTTGTAATAGACAAACTATTAGGGCAAATGAACTCAACATTTGATGTAGAGCGAATATTTAGAATGTTAAATGGACATTAAATATAAATAAAAACACAAAAATGAGTGTATTATAAAAATTCTGCAATATTTATGAAAACTAAATAGTGTATCGTAGTGAAGCGTTAAATTGAATTATTTTTTTACATTTATAATTTCTGAAATAATAGCTTACCCATGATTATTCATTTGAGGGGTACCAGGAGCTGACGGTTTACTATGATTATGATTATTATGGTTATTATGATTCACGCTACTATCACTGGCCGATCTACTTAAAGATTCTTCCTCGGCTGCACTTCCACCAGAATTTCTTCTTCTCGTACCATTTACTAACCTAAATAAATAAAATAATAGTTAATTCGATATTTAACATCTAATATTGTTATTTCAGATAGTTTTCACTTAACTCTTATACCTTTGTAATACATTGAAACTTATCACTTGAATGTATTAGTATGCGGAACATTTGAACTACTGAAAATAATCATAATCAGCAATATATAGGAAACGTCGTTGTTCCTTGCTATTACATTTTTTACAATTTGAGCTCATCAACTTTAACTTGCAACAATGACATTTGAACTACTCGTTTTCGAAATTTAATATTTTCCTTAAGAACCAATTTGCAATTGGGATTTTCTCCATTTGGTGGTTGGTAACTGTTTCACACTGTGGTTTGGAAAGTTATCTATAACAATAACCTACTCTGGTTCAACTTTCAATATCTTAAATGTATTTTTCATAATATTTTGTATATATTCCTTGATTATATTATTTTTTGTTTTCCTTTATATCACATTTCTTGAAAATCAAGTTCTGTTCATCCAAAACTGATTTTTAGCTCTACTATTTCAAAGACACAGAAAACTAGGACCAATTTAGAAGGAGGTCGTCTAAAATTTAATTTTAATTATTTTCAAATTAGTTCCTTTGGTCGAATAATGCAGTAGATTCATAACTATTCAGGTATTTCAAACTTCATGAGGTGGTGTATCTGTATCATCTTTCAGGTATTCAGTTTGCTGATGGAAGCGCTCCAGATTGTTTTACTACCAATATTGGTAGTAACTAGATTTCAACTATATTATATATGTTCTACCATACCTCAAGGTTTTTTTAAATATTTTCTAAAAATAATTTCCTCGAATACATGTTTATTTCCTGCTAGAGCCTAGTCTGTCTTCGATATATTACTATCAATTGTTTTATATCTTATTTACACATAAGCTTCATGAACCTATGTCAATATACTATAGAATGCAAGTACATCACTAAGATTCATATTTTGTTCTCTAGCTCAGAGTCCTTGAAAACACATTTCCAGATCATAGTTTTAAATAATGAAATATCCTTTTAAAAAGGTCTTTTCACCTTGACTGATGGTCAAGTTCGCTTTAGTTTTGTATGATTAGGGGGTTCATTAGCTTGGTAAGCTTACCAATAAGAATTTCTTGGGGTTTTTAGTTTTGCTTAAATTACTTCAAAAACTCAATATCAGAATGATTACTTGTTGTAATATTTTGTTCTAGTGTGACTCCACTCTTTTTCCAATTTCCTTTTCTCTTTTTTCCACTTTTTTTCTACTTTCTATATATTTTTCCCACTTTATATTCATTTTTTTCCCTCGGTTAAAAGTTTCTTGGTATTTTTGGTTTTGCTCAAATTATTGGAAAACCTCCATATCAGAACGATTGCTGAATCCACTTTTTTCCACTTCTTTTTCCACATCTTTTTCCATTTCCCCCCTTTTTTCACTTCTCTTCTCTTACTTTTTTCTTACCTTTTTCCACTTTCCCCACTATGTTCAACATTTTATCACTTTTTTTCGTACTTTTGGTTCCCATTTTTTTCCACTTTTCTTTTCTCTTTATTCCACTTTTTTGGGTACAAATTTTTTGCTTAGTTTCCAAGTACCTGCTCGAATGATCGTTGGAGCCTCTGTATTATTGGTGTGTATATAATTGGTTCTTCCAAATGGAAGGGTAAATACTTGTTTTAAGTATATATTGCTCATGTGGTTTAACAATTACATATAAAATTACGAATTCTGGGTATGTTAATTGAACACACCCAAACTTACCTAGGGGAATTCGTAAGGGAAGAATGGTTAGCTCCCGATTGGATTCCTTTAATGGCATCATCTAAATAAGTTTGGTACCTGGCTAAATCTTGTTGAAGTTTATCTAATCTGTGGCTACATTCATTCAATTGACCTGTAACGTAAAATAAATACTAAATAGTATAAATACTAAAAAAATAATTGTTTTAGAAGCAATCAAATTAAAGAGAATTCAGTAATTGAGAAAATTGTAAAATATTATAAACTATTAGATGAGGTAAGGGCAAAGAAATAAGCAAGTCAATTAACATCCTAGAAGAGAATAAAAATAAAGGAATTATAGCAAAATACTAAACACCACAACAATAGAAGAGAATATAAAGAACAACCAACGACATAAACAGAAAACAAACAAATTTGTGGACAGAAGAAATTTGAAATAAAGAAGAAATATATTTGGGTAGGGAAACAGAAGAGAATTGATAAACGTGTGAAGAAAAAAATAAAGAAGCTGGTGTGTATTGAGAGGAATTTTTATGGAAAATAGAGGAATATTCAAATCAAAAGGTATTTTATCAAACAATAAAGAAGCCGAGGAAAAACAAAAAATAATAAAGGGGAAAACAATGAAATAATAACAAATGACCAGAAAATAATTCCACAGTAGTGGTAGTACTTTAACGAACTACAGAACAATCTCAATACATACAGGAAGGTAGAGAGAAGGAGCATAGTGAAAGACAAGAACAATAGAGGAGATGGAAGAAATAATTAAAAAAATAAAAGGAGGGAAATCGACAGAGCATGACAAGTTATTATAAATAAGAAACACCAGGGTTGGCACAAATTATGGAGGATTGGAAAACGGCCATAGTCCCCGAAGATTGGAAGATAGAAGCTCTGATTACTATAGATAAGAAAGACAACACAAAGAAAACAAATTATAGAGGCTTTACTTTATAAAGCGTTGTTTCCCATGTATACAAAAGCATACTAGAGAAAAAGTTTGGGACGCTAGGACTTTTCACAGTGGAAAACAAATAACATATTGGGATAGCCTGAAACAAAGAAATGGGTCTAAAAGACTGATGAACACAATCAAAAGTCTCTTTGGTAGAAACAAAGAAAAGCTAGGGACAAAACAGCAATAGGGGAAGAATTAAACATTGAATCGATAGTTGAAACAATAGAAAACATAAGTTGAAACGATTTAAACACATGGCTAGGATGACAAGGCACCAGTTAAAGCTTTATGGGAAGAGAAAGAAAGAGACAAAGAGAGAGGTAGATGGAGAGAGAATTATAGAGAGAGAGGTAGATAGTTAGAGAGAAAGAAATTATTTATTGTCAAAAAATTTTCACAATTTGTTGACTAAAGCTTGTCAAAATTACAAACTTAGTAAATAGAGACAAAAATAAAATCTAAATATAAAGTATACACAAGAAAACTACAAGAATAACGAAATTACCTATTAAAATGTACACGTGAAATTTTTTATGCATTCATTAATTAAACTAGATAATAAAAGTAACTATACTAACTAACATTAAACCAATGCGCAGCATGCTCTGAATTAAATATTAGATTTTTGCCAAAGGCTGGAAAAGATGTTATAGATTTTATTTCAATTGGCAAATGATTGTGCACTTTTTTGCATTGTAAAGTATTGAGCTCTGAACGTGAAATAAGTAGATAAAGATCGTGCTCCGCGTTCCCAAGTAGATATCCGTGCAATGGTCTATCTAAATTTGAAGAAGCTGTTAAAATAACTAATAAAAGAGAAGTAAACTTAATAAAATCTGGAATCAAAGAATAGTAAAATTATTGAATAACAGAGGGCAATAACAACTACAAAAAAATAAAAAATAATGGACCAGGTTTATTAATCAAAAGAAAAAAAAGGTAAACAGGGGCTTATAAAAATCCCTTTTATTCAAAATTTTTTTGAGATAATGTATTAGTTTACTCACTTTCTATTGTCCGAGGATCACCTAACGCCGGATTAGCCTCGTATACACCCTTCATTTTCATGAGTCCGTCTCTAGCCGCTGTCTCTTGAGCAACTTTGTTTTTGAGTTCTTCAACTTTGAGCATCAATTTTTTCCGCCTCTGGTTCGGTGGCAATTCGCTCAAATCCTCCTTTCCGTCAGAAATTGCAGCATTCTATTAAAAAAAAAAATAGTTTTTCGAAATTAGCCTCAAATAATCAATTTTTGTAATTTGTACATCAAAACGACATGAGTATACACATAAGCAGTGTGTGTAAAAGCTAGTGTAGCAACATTTAATAAGCTTTTTTAGTCATTTTTGAGATGATTTGTTAAAATGATTGTGTCGATAAGGGTCGATTTCATAATGTAAATTGGGCAATAAACTAGTTCAAACCAAAACTTTTTTCATTTTACAAATTTTTATGCGGCAATGGGGTAGAGTACGATTTCCGTGGTACCGCAATCTAATAATGAATTTAACTAGGCCGAAATAAAGCGAAAATGGAGAATAAAATTTTTAGATATCTCGTTTCGTTTTCGAGATATCGATACTTGAAATCACAACCAAACGTTAGTTCGGGATAGCTTTTTAGAAAAAATGGCGTTTAATACTTCATCTAGAACATTTTTTCCCAAACTTATTCAAAATTTTGCCGGATTTGGGGGATCCCCTCCCTTGCAGTTACATTACTACCAACTACGAATTAACAGTTATCGAAAAAAAAAAAAATTAGAATTGATTGCTTGATAGGGTTAATTATTTGATAATAAAAACAAACTAATCGATAGTGATTTTTCAAGCCAACATTTGAGTTCTTCACTGACGAAACTAAATAAAATTTCATGGACCCCCACTTACGATTGTGGACCCCCATCTTTTGTCACGCCCAACATAGACCCCCGTCGAGTCTCCCGGGGATCCACGAGAATCAAGAATTTATCGCTTTAAATTCTTCATAATCTTGTAATTTAACAAACAAAAGGTTTTTTATTTAATTTTTACTTAATTTGCCCTAACATTCCAATAATATATTAAAAAAACCGAACGAGACAAAATGGGCGATGATTTCAGGAATAGTTCAACCTTTTTTAGAAAAAATTATCTCTTGTTTGGTACAATTGATTTAGCAATAATTTCATCGATAACTATATGTAGTTTCAAGCTTATCAAGCATAAAGTATTTTCCGAATGCTTCCAAACGTGAAACCCCGGTGGGGTTAGGTTAAATCAAATTAGGTTAGGTTAGGTATTTCGACTTCAAGTATAAATATCTCGATAACGAAGGGAGATATCGAAAAATTTGACTCTTCGTTTTTGACGTCTTTTGGGTCGATTTACAAAATGGCATCTTGACGCCACGGAAAACTTACTCGTTCCCGGTAATGTGGGGAAAAAATAATATTAACCACTATTTTTGGGGTTTACTAAATATTAAACATTAGAATGAATGTATTGAATATTTGCAATGCTATTACTATATTCTTTATCAATGATAAATATGACAATTTCTTATAGGTTATGAAGGTTAATTGTTGGCGGGAAATTCAAAATTTAAATAAGATAACGATGTCAAGCTTAACTTTACTTCAGAGATAATTGGACATGAATATTTCTGACGAAAATAAGAGGTAAAATATGAGAAAAAGTAAGTGCTAAGCTTTTTAATACAGCGTCGAGTATAATATGTATAAATATAGGCTGAAACAAAGCGAAACAAAAAGAAAACAACTCAAATATACAAAGAATAAAAAGCAGAATAGCACATCATACCTTTATCGCCATACAGACTTCCGAAAGCTTCTGTACGCATGAAAAAGTAAAAAAAAAAGCGATTTAACTCTTTAACAAAGCTGTGTTTGGAAGCATATTTTCAAATCATAATAATACCTTTCTTGATAATGAGAAATATGTAAACTGTTAGATATTTTAACCCCCTTATAGTTACAGGGTATTTGATTTTGATATATTTTGGTGCCCAGAACGTTTTCTGGTCACTTGACGAAACTATATAACCTAACCTTAAAATTTAACAGTTAAAACATTTCCCATTGATAATGAAACACTCTATATATATTTTAACGTAATATTTCATAATTTTATTTGCGAAATAAACTTATAATGAGGGTTTAAAGGGATTAGGTAATGTAAACTAAGAAAAATATATATTTATATATGTATCAAGGTCATTATATAAAAGTAAAGTGAATATTATTATTATTCGGATCAACAGAAAAAACAAAGCAAACACGTGACTTGCAAACTAGATGTTGATAGTAAAATTATAAATTGCGAAGTTAGCAGTAGAAAAAGTGGCGAAATAAGTTTTCAAAAACTGGGAGTCAGTACGGTAGAATTTGTCACACAATATTATATTTGAAATTTGATATATCGAAAGAATTTCAGGTTATATTATGGTAAACATCGAAATTGGGTCGAAACGGCCTTAAAGTACGACATTGTGAATATATATTTATTATGAACTCGTTATTTTATAATTTGGAGGTTACCAAATTTTCGAGATTTCAAATATGGTAACACTGATGTGAATATGTCAAATCTGACATTGCCATCAAAAAGTTTGACAGTTGTCGATTGGTGCAAAGAAATGCTAAAGAGGAGCCAAACCCAACAAAAGTTGTTAGGGCTTGAAGCAGTTCGGAAGCAAATGGTTGCCTGTTTTCTCGGAATAACTGGACATGTCTCAACCGTTCCACAAGAGAAACGTAGAACAGTCAATTCTGAATGGTAAACTAGCATTTGTTTGCCAAAAGTGTTCGGAAAAATCAGGAAAACCAATCGCAGAAGACGAATCATTCTCCATCACGTCAACGCGAGTTCTCAAAAAAACCTCAGTTCGAACCAAAACGTTTTTAAACAGTCAAAACATCGAATTGATGGATCATCCGACGTAGAGTTCCTGTTTGGCATCCAGTGATTTCTTCTTAATAAAACAAATTACGAGGTGAACGTTTTCTTACAACTGAAGAAGCGATTGATGCCTTTAAACCATGTTTTGGAGGTACCTCAATCGGAATGGAGAAGATGTTTCGACAAATTGTTTATAAGCATGAAAAAGTGTATAGAGTTACATTATTTATAACTCAAGACCGGCCGAATTGGCTGAAAATTGGTGGGGAGGTAGCTGAGAACCAGGAGAAGGACGTAGGATATTTTTATCCAGAAGAACGAGAAATTGGACGTGAAGAACGCTGCGTTATTATGGCTTCTTAATCAAAGAGTATTTGAAAGAATTGGAAATTTAGAATGTACTGGGAATGCCAAAACTTTGCACCGAAATGATGACTCATTTAAATGCCTTTTTAAACGTCTATATACTGAAAAATTCATGTAAACTTATTTCCTGATTCATATTGATGCACCAAACAATAACAAACAAAATTTTTTTTTATTTCAGCTCCAATTAATAAAAATGTGTTTTCGACAAAACTGTTTCGATTTTACAAGTTTCATATCCTACCGACGATGCGCAGGCATCTACTAAATCCTAATTTGACAAGTGATGTTTAAACTTCAAACGTCATTCAAGCCACAGATACCGTTTAAAACTTCGGTTTAACAGTTACCGGCTGTCAGGGGGTAGTTTAAACTTTATTTAAAACGAAATTTATTCAAATTGTTCACATTTTAAAGGATTTTCGTGGAATGATTGAAGATTTACACTTTGATGAACTCGACGATGATGATTAAGAAATTATGAACATTATCGACAAGCCGAGAAAACAAAAAGTTATTCGTTCTTAAGCAAATCTTTAAATTGTCTCATTTACTTTTCGAATTCTTTGTTTGTGTTTCTTTCCAAGGTTAACCAAAAGCACGACTTCGTTGTTAGAGAAATTTGAATTGCAAATTATTCTTTGTTCATTTCGGTTCAACTTTCTCAATCAATTAAATTTCGCGCTAGTCACAACTGTAAAGAGCAATCTTATTTAATCTTCTTCTTCTTTGGGTGTCCTCTTCTAACGAAGGTTGGCGATAATCCCAGCAAAGTCATTTCTGTATCTGGCCCTTCTTATCAGCCTCTGAGAGTCTAAACTCGCGAATATTCTTTAGCCATGACGCCTGTCGTTTGCCAGGACCACGTTTTCTTTCGATTTTCCCTTCGATCAGAAGTTGCAAAAGTCTGTATTTGTCATTTCTATATATGTGTCCCAGATACGAGGTTTTTCGAGTTTTTATCAATTCTTTAAGTTCCCTGTCGGTGCCTATTCTTTATCTATCTATCTTATTTATCATTGGTTTGAACTAGAGTTAAAATCATAGTTTAAGCTCTAGTTTAATCTTTAGTTTTAACCTAGATTATAAAATTGGCTTTAAGAAGAAGAAGAACGAATGAAGTTCGTTGTGGTTATGTTATTAGGAGAGATAATGACATATGACATTTTTATGTGACATATGGTTTAGGAATTACCCTGTTGTGGGAAAAAATTTCCTATTTAAGGTTGTAGAGGTGATTTTTCGTATGTGGATGTGTCGTATGCTATTGCGAGTGAAATTGAGTTGATTGAGTGAATTGAGCAAGTGTGTAAAGTAAGAAGATCCAAATGATATATGTTTAAAAATTTTTGATAATTTAAGGCATGCGCAGTAAAGCAGGAATACGTCGTTAATGATAATTTTCAGCAAAATAATTTCAATCGAAAACATAATTAAAAAAAAAAACTGTAAACTAATATATACACACCAATGCACTCCATAGACACACGTGTTAAAATTTATCATGGAATTGACCAGCTTTAATATGGAAATTTAAATTATACAGGATGTTACGATGATGATGGATGTAAACACTAGATAACAGATTTTAAGGTATCGGAAACAATAATTATTGATTGTAATAGCGTTCAATGTTCAATGCAAAAAAATACTTAATAGTAAATTCTTGTCTTTGCCATCACCTCTTTATTTATATGAAGCCATTTTTTTATGTTTGGGATTAGAAAATGATCGGGAACCAGATCAGGTGATCATGTGGTCGATTTTACTAATTTCGACATAGAAATGATTCAAAAAATCAATACAATAATGAATATTTATCGTTTATCTTTTATCTAACCAACCATTAGATAATTTAGAATAAATATTAATATTTTCCTTAACATTCAATGTACTTTTCAACAACAACAAGCAAATTTTCATTAACAATCTTTCCATGTTTCTTGTCGCCCTATTCATGAAAAAGTTCATACGTTTTCTCATACACTAACTTGGATTTGGCCGGTAACATATTAGATACGATTGTCTTTGCTTCTTCAAAATAATTTGAAATTGAAGTAACCTCGAGCAAACACTGTCTATTGACATCATTAAGTAATCTCCTTTTAGCTCCAGACACTTTTCCCAGCGATGTTTACAAGTTCGATACCCTTTTTATAATACGAATCTTCGAGCTCCTCAAAGCAACCATTTTTTTAAGTCTGGCAACACAAAATAATCCGAAGGGTCTAAATCTTACGAATAGGGTGCAAGAGGTAGAAATTCAAATTTCAATTCAATCATTTTGGACATTGCAATAACGGATTTGAGAGCTGGTGCATTGTCTTGATGAAACAACATTTTCTTCTTTTCTTCTTAGCCAAAAACTGCAGTTTTTGCTTGATTTCTTCGCTCAAAACTTTACAATAACTTCGCGTTATACTCGCCGTTGATAGTTTTTCCTTATTCAAGATATCAAATGAAAATTGTCCCACGCGCATCCCAAAAAACCGACGCCATGACTTTTTCTGCAGATGGAACGATCTTTGCCTTCTTTAGAGCCGGTTTTCCCTTTTCAGTCCATTGTTTTGATTGTTCCTTTGTTTTGGGTGTGAAGTGATGGTTCCACGTTTCATCTATGGTTATGAAACTGCGCAAAAATTCAGCTTCCCGACGCTGTTTTTGTTCCACTGTAAGCAAACGTGGCACCCATCTTGCGCACAGCATTTTCATGTCCAAATTTTCAGTTAATATGCGATGTACCCCACTTTTTGTAATGCCTACTATGTCTGGTAGCTCGCACATCAGAACAGCTTTGAGGATTTCCTTCAGAATTTCCGCCATTGTCACCTCATTTGGTGACATGGGAGAAAAAGCGACGTAAGCACTACCAGAAAGTTTTACTAGAGTATGCATAGAAGAAAAGATCTCTGAAGATTGGAAAATGGATTTGATACTACCAGTGCACAAAAAGGGAGAGAGCAAGGACTGCAATATCGAATAATATCCTTGTTCTGTACACCGCTAAAGCTTTTTGAACAAATAACCTAAAAGATACTGCGAGCTAAAATTTAACAAACTTCGACAAGTGGATTTCGGAAAAGTAGAAGATCATGTCTTCACTATAGAAGAAATTATTTGTAGAAAAATGACATCTAAATCATTATATACATTGCTTTAATAGACAGGAATGATTTTCGATAAAATCCCATGAATGAAAATATGGAAGAAACCCCAATAAAAAGAAATGTTAGCAGCGAATTAACAAGAGTCACTAAATTCCTGTACAAAGAAACGAGAAATAAGGTAATAAGCAGAAATATGGATTCAGAGATGTTCACAACACAAGAAGAAGTGCAACAAAGATGTATTCTGAGCTCGTTACTATTCATAGCTTTAATGGATAAATCAATTAGAAGCTCAGAAAAGAAAGGTGAACCACTTTATATTGATACCGTCAACTATTGCGCCTTAATGTATCGGTATGCGCTTTTTGAGATGATATAATTATCATATCAGAAAACTAGAAGGATCTACAATAAAATTTAAACCTTTGGAATCAAATACTGACTGAAATTTGTAAAGCAGAAAATTGAAATCATGATTGAGGAGCAGCTTATAGAACAGATTAGTAGCTTCCAATGCCTAGAAATGATGTTGCTAAAAACAGGAAGACGGGATTTCGAATTAAAGATTAGAATGGAGAACGCGATCAAGGTATACTATGCACTAATCAAGAGGCTCATAAAGAAATAGCAATTTAGAGGCCAATCCTTACATATGGCTGTGAATCCTGGGTTGACAAAGAGGAAGTTAGAGTGAAGTTAGAGCAACATAGATGACATACCTTAGAATAATGAAAGGAATAATTAGAAACGAAGACTTAGAAGCTCGCATCTACGAGAAGATGTAAAAATTGAACCCATACAAGAATTAATAGAAAGGAAGCAACTAGGGACCATCTACAAAGGATTGATAGCATGGTGCTAGTTAAAAATATTTGGGACAGTAAAAAACCAGTGAAAAGTAAGAAAAGAATACCTGGGACAACACGCTATGAAAAATCTTAGAAAAGAAAGGAAGTTTATGGCGCGAAACAAAAAATTTGGCGCGAGATAGAAGGGTCTGGAAACTTTTCATAAGTAATTAGTGAAATACACCTTATATGGTAAAAAAAAGAAAGTGCTGACATCTTCAGGTTGAGGTCGGATTGCTTAGAAAACCCTCGTATGTAATGAAAGTTCTTTCAAGGAATAATTTTCCTTATTTCTGTAATATTATAATTATAACCCAATAAACAAACAGTTGTATTAGTATTTATATATAACTGTAATATAGTGATTGTGAGTGGAAAACAATAAATCGTTATCTAAAAATAACCTAAACGTCCATATAAAGCTGTTCATATTTCATATGCAGTTGTGTGAGACCACATCATGCGCACGTATATAAAAATTACTTACTACATAGTGTAAAATGCCCACCACAAAACGCAGACCACCAAAGGATAAATTGAAAATAAAATAAAAAACATAAAGTTAGGTTAGGAAGGGAAAAATGTTATCGAATATGATTGGATGTAGCATTTTTGTACATCTAACTACTAATCACTATTTTGATTTGTTTATAGTTTTTGTGACGTAAATTATAGTCACGTGATAAATTGTTATTAAATTGAGAACGAGCCATTTTAACGATTTTCAAAAGTATCGACAATTGACTAATGACAGTTAAATAAGTGTCATTTATTACAAACCGGGTGGTTCTATTTAAAAAAATAAAGAAATTTGATATTTATTAAGTCCAACTTTAAACACTTTTTATACACACCCTGTATAAAATGAAAAAATTTTCAACATAGATTCAAATACGTCTGACCTTGCTAATAGCAACCGAACAGAAACCATTTTCATATATTTAAGGGTATCTTCGTAAAAAAATAATTTGTAAGGGTCTGCAACTGTTATTTTTTTTTACAAAAAAATTAATAACTCGAAAAGTATGGATTTTTCGAAAAAAGTTTTTAGATAAAAGTATACTAGAATTTTACGTAGATTTCAAAAATGTATTAATATATAGGGTGTTCCACTTAAAATAACAAAGTTATTTTCCGATGGAACCGGTGAAACCGGAAGTCGACCATCTTTGAAAATATTTTTAAAAACTATTTTCCCATATACAGATAGTTTTAACTCGTCGTGGGACACCCTGTATAAGCAATTAGGCAATCTAAGAAAACAGCTCATTCAAAATGACGACCGTGGGGTAAACAATAGACTTCCTCCTATGTACCATTGTTAGTTTTTCTTGGCTTTTTCCGGTAGTGAGAGTTGTTTTCTATGGTTTCTTATTTTTTGATGTTAAGAAGAATCCATATATACTTTTTAGATATATTTCAGTGAACTAATACAACCGAAACTGCATATTTTTGAATTTTTTTTAATCAATCTGTGAGTGAATCAATTTTGAAAGGTTGCAAAATGATAACCCATTAGCATCTGAAAGTTACAACAAAAAACTTAGAGCTTTAGGTGGAGTTTCATTAAATGAATAGAGCTTTAGTCAGAATCTTGCTCATTTTCCACTAGTTTCCAAATCCAATATACATACTTATCAAACTACATTTCCCGATTATCTAAACTAGGCACAACACAAAACCATATTTCCGTATTAAAAAGCCATTTCTTAGTAAAAATGGGTCTAAAATTCCACAAAAAGTTCACGAATCATACAGAAACTTACGACAAAAGCATTTGTTTACCCCACGGCCTCCATTTATAAATGAATTTTGACAATTCGTTAGATATATTGCCCAATTGACAAGATAATTGAAAAATAGATCAGTCAAATTGACTGTCATTTAATCAATCCGTTTTTCCAAATGACCTTGAACGTATTTGACGTTCAGGAATACCAACAAATTATTTTATTGTCCATTTTATTGATTATAAATTGGATCAACCATCATCTGTACGTCAATGAAACTGAAAACCTGTCGAATACATCGCTACTGTCCGTGAATAAATAAAGGAAAATCTGTGCCAATCGTTTTCACGTTTATCGCAGTTTTCTTATTAAACAGGTGGCAAATTGGAACTTGCTTGAAGTAATAACTTATAATTTTGAGATGTGTGCGGGAAAAAAATAATATAAACATAACATTGGGTCATTGAAGTGGTTTGATTTTCAACCGTCACATTTTTTTTTTTTTTTTTTAAAGAAAAATGACAAAACCTGGCCGGGGAATGATTATTAATGGTGAATATTTTCGAAATGATCCCCATCTGAACTTGCACAATAATCAAGTCGTTTTTGAATGCTATGAAAAATTTGTTCAATAGGAAACTTGCATTTTTGATTATTTCCTTTATTTTATAAGTTGTTGATATGATATAATGTCAAAAACTAAAATATTTATTTATATATGGAAAAATAATATCTAAATATTTGATTGAAAATCGCAAAAATTTAAAATTTCTAACTACCTAAGAAAACAGTTGTCTGCTTGGTGATCACGAGGTTATCGTTGCCGACAACGTAGCGTGTGCTGGTATAATACAGTTTTTATTTATTAGTTACGTATTAATAAAACATTTTTCTATTGTATATAAGAATAAAGTGAATAAACGTTTTATAGGTTAAGTTCTTACATTATTACATAACCACGTTAAAAATTAAAAGCATAATAAACTTAATTATTATAAACTATCAAAATAAGTTAAATTTGAACCTAATTTTCAACCCATTTTTGTTATACGAATTTTTTGGCATCATAAAAAAACTTTATTAGGTGTTTTAGTTTTGATATTTTTACATCCCAACACAAAACACGATTTATATACCATTTTTCAGATTAATCACAGTTTAATAATAGAGAAAAACTGTATCATATGTTCAGTTTTTATTTTATACTTATGACGTCACGCAATATGGCGACATTATTGAAATGTTTAAACTACCTACAAAATTTTTGAACTTTTAATAATTTTTTTCTATATAAATTTTGATCAAAAATTTAAAAAAAAAGTATTAAAAGTTGTATATAAGCTATGCAATACTATTTTTTTTCTCAAACCATGCAAGTACCCTATTGTAGATGAAGAAAGATCAGAAATTCTTTTTCTGCTAGCTCCACTCAAATCATCTTTAGTCTTGGGTCTTTCAGGAAATTCCCATAAGAATAAATCACACGGGTGTAAGTCCGGTGAATACAGGGGCCAATCTATACCTGCTTGTGCAAACTTGGGATATTCTAAACTGAAGACGCGTTCACCATAAACTTAGTAATACCATAAAGTCAAATATATATTTTGTATTTTTACTTTTTCTTCGTACATAAAGTCACTCATTTTAAAGTACACGTCGTCTCAATAGAAACTGACAACATTCCAGAATATACCTACGTCGGCCCAGCCTTATACGGTAGAGGAGAAGGGGAAAGATACTTTAGACAACTTTCCATTTGTCATTCGTTATGACCTTTCATTCTATGTTAGCCTAAGAACTCCTGGACCACACTACGTAACTGTACAGTCTAAGTTACACCCGTATAAAATTTAACTAGCCCGTGAGATTTTTTCACACAAGTGTAGATTTTGGGTTTGAGGTTTTTAGAAGACGTTGGCTAGAACATCACCTTCAATCGCAACCATCTTCTTTTGACCTGATCTACGCAGGTGGTGGTATAATCATCTCAAGTAGAGATTATATTAACCAGCCATCGAGATTGTGCGATTTGATCCCATTAGATTTTTCTTGTGGGGTCTTCCTTAGTCTCCGATCTATGCGGTAAAGCTACGAACCCCCAGCGATATTTAAAACCATCATAACCATAGATCAAATTAATTTCAATTTATCAGTCGGAGTTTTCTGAAGAAGTCGCGGCATAAAATTCCGAAATTACCTCATTTGTTTTATACAAATTTAAATATTTATAAAATGTGATCTTTTAGAAGTTTTTATCTACCAATTAGTCGGTTCAATTAATTATTAAAATGTAAATATTGTTAAATAGATTTTAATAATTTGATGCTAAAAATATTTGACCCTTTTAAAAATAACCATTCTGTTTACAAATATTTTTAAATTCGCATTTTGAACATTGAAGTTGTGTATAGATAACAAAAATCATTATCGTTTTTGTCTGTTATGCTCTTATATACACACATTGTTCACCAATATTCATAACTGAAGTATCTGGTCCTTCGAGCCGGAAACTAATCAATGACATGAGGCTCGAAGGACCACATGATGTAATTATGAATATTGGCACAATGGTAGTAAACTGTATTCAGTATAGAACACTTACATACAGTAGTCATTTCACATTTTGAACTTTCTGAAAGGAGTGGAATTAATAGATCAGCAGTACGATAGCTTGAAAAGGAGACAGTAGACTCTTGAGGACTAAACCTTTATCCACATCCTCTGGAAGTGTGAGAGTCTACTAAACTCCATAGCATTACATCTGGGGCTAATAGAAGTGAAGATATTCAATAGCAAGAGCTACTTTACATTCTGAACTTTCTGAAAGGAATGGAATTAATAGATCAACTGTAAATAGTAATCATCCCCAGTACCACAGCTTGAAAAGGAGACAGTAGACTCTTGAGGACGCTAGGTTGAGCAGAATCTTTTAGGTAGAGGACTAAACCTTTATCGACATCCTCTGGAAGTGTGAGGGACTACTAAACTCCAGAGCATTACATCTGGGGCTAATAGAAGTGAAGACATTCAATAGCAAGAGCTACTTTACATTCTGAACTTTCTGAAAGGAGTGGAATTAATAGATCAGCTGTTAATACTGAAGATCCTCAGTACAACATCTTAAAAATGAGACACAATAAATCTTTTGAGTGAAAGTGTGAATTATACAAGAAATTTTTGAGATATAATAGAGGCAATTGCCAAATCCTATAGGAGGAGATGACTTCGGATAAAGCATCGTCATTAATATTGTGAAATAGCTGTAGAGATGAAGTAGTCAGAGTTCTTTTGTCACAGCGCTAGTAGTCTTTTGTCAGTTAGTCAAAACATAAATTGTACCTTGAATTTTCGCTTATTCTGCATTGTAAAAAACATTTTGATATTAAAAATGATATCTTACCCCTCTGCTTCCGAATATATGGAAGAGTCCTCCTCGTTTCTTCATCGCCTTATTTGTTATCGTTCCTTTGACAGTATAACTTCCTTCTTTAACTTTACCACTTGTTGGTATACTACTAATATTACTAGCACTTCCCGAATCGCTTCCTGCTTTTGATAAATCTTCGAACGGAAAATCTTCGGGCGGTTGAAAACCAGATTTGTATTTTTCTATAACTAATAAAGTATCCTGGGGAAGAAAAAAAGAACAAATTAGATCAAAACCAAACAGGAGAAAAAAATTATTAAAACTGACCTCTTTTTCGTTAATTATATCCGCAGCTTTGAGGATTCCGTCTAAACATTTATTTATGATAGGGAAAACGTTACGTTCGATATCGACTGAAGCGCGAATGAAATTTTTTATATTTTTTATTCTCTTTTCATCCAGTTCTTGAAGTTGCCTAAATACTTCCGGTAATCCGGATCTGAAATTAAAATTATCGACTCAAAAATAATTATTTGGTTATTGAAGACGATAACAAAGGTGCAGCTAAATGTCTTATTTTTTCGGGTATTTATTGTGCTCGGGAAGATCTAGTGAGAGGGTAAACGTAACCAAATATCTGTATCTATACAGAATAAAATGTATACTATCATTATAACAACTTCTTCTTCTTCTTTCTCTTTTCCTCCTCCTTCTTCATATTCTTCTTCTTTCAATGCATATTCACTAATGTATTTTCTATCGCTTCTCTATTTTTTGCGGTGTGTATTAAGGATTGTATATCGTGTAGTCCTGTCCACTGCCTGATGTTTCGTAGCCAAGAAATTTTCTTCCTTGCGATCCTTCTATTTCCCTCAATTTTACCTTCGAACAGAAGGTGAAAAAATTGATATTTGTTGTTTAGCATAATGTACCCTAGGTGCGCCGTTTTACTCTTCTTAATTAATTCAAATAATTCACAGATGCGTCTTAGAGTTTCTTCGTTTTCAAATTTAGCCGTAAAAGGCATCTCAAGGATTCTGCGGTGCTGCCATATCTCGAAAACCTCCAACTTGTTAATCACTATCGTCTTCAATGTCCAGCCTTCCATGCCATAGAGAAGCACCGATCAAACGTAGTACTCCACGACAAGTAAGCACTTTTCGAAACCTCAAGAATGCCTGTCGGGCTTGTTCAATGCGACATTTTATTTCTTGGTCTGATATCAAGTCTTCATGGAGTCAAATTCCTATATATTTGAAGGTATCCACCCATAACAACACTTACAATTAAAATATTTGGTCCTTCGAGCCGGATACCAAACTATGGAAGGCTCGAAGGACCAGACAATGTAATTGTCAGTGTTGGTATTAAATATTTTAGAATATGGCGAATCTTTACTTCATTTTCATTATACATTTAATACGAAATTTGATGGATATCAGTTAAAAAGTTAGAAACAGGACATGAACTTGATTACCGAAGGTCAGATTTCTTATACTCGAAGAAAAAAAATTCTCCTATTACGATCCAAAATAAACAAAATTTCATGTTTTTAACCACATTTTTTAAATAATCTTTGTATGAGGGGTTGTTTTTAAGGGTAGGTGAGCTGTATAATGTCAAAATATTAAAGTCGTGATACAAAACAATCAAAATTTATTATATTTGAACATAACTGTAGCCCATTACCGCTTTAATTCATTAGTTTTCAATTTATTGGAGTAAGATTGATGAAGGTCTTAAAAATTGCGACGTTTCGGTCGATTTTAAGCTTGAATGAATGTACTATTGCACATTTAGGTTTAATTAATTATCCAAAAAAACGGAATCTTACCTAAAATGTTGTCGCTGTAGCTCGTTAGTTCTTTGCAACTGTTGTGCGTATTCATTTTTCGCTAAATCACAAGCTTGCGTCTTATGTGACATATTCGATCTTTGTTTTTCCACTTCGGCTCTCGACAAATTAAAATCCGCGTCCGCTTTTTGAAAACTTTCTATCGCCTTTTCCGATTCTTTGTACGCTTTATCGTACGCTTTTTTCGCTCTTTGTAATGCCTCGATTTGAGCTTGGAGAGATTGTGATAGCCGTAAACCTTCCTGTAGTTGTTTCTGAAACGAAAAGAGACAAATTTCACTCATACACATATACACTACAGGTCGAAAGTTTCTGTCATTATATTTCAAAATAATACACGAAATTAAAAATAAAAGCGTCCGTTATTTGGTTAGTTTATACGATTTTAGTTTGTCGATAAATGCGACAAGTTAAAACTTGCAAGATTTATAATTCTTTAACTGGTAATTATTTTTTCGATGTTTATGATTATAGTTTAGTCCTGTAAAACGCAAGAACGTGTTGTGATTTACACCTATTGGATTAAATCATCATATTGTAAAGTTCGTATACGAATTGTATTTGTTCTCGCAAATTTAGACTCGTAAGTTTCAAAAAGAGCAAAACCAAGAAAATATCGGTTGGAATTCATGCCTTTATAATCTAGGCAAAAGGAACCGTACCAACGGCGCCAAATTAAAAATATCTCAACGTACCGTGGGCTACTACGTAAAAAAATATGCAGGAGTTTTGGAGATACGAGGTCTGGTTATTGAATAACGAGACTGCTGGCCTAGAGGTCGCCCTATACTGGTGGGGTAAAAAACGAGTACTGCGTTGGGTATCTAGATATTTTGTCTATGCACGTCCCAAAAGACGTTTCCGTTACTATTATAGTATTTGTGCAGTAGCGATTCGAAACGAACGTGTGACGAAAAACTTCTTGCATTTTCTGGAAAACTATGCTTTTCCTTGAAAAATAATGCATTGCGAAGTTGTAGAATACAAAATTCCTGACAACTTTTGTCCGAAACTTTTTTCTAAATAACGCATATTTTCACCGCTAGGGGGCGCACACGGGACGTATTGGCACAGTGTGATTTCTCGGCTCTTACAGGTCCAATTGAGCTGAAATTTTCACAGGATATTACAAATATTTGTCCACACGACCCGGGTTCCTCTATTTCAAAGTCTTTCGTTAATTTTAAAACAATGTATCTCTGTCTTTCCAGTTCATAAATGGGAACATTTGTATCGTGTGAGAAGCCGCTCGGAGCTGACAAAATTCTGACAAACCCTGATTAAAACAAGCCGTGCCAGAGGAGATGGAAAAATTGAGCGTTTCCTTGACTCCTAAATCCATCGAATAAACTTGGAAAAACTAACTTTTGAAAATTTTGTTGCCAGGAATTCTGTACTATACAACTTTTCAATCCATTTTTCCGAAAAATCGTAACTAATTCGCAAAGGGATCAGAAGAATCGCACAAACCCAATTACACGACACAATTTTTCTAAACCTTCTAGCGGGAAAATTAAGCAAAACTGGAAAAAACGTTCCAGACAAAAGTTATACGAAATCTTATGCTCTATAAGGCTGTGATTTAAATTTTTTCTCCAGGACTCATATTTTTCCAGAAAAATCGGAAAAACTGATTTTTAAAAAATGTGCGCGTCCCCTAGCGGCGAAAATTTGCGTTAATTAGAAAAAGTTTCGGACAAAAGTTGTCGGGAATTTTGTTTACTACAACTTTACAAAGTACTATTTTCCCCGGAAAAGCTTAGTCTTCCAGAAAATGCAAGAAATGAGTTTTGAAATCTTCTGCGCGCCTTCTAGCGGCTTAACTATGCAACGTACGACAAAATGTTTAATGGCAAAGTTGGAGGAAATTTAATTACCTACAACTCGTCTCAGTTAAGTTTTTCGCTGGGACGCATAGTTTTCTCGCAAAATAGTGAAATAAGTGTAAAAACAGCTATTACAACTCAAACAATCATTTTTCTCGAATAAATCAGTAGCAGATCGTACAATTAAACGTTCATATATTGAATAACAAAAAACTAGCATCTCCAAAGCAAAAAATGCTTTACAATGAAAGGATTATCCCATAAAACTAATCCAATATAACTTTCAAATACAGAAAATCGTGGTAAACGTTTCGAAAAATGGCGTTTGAAATTTACGCATGTGATTTATACAAAAAATTTCATCTCTCCGTCAATCTACTATGCCTGGACCATACAATAGGCCTTTCCCTTCTTCTTGGAAGTCACGCAGAACTGCTCCGTCTTCCCTTTTCGAGATTCGAATCTGTTTTACAGCATCACTCGTACGCCTTTCTGAACGGTAGATCCGAGACCAATTACGCTGTTGATCAGTTTGTGGGCCGATTTTCACTCCCGTGGTTTGCAATGTCTTCAGGATAGATTCGAATCCTTCGTTGAAGATTATGACACCGAGAAACGTGGCGATTTCAACCACTTTTAGCCCAGAATGGAGGTGCTTCGGAGCAAAGAACCAGATTAACGAATTGAGCGACTTATTATTTTGAGTTTACGCTACCAGACATCTGTTTTAACAATTTTTCTTTGGATAAATCCTCGTAAATTGGCTATAACTTTGGGCCCAATTCACAAAGGGTTCAGATAGCAGTTAGATTCAGGTATATTAACACGCAGAGTGCCATAATGAAAACACAAATATTGATGTTTTTTTGGCCAAAACTTTTTTAATTGTATTACTTTATTATTAGTCTAATAATAATAAAAATATTGAATAGAGAGGAATATTCAAGTTATTTTTCAACATGACGGCCTTTTTGTCGTCGGATTGTATTGATCCCTACAGCCTCAAGCGACTGATATGCTTGGGGGGGGGGGGGCGTTGGCTAAGCAAACCGACGCGCATTCTTGTAGATTTCTGTTTCCAATAGGGACTTGACAATTTTGAATTTAGTTTGTGAACGCACCTTTTTGACTTAACATTGAACTGTCACTGTCAATTTATTCAGTAGACATAACCTTTTCATTACGGTGAAGTACAGGTACCAACAACGTCTGAAAATCTTAAAAATTTACAACAGAAATTCAGAGTCGGTGGCCGCTACTTTAAGAGCGTTAACTTCGATTTTCGGTCGTAATTCTCGACCTAGTAGACAGGCTGTAACAAGTTTAGTGAAAAAGTTTGAGTCTACATTGTGTGCGAGTGGGACTACGGGTTAGTCGAAGTGTCGAAAATATCGCTGCCCTTGAAACGTCCGTAGCAAATGATCCAAATCAGTCAATTCCACGACGTTCTCAAGAGTTGGGCATCGCCAAGACCTTACTTTACACCCATACAAGATCAGGCTCACTAAAGAATTGATGCCACAAAAGATAACTGTTTAGTGCTATATTTTTTCGTCGACGATAATGGTCGCCGAGTTACTGTGAATGGTGATCGTTATCGCGCCATGATTATCGATTATTTTTGGCCCGAATTGGAATACATGGACTTGGACAGCATGTGGTTTCAACAGGACGGTGCCACAAGCCACATAGCACACGTTACAATCGATTTATTGAAGAACAAGTTTGATGAGCTTGTTATCTCAAGACCAGTCGATTGGCCACCTTGTTAGTGCGATTTAACGCCACTAGATTTTTTTCTTTGGGGCTACGTCAAGTCATTGGTCTATGCTGATAAGCCGACGACGTTGGAAGAGCTCAAAGCCAACATTGAACGCAAATTAGCAGCCGTTTCGGTCGAAATGTGTGGCCGAGTCATGGAAAATTGAGTCCAACGAATCAACTACTGCAAACGTGCCCGCGGTGGCCATATGAGCGAAGTCCAGTTCCATTCATAAATGTTTTGATTGTACTTTAACCCGATAATAAAGTTTTTGAAATATCTCAAATGGTTTTCACTTTATTTTGAAATAAAGTTTTCAAGTCCTTATTAGAAAACCCCTTTCGGACAGCACGTCGCGCGCTCCTTATATATGCTCCGCTCCAAGGCCGTAACATTTTCTACAGAATTTTTCGATCCGAGAAACTAGAGGACCCCTTTTAGAATACGCGTATTTTATATTTATCACCTGCGATACTAATTATTATAAACAATAATGTATTATAGTTATTATTAACACGTTCACATTAACATTTATTTGTAAGAAAATTTTTACATAGCTTTAACAACAGAACTTATTATATTATCTCATTTCTTCCATTCGCTCAGTAGTCGGTTGGTCGGACAGCGTTGCCAGTTTTCATGAGTTTTGAATTAATTCTGGCGTGAACATACTCCCCGCGTTGAAAGCATAAGGATGGCTTTCAAAGGTCAACTGGAAGGGGGCAGATTTTTTGAAAGCTTCTTTTGATGATTTCTCCAGAGGGAGTTCTTATAGAAGCGACCCTAGCGATACCGTCAGGGCCTCTATGGAGCTTGCTGATTCTACCTAATAACCACTGAGTGGGCATAGTGTTCTCGCCTTTCACTAAAACGAGAGAATCTTCTACTAGATGGCCTTGGTTGGACTTCCATTTGGTGCGTCTTTGGAGCTCCGCAATGTACTCAGATTTCCATCTGTTCCAGAAGTGCTGTGCTAATTGTTGTACGAGCTGAAATCTGGAAAGTCGATTCATTTTTATGTCGGTGACATCTTGATCAGGTGCTGCAATTATTGGTCTTCCAATCAAGAAGTGAGCTGGGGTAAGAGGTCCAAAATCGTTGGGATCAGAGCTCAGTGGGCATAAAGGACGCGAATTCAAAATCGCCTCGATTTGTGCGAGAACTGTGGCAAATTCTTCAAATGATAAATGAACTTGGGTCAAAACGCGCCTTAAATGATGCTTTACGCTTTTGACAGCTGCTTCCCACAAACCTCCGAAATGAGGAGAGTAGGGTGGTATAAAACTCCACTCTATATTCTGAGAGCTACATTTCTCGATTATAGTGTTGCTGCCATGTTTTAGAAAATCCTTTAGCTCTCGCTGTGCCCCGACGAAGCTTGTTCCATTGTCGGACAATATTTTTGATGGTTTGCCTCGTCTAGAGACAAAACGATATAGCGCTTGAATAAATGATTCTGAAGAAAGGCTAGAAATCAATTCCAAATGGACTGCTTTAGTTGATAAACAAATAAATACGCCAATGTAACATTTACTTAAACGACAACCTCTACCTTTCTTATCGTTAATCATAAATGGCCCCGCGTAATCAACTCCCACTATTGAAAATGCACTAGAAGGATTAGTTCTATCGCGCGGTAAGTTGGCCATAATTGGCTGTATGGTTTTAGCATTGAATTTGAAGCATTTCACACAATTCTTAACAGTCTTTCGTGCAAGATTTCTACCGGATATAACCCAGTAATTTTCTCTTATAGTGCTTAAGAGCAGCTGAGGGCCGCCATGCAATAGGCGTTCATGTTCTTGTAAAAATAGTAGCTTTGAAAAATGATGCTTTGAATTGATCAAAATTGGATGCCTTTTGTCAAAGGAGTAATTTGAATGTTTTAGTCGCCCTCCTACGCGTAGCAAACCATCGGGTTCTAGAAAGGGACTAAGACTTAATAGATTACTATGGGAGCTCAAAGGCTTGTTATTTTTCAATGTTTCAATTTCGGTAGAATACGATTGAGATTGACAAATTCGAATGAGACATTTTAGAGAATCACTTAACTCCTGTACTGTAAGAGAACCGCCTCTTCTGCGATTTCTCTGAAGACAATTATCCTTAAATCGTAAAATGTATGCCATTGTTCGTTGCATTCTTGAGAAATTTGAAAAACGTTCAAAGGGAAAACTCAGAGTAGGGGGCGCAACATTGGTCAGAAGACTGGATTTAAGTTCAGGTAAATCATGAAGCACCTCCAGCTTGTCATTGGGCCAAAAACTTGGGTCCTTAGCTAGCCAAGTAGGGCCGCGCCACCACAAATCAGAGTTTAAAATTTGACTAGGATATATTCCCCTTGAAGCAATATCTGCTGGATTATCGTGGGTGGGGATGTGCCTCCAATCGGCGTGTTTAGTGAGAGACTGAATTTCTGCCACTCTATGGGCCGTGAATGTTTTTAGCAGATTCGGGCTTGTGCGTACCCAAGCTAGAGTTATAGTTGAGTCCGACCAAAGTGTGAAAGATTTGAATTGAATTTTCAAAGCAGTTTTAGCTTTATCTGTTAGGCGGGCTAGAAGCAATGCTGCGCATAATTCCAACCGCGGGATTGGTATTGTTTTTATAGGTACCACCTTTGCTTTGGCGCATAACAGGGATACATGAACCTTTTGATCGGAATCAATACTTCTCAAATAAACACAGGCTCCGTAAGCCTTTTCCGAAGCGTCAGCGAAACCATGCAGTTGTAATTCAACAGCATTCTTGCAAATAGCTTGTCTGTTTAACTCAAGATCGTTCAAAATAAGAAGCTCCTTCTCCAACCTTACCCAATTTTCAGATATAGCTTTTGGAATAGCGTCATCCCAAGCTAATTTATTTTCCCATAATTTTTGCATTATCATTTTTGCGATAATAGTACATGGGCTTAGTAAACCAAGGATGTCGAATATTTTTGATATAGTAGATAAAATTGTGCGTTTTGTGACCTTTGTACCTATAGGATTGGTATGAATTTTATATTGAAGCTTATCGTTATTGCAAACCCATATCAAGCCTAATGTTTTTGTTTTGCCATCATGCGCAAATTCTAGTATATCGGATTTTAAATCATTTGAACTTATATTTTTGAGCGCGTTGGTGTCGTTAGAGCACCATTTTCGGAGTGCGAAACATCCCGATTTAAGAGTGTCACTTATCGCTTTACATATGTATTGCGCATGCTCAAGTGTAGGTGCACCTGTTAACAGGTCATCTACATAAAAGTCGTGCTTAATGATTTCGGCTATTTCCGGGTTCATTTCTTGAATATCCTCGGCGAGTTTAGCTAAACAGCGTATTGCAAGATAACTGGCAGAGGCTTGCCCGTATGTAACGGTATTTAGCTGGTAGACTTCCAGGTTATCACTCGGATTTTCGCGCCATACAATTTTTTGCAAATGCCTTTGCTCGGGCGTTATTGAAATTTGCCGGTACATTTTAACTATGTCTGCCGAAACTACATAGTTATATTTCCTAAACCTTAAGACTATTGATAGTAAATCGTCTTGTAAAACGGGTCCAATGACTTGAATATTGTTGAAGGATAGACCGTTGCTAGAGGGCGCTGATGCATCGAAAACTACCCGTAGTTTTGTGGTCAAACTCTCTTCTCTCAAAACTCCGTGATGCGGCATGAAATATTCGAAGCTTGAATCATTGCCGTTACAAATTGTCATATGGCCTAGCTCTTTATACTCGTTCATAAATTGTATATATCTGCTGTGCAGCATTGGATCTCTCCTGAATTTTCGTTCTAATGCATAGAAACGTTTTTCGGCTTGAGCTTTCGACTCACCTAAACTAGAAGGTTGTTGCTTCAAAGGTATAGTGACTGTAAAACGTCCGTTCGCGTCTCTGGTAGTAGTTTTGATGAAATTGTCCTCGCAAAATTGTTCATCTGGAGAAAGTTGTCGCGTGCTAGATATTTCCTCGATTTCCCAAAATTTGGCTATTGAATTTAATAATTCCTGGTTTATACTTAAATTACAAGAAGCCTTTTCAACGTTGTTAGTACTTATTTGCCCAGATACAACCCAACCTAGCACTGTATCAATTAATAGCGGCATATTTTTTCCTAACGAAATTTTGTTATTGCTTAAAATTGTCCAAAATAGGTCCGCGCCAATGAGCATGTCTACTGGTCCGGGAATATTGAATTGTGGATCAGCTAGCTTTAGATCACCTGGAATCGCCCAAGATTGCGTGTTGATTCGACAACACGGCATCACACTTGTAATCTCTTTTAGAATATAACAATTGCCATGCGCTTTAAAATTGGTATGTATAGATTTAAATGAAACCTTACACCTTTTACTGACCTTTGAAATATTGTTTGAAATTCCGAAAATTGAAAGATCTGTTTTATGTGTCGCAATATTCAAACGCTTTTGCAAATCCTCCGTTATAAAGGAAGTTTGAGAACCACAATCTAATAACGCTCTTGCTTTGTGAAAATTATTGAAATTGTCTGAAATGAGTAAACAGGCGGTAGATAATAGCACCTGCCCCGCCGCTGGTACCACTACGCCACTGCTTAGTGCCGCGGAACTTGAGCTCGCGTTGTCCGCTATCTCGAGTTTTTCATGCAAAATTGTATTGTGCCAAGCTTTACACACTTTGCAAGGCCCTAATTTACACTGTTTGACAGAGTGACCCGAACGCAAACAGTTATGGCAAAGATTTGATTTTTTGACAAAATCTTTTTTTTGTGTTATTGTTAATCCGAGAAACTCTGCACAACGATATATTGAATGCTCTTTCTTGCAATAGGAGCATGTATATGTACTTGAGGTCAATGACCTTACTCTACTTTGTTTATTGAATTTATTTTCCTCATTACTAAATTTTGAATCTGATTTATTTAAACTGAGACTGTTCTTTGATTCTAACATATTAAGAAAATTGGAACGTTTTTGTAAAAATTGTAGGAATTTATCTAACTTTGGCAATTCTTCCTGATCTCTATTTTCCCTTTCCCATTCAAGATTTGAGCTAGTATCTAATTTATTAGTAATCCAAAAAATTAGTAGAGGATCCCAATTAGTTATATTTTGCCCCAATTGTTCAATAGATCCCAAATGTTTGTGAATATCGTCAGCTAAATTTTGTAGTTTTTCAGCTGTCGGTTTTTGTATATTTTCTAATGAAAAAATAGCTCTAATATGTTCATATATTAATTTTTTAGTATTGTCAAATCTTTTTGAAATTGTGGCCCATGCCACTTCATAATTGTCGGCCGTATATTTGATTTTGGAAATGGACGCCGCTGCTGTTCCTCCTAGTGCACTTCGCAAGTAATAAAATTTTTGAATATTATCTAATTTTTTACTATCATGAATAAGGCTTTTATATGTGTCCCTGAATTCTAACCAATCTTCAAAGTTTCCACTGAATTTAGGAAGTGATATATCCGGAAGCTTTATACCCTCGTTTTTACAACAAGCTTTGTCTGAAATCACGCTAAGATTTGTATCATTATCGTGATTATTGTAGCTTTGTAAAATGTTTTTAGCAACAGCGATTGCATCATAATATGAATTTTCAAATCTCTCTCGTTCGATTAATTGCTCATCTAAATTTATATCATCCTGTAACTCTATTTCTAATTGATATGATTTGAATTCGTCAAGATAATTTTCGGCATCACGTAACCTATCTTTTAATTTTGTAACTTCTGTTTGGCTTAAATTAGATATAGTTGCAAATTCATTTACCGCTTTTGTGAAAATAGTTAACTGAGCTTTAATTACACCTCTTTTCTTTATTAGTTTGCCAAGTTCTGCCATTTTATATTGTCAAATTGTTCAAGCACAAACAGAGAAGCTTTGAAATCGCAAATGGAAAGAAAAATTCGGAAATAAATAATTTGGAACAAACTCACTCTGATTTCGGTCGAACTGCCTGATTCTTGCAATTGAACTAGTCGGCCAGTTGAGTTGATGTCTGGTCGCCGTGATATTGTATCGACTACTTGTTTGGTCGATCACTTTGCACTCGTTGATAGTTGCTTGCAGCACGTGGTAAATTGTTTTTGGGTTATAGTTGTTAATAATATATTGTTTATTGCGAATTTTCACTGGTTTTGTTTATAATCCGCTCGTAAGGACCATTTTTTGTATTATAGTTATTATTAACACGTTCACATTAACATTTATTTGTAAGAAAATTTTTACATAGCTTTAACAACAGAACTTATTATATTATCTCATTTCTTCCATTCGCTCAGTAGTCGGTTGGTCGGACAGCGTTGCCAGTTTTCATGAGTTTTGAATTAATTCTGGCGTGAACAAATAATTAAAAGTAAAACCATTGTACTATTCTTTGTATTAGAGACTAGAAGTTACGAAATGTTTATATAAATATGAAAACTGACAGAACTAATGAGGCACACAGTTTGTTTAGAAATCAAACAAATTCGTTTTTGTTTCTGTTGCGTAAATATTCCGATTAAGAACATTAAAAAAACGGATGAATGAATGAATGTATACAAAGTTATATATAGACAGGCAAACATTAAGTTAATTGGTATAAAAACCACTTATATTAACCTCGTTCGTTACATAGAAAACATCATAATATCGATCATATGATTCTACTTTCTAAAAATAAAAATTTTCATTAGGAAATTCAAGCGAAAACATTGAACTTTAATGGGTCTCCATTCAAATATAGCACGAAGGTGAAAGAGGATTTGAAGTTGGTTTTTGATAGAAAATTACATAATGGTAGATAAAAAATCTGACGTTTTCAAGATACGGCATGTCCTAAAAAGTTTCAAACCGATTCGTATCTCATAATAGAAAATAAACTAAAATCGTGGCCATGTTAATCTTTTGGGTTTCATTTTTTTTTTCTATCACAAAAAGTTAAAGTATTTTAAATGTTAGCGATTAAATGTAGCAAAATTTCTTATCAACAAATAACTGTTTTTGTGGTTTTTTAAAATTTGAATTTTATACGTATTTTAATGTTTCTTTCATTCCATTGTTGTACCAACTTGTGGTTCAATCAAGGTGTTTTAAAGTCGAGACTAGTTAAGCAAAAAAATGAATAAAGTTGGGCAGTTAAGTGAACGCGAAGCTGAAAGAATAGCCGAGTTAGTTGGACTGGGAAAAAGTTATCGTGCAGTGGCAAATCTGTTTGGCGTACACCACACAACCATTGGCAGATGGATGCAAAGATTTCGAGAGACCGGTTCACATTCTAGAAGGCATAGACAAGGAGGTCCTTCAGTTTTAACTACTCGAAATGAACGTTTTTTGCAATTAAATTCATTAAGAAATCGATCAATAACAAGTGTCGGGTTCAACAGTCTTTTACGAGAAGTAAATATCTCAATCAATAAGAAGACTCTTTCAAAATGCTGGTCTACACAAAAGAAGAGCTCTCCAGGTACCTTTGCTAACCAGACAGCATCGTGTTGCTAGACTAAGATTTGCAAGACAACATTTAGATTGGAATTTAGAAAATTGGTGACAAGTTTTATTTACTGATGAGACCAGAATTAGTCTAAGAGGTCCAGGTGGACGTTATCAAATTCGAAGACGGCGAGGAGAATGATTTGCGCCCAGGGAGCCGTTCCAAGGAGGGTCTATCATGTTTTAGGGAGGAATTCGTTTTGATGTCCGCACAGAATTAGTGTCTTTTCCTAGACCCGCCCTTAACGCAGCAAGATACATAACTGACATTCTTGAAAATCACGTCGTTTCGTTTGGGACATTTATTGGTGATGATTTCGTTTAATGTATCGGCTACCAATTATTGCCGATGTATTAAATCGGGACAGATTCTATAAACTTCGTACAAATTTTGATGTAATAGATAACCTTGAGGTATCTGAAGATGTCAACCACCATGTGAACCACCTGTGGAAAATTCAACCGATGATTGATCGAGTAAGAAACACGTGTAAAGATATTGTCAGGCCAATTGTTAGGGAGTTTAACATTAATATTAATCCCCAATTTTAACAATATGTCAGTTTCTTCTCGAATTCGAGGCCCAGGACTTTAAAAATACACTGATCTCGATGTTTTTAAGTGTAAAGGCCAATTGTAGATGGCGCCACCACGTTCTTCTTATTCGCGAAATTATAACGGCCTTCAGCAAGGTCTCCAGGAATGTTCCATGTCTTAACAATTCTTGGTTTGCCTTCGGAAATAATCACTTTGGCTATCTTATTTGGATCACCAAATTCTAACAGTGATAACATGAGAATGGGGCTGGAAAATTGGCCAAAAACATTGCAAAAATCTGCTTTTTGCTAATAACTGCCGAAATATGGTATTTAGGGAGTTATTTTTGGGCTTAAAATGAAGATCATTGTCTACAAAAATGTCTATGATAATTTTTTTAGCAACATCAATATTTTTCACGGGCTTTCGAAAATTCCCAAATCTAACACTGTGAAAATATGGCAGTTTCTGCTCGAATTTGAAGCCGAGAAGTTTAAAAAACTGGGCAGAACCACTTTTCAGTTTATAAGGCAAAGAGTGTTTATTATCAACATCAAAGCAACAACAAGCAGAAGAACTGAAAAGCCAACGTGGAGGCAGAGACTATATCAAACGCCCCTTCGATACTAAAGGATATGGGCGCCGCGTGGATGCACGCACAGGATGAAAAAAATATATGACGTAATTCCATCTATTTGGAAGGCGGGGATTTTTTTCGTACTTTAAAGAATATACTTGAAAAGAATGAAATGAAAGAAAAAAGAATGCTCGAAAAAAAGTACAGTTTTCCCCCCGAGTCCGCGGTTTTTCAATTTTCTAAAAAAACTACAGAACTTGAGGAAAAAAAGGAAAGAGGACTAAAATGGAGACATTCTCAAATATACAATGATATGCATTTGAAGGCGATCTGATTATTAATTATTTGTTAATTCATTAAAGACCCCAAGATTTTTAAAAACTGCAAAAATCCAAAAAAAAACGACCTTAAAAAAATACTTTGTGTGTTAATATACTCGGATGTTATGTAAAGAATTTTTCTGAACATGTTTAACACCTTTCAATGCCCCAGAATCCAAAAAGATTCAACTAAATAACTAATATTAACAAAAATATGGGTGAATTGGAAAAATATCGAGGAAATAGAACTTTGGGTAGGATTTTCAATATTAAACACAAATTTTTCGAAAAAATAATCAGTATGTCGTGATGGCTATGGATTTCCCCTTTCAAATGAATTTCAAATCACGAAAAAATATCAATTTTTACACGAGTTATTGAACGATTTGTCCACCTGCTTCTACGAGAACGCGTGGACTGCGTTCCCGGCAGCGCTCTAAATACGGGGTGCGTTAAGGGATTGTTATCTCGATAATGAATTGACCTTGATTTTAAGCCCAAAAAGAACTCCCTAACTGTTATATTTCAGCAGTTTTTTAGAACTTTGGGCCATTTTCCCAGTGCCATCCACATGTTTTTTCTGGTAAATAATTTGATGGTTGAAATTACCCATCAATACCTGCCGGCAAAATCGAGGGTATGTTGCGACCTTTATTTACTGTACTATAATGTCTAACAGGATGAAAGGATGTGTCTTCAAAAAAGATGCAGAGATGAAAAGAGGACAGGCAGACGTGATAAAAAAATATGTGCTACAAAATGAAAAGATAATCAATCCGTTATTATGGTTTCTACGGCCTTTGAAAAAGCCCCTGTTCAAAATGTGAAGCGGCGGGATAAAAATACGAAGAAACACGTTGAAATATCCTGTCCGAATGTAGTTGAAATTTATAATGAAAAGCAGTCGATATTTTTTGAAAACCAAAAAATGGACATTTAAAACAATTCTTCATTTATTTGATATATGCATAGTTAATAACTGGCTGGAATATAAAAATGATTGCGGAACGAATAAATTCAAGTCCAAATATATAATGGATTTTTTGAAATTTCGTTTAAGTTTAGAAGAATTTTTAGTTTGTGGCACAAACAAAGGGGAAGAGAAGAAAATCCGAGACCCAGTTCTAAGAAATGCTTGTGAAGACAAAAGATTTGATGTCTTCAATCATTGGCCAGTTCATGAGAACCAAAACTGCTAGTAATAATAATTCTTAACTGGATATATAGTAATAAAAATTCAGTTTCAGGAGCGTAAGGGATATGTACGAAGTTGATTGAATATGTAAAAAATGAGGGCCATTTAAAAATGGCCGTCGTAGAGTGGATTCACATAGACCACGTAGAGTTTGGCATTATGGAACGGCCAAATGGAAACTTCTAAATAAAAGTCCAATGACGCTTCAGTTCGAGCAAACGAAATTTCGGAATAATCTTGACAGATATGGAAGCCTATATTCCGTACACCTCCAACAACAATTCGTGATTTGATAAAAACTGCACTAGATTAGTCAATAACGAAAATGCTGCTTATTGCAGTGATTTTTTAAGAGGTGTAGGATTTGATTTTGAAAAAAATTTGAAAAACATTGATGAAACCTTTATAGGAATCGATAGAACGATCAGTTTAATTTAATTTTTGAAGATGATTTTATGCAAATATTGAGCGCGGTTCCGCTTTAGATACTTTAGATTCACTATCTCCAACATATCGGCCGGTATTTCACGAATAAATGCGACATACCTCCGAAACTGTAAGTGAAATAAAATAATCTTCCAATCGATAAAGTATTTCGTTTTTTATATTCATAAATACACCGTTACCTTATCCATAATACCAACAGAATCGTTGGTGGTATTTTCTTTTGAAAAAGTTATAATTTTTCCGGACTATGAATTTATATAGAAAAAAGTCGTTCTAACTTATTGATTTGATTGCATTCGAAATAACTTACTTTCCGTTCTTCTTTAAGATCCTTAACTAACGCCGTAAGTTCCTTTATAACATTCGCTTGTAGATCTTCGGCGACTAATTCGTGTTGACCAGCTAAATCGTTAACTTCGTTCATTAACATTTTGAAAGCCTGGCAAGAAGTAAATCTGCAAATAATTAAAACATCCAATAAATATCTAATACGAGATCAGATAGTTCTCCCTCTTTCCCCAGTCTTGTCTTTTAAGTTTTTGGTAATTTTTTTAACCCCTCTTTTATTTGCAATCTGTAAAATTTTACAATGAGCAAATGGTTTGAAGCAATTCAAATTATCTTGTAGGAGAATCACCCCTTCACTTCTTCAATCTTTCTAGTTCTTCAGTTGGATGCAATGCCCCATAGTTGAACACCATAACTCCAGATGAGGTTTAGTGTGACTTTATTATCGATTATTATTGGAATTTTCGAACTATTAACCGATTCTTCAGGTGTAGAAACACCTCGCGATTCATCTTTAATCTGCGGGAATAAGAAATCATTGGATGCCAAACGGGGACACTACGGCGTTTTGAATGTTCAAAAACGTTTGATCTGATGTGTGAGAGTAAATGGTTTGAAGTAATTCAAACTGTCTTGTAGAAGAATTACCCAGTGGCAATTCCCCTTCCCTTAGAAAAAAAACAATCGTTTTATTGACTGATAATCACTCACGGAAGATGCCTTGTAAGCCTTAGTTGGATCAGGGGTCTTATTAGAAGTTGATCCAATGTGTTGGTAAGCATATTTTTGAGACATTTCTTCTTTAACTGTCTTAATATGGAGGTCACAAGCGATAAAGCTGTTGGTACATACCAAGAAGCATTTACAATAATTCTGAGTACTTTCGATTTAAATCTTTCTGGAGTTGCTATACTTGGGTCGGATACCGTAACTCCAGATGGGTTTTAGTGTGACTTTGTATATTAGCAGCTTGTTGTCGATTATTATTTGGTATTTTCGACCTATTAACCAATACAGTTTGTTGGCTTTTGGACCTAATTGCTTTCTCTTGGTTAGTATGTGTGTGCTAGAGGTTGGTCGTCGGTCCAGATGAATTCCAAGGTATTTTGCACTTTCTTTTCGTTGCAGAAGATGCTTTGCTATCCTTGAGATATCTTCGGACCTAGAGCTCCAACTGTTTCATTGCCTCTTGCTAATCTCTTGTCGAATTGTTCAATTTCGTCCCATTTACTTGTTACCATCACTTCGAGGTATTCAAACTCTTGTACTCTATCGAAGCGGAATTCCTTGTTTTGCTCTGTTGTGATTTTTAATTGGTTTTCGCTTGAAAAGTTTCCATATACTTGTCATATGTTCGTTGACACCGAGGTCACACCTTCTTGCTGTCTTTTGAAGTGGTAAAAACATTTTTGTAGTTTCTATTTTGTTCTGGTTATGAGCATTACATCATCTGCATGTACCAGGATTTACCGTTTGCTATCCACTATCCCTAAGAACCACCCCGAACCTTTCTTTATTTCGAATTTTCCGGATAAGCTTGATCCCTTGCTTCTTTTTGAATCTTGGTAGAAATTTCTTAAATCTTTATTAATATAATGTTCTCCTATTAGTTTCAATTGTTTTTCTTCATTTTCCCGTTTCTGACTTCTGCAATTTTTTGGCGTTTTCCCTTTGACCTGTACACTCCTTTTTTTCGTTTATCAATCGGATTATTCGACATTAATCCTATTGCCTTGTTTCTTCTTTTGAACGCTTGTCTGCAATCTTCATCAAACCATTCATTTTTTTGTTCTTTTTGTTGCTCTCCTTAGTTCTTCTTCGCTTCTTCCATTTCTCCTCATTCCATTTCGACATCTTTCCACGTTTGCTTATTGTCTCAAGTTGTGGTCATAACAAATGCTGTCTACTTTATATTTTCAGAGATATTGTGTCTTTAGTTCGTTTTTTGGCGTTTCTTCCTTTAGTTTTGTCACTATCCATTGGTGGTCAGCCTATTATTTTGCTAGATGGGACAGGAGAAAGGAATAGAACTGTTAAGATTAAAATTTAGATACTTACTGGTAATCTTCTTCATCTTTTTTCTTAGGTTGATAACTTTTGACTAGTCTCCTGAAATTCAAAAGCAAATATTAAAAATGATGAAAACACCTGTACAATTTCAATTTGCACACTGCATTTTGACATTTTATTATTGTTTGGTTGGTCCAATGAGAAAGCAAAGTGTGTAATTTGGTAAATATTTTTTTAAAATTTGTAAATCTTTGGCAAAAGAAGTAGAACTATACGAATCGAATGGGATGTTTTCCAAAAACAATTTTCGTAAAAGAATTAATTAACTTAATATGAAACAGAATGTTATTATTGATATTTTTTGTAAATATTGGTACAAGAGGTCTTTAAGAATGGTTCAAATAAGACAATAAGACAGTCAAACGCAACAGTTCGTTCATAAAGAAAAGACAGTGGCCAAAACCAACTTTCTTATTTTAAGTGCAAACTTCTTCAGAAAATTCCACACATTAAAGAAGATAAATGAAATGAAAATCTTTTGAAAGAAAGGATTTGAAGTGTTCTTTTTTAGAAAATAATTTCCGACAGTAGACAAAATTCAAGATGGTGAGTATTACCTCGAACTGAGTCGAAACATCCTGTGGAAACTTTTAAAAGAAATAGCTTTTCGCTGGAAAAAGCATTCCATGAAATTTATTTTAATAGAAAAAAACGATATTGTAGTATGGAAACTACCTACGCATCATAGGAGAAATGAGAAACCAAAGAAATGGATTTTATTTAGATGAAACTAGGATCAATGAGGGACATTGAAGTACCTCAAAAACATGTTATTCAAACTGCCTTGTAGGAGAATTACCCAGTAGCAATTGCCCTTCGCTTCTTCAATCTTTCTAGTTCTTCAGTTGGATGCAATGCCCCATAGTTGAACACCATAACTCCAGATGGGGTTTAGTGTGACTTTATTATCGATTATTATTGCGAAAAACTCATTTTTTTTACCTTTGACCTTTAATAAAATGTTTACCATACACAGAAATGAAGGGGAAACATTCATATTCTATGTTCAATTGTATTTTAAACAATTTTACTGATTTTCAGCTTGATGGGAATTTATGTAAATTCAAATGTCTAAATTGACCGGATTATAACTTTTACAACTTTTTTAATCATTATATCTCAGAAACAGCGGCTTGTAGGAAAAAAAGTATTTACACATTTTATGTAGATAATTTTATGATCTATAATTTTCATCTGAGGTATTTTTATGATAAAATTCACTGTTTCGCAGAAATTTGCGAAAAACTCATTTTTTTTACCTTTGATCTTGAATAAAAATTTTTCCATACACGGAAATGATGAGGGAACATTCAAATTCTATATTCAATTGTATTTTAAACAATTTTACTAATTTTCAGGTTGATGGGAATTTATGTAAATTCGAATGTCTAAATTGACCGGATTATAACTTTTACAACTTTTTGAATCATTATATCTCAGAAACAGTGGCTTGCAGGAAAAAAAGTATTTACACGTTTTATGTAGATAATTTTAGGCTCTATAATTTTCATCTGAGGTATTTTTATGATAAAACTCACCGTTTTGCTGAAAATTGCGAAAAACTCATTTTTTTTACCTTTGATCTTGAATAAAATTTTTTCCATACACGGAAATGATGGGGAAACATTCAAATTCTATATTCAATTGTATTTTAAACAATTTTACTGATTTTCAGGTTGATGGGAATTTATGTAAATTCGAATGTCTAAATTGACCGGATTATAACTTTTACAACTTTTTGAATCATTATATCTCAGAAACAGTGGCTCGTAAGAAAAAAAGTATTCATACGTTTTTTGTAGATAATTTTATGATCTACAATTTTTGTCTGAAGTATTTTTATGATAAAACTCACCGTTTTGCTGAAAATTGCGAAAAAATCATTTTTTTTACTTTTGATCTTGAATAAAATTTTTTCCATACACGGAAATGATGGGGAAACATTCAAATTCTATGTTCAATTGTATTTTAAACAATTTCACTGATTTTCAGGTTGAATGTCTAAATTGACCGGATTATATGTTTTTGCCTCAATTTCCAAAAATAAACGTTGTGCTGTATTTTACCATAACTCTGTATATTATGTTAATATCGTTACATGAAAGCAATTTCACTTTCTATCGAGGCCTATTTAGAATTCTTCCTACGTTACCTAACGGCCGTGTAAAGTATGTAACTAAACAATTCACTATTATACGTTATACAATGTGAATATTGATTAAAAGCGATTTCTTTTTCTTTATTTATTGTACATGCATTGAATTTTATAATGTAGGCGTCGCGTCGGGCGTTTGCTAATAACGTAGACGTGCTAAATGAAGAATCAACAACATTATCAAATCCACAACTGGCTATTGTTGTGATAAAATTTATCTTTCCAATGATGAGTAGTTTTTGATATTAGAATTGGTTGTTTTTTAATAAATTTATAGGTTTTATCAGTGAGTCACATGGAAGATTGTATACTTAATCTAATCTTACTTGAAGTAATGTAAAAAATATCGAAGCTAATATAGTACAGGTAAAATAGGATTAAGCCCGAAATTAAATTGGGCGCTTCTGATTTTCTAGATTCTCTGAGGTTTTCGGTTACTGAATAAGTCTAGCAGCTCTTAACAAAATTGCGAGTACGGGTTTTTGAAATTTTGGGAATTGTAAATCAAAACAATTTTGAAACCCGAATAACTCAAAAACTAAAATGAAATCGAAAAAACTTTAAGTAACGTTGAAAGCCGGAGCATTCACGCTCGTGAATTCCTGCCTGTGTGAATTCAAGCCAATTTACTTTCCAGGCGCACATGGGAACTGCTGTAACTTTAAATGTTTTTGAGCACATGAACCCATTTTACGGTGAAAATTTTGAGGTAAGGAAAAAATTCTTAAAGACCAATTTGTAGAGAATTTTATGCTGTACATTTTTTGTTCCAGCACTGTTTTCGAAATCCTTGTAGTTTTTGAGTTATTCGCGATTCAAAATATTTTTGAGCCATTTTATAATGGAAATTTTGAAGTTAGGAAAAAATTTAAACCTTTTCTGTACAGAATGTTGTGATTCACATTTTTGTCCCGGTAGTTTGTGTCGAAACCCTTAATAGTTTTCGAGTTATCCGCAATTCAAAATGTTTTTGAGTATATAAACCCATTTTAAGGTGAAAATTTTGAGGTTAGGAACAAATGCCTGAAATACTTTTTTGTAAATAATTTTGTATTCTACATACAGTTTTTTTCGAGTTTCTCTTAGTTTTCTAGTTATTCGCGTTTCAAAATTTATATGAGTTTCGGTACCAAAATTTCGAAAATCCGTGTCCGCAATTTTGTTAAGAGTTGCTAGACTTATTCAGTATCCCAAAACCTCCCAGAATCTAAAAAATCAAAATCGCCCAATTCAATTCAAGGTTTAAGCTCAAAATCGCCTAATTTGAATGTATTAATATACCGGGGCGAGTTGGAAACAACCGTTTTTAATACTTATTCTCACAACAGATGTAACGTATGTCCCAATAGTTTTAGCCCAAAATATTTAACCATAAATCAAGTTTGTTCCAGCGAACTGTCTGTAACTGCTTGATCATGCGCGATATACACTATCGGCCAAAAGTTTTTGCTCACTCTATAGTTTGCGTGATACAACAAAACCAATACAATCGATATTTTAAAAAACATATATAGATAAGAACAAAGTAATGATGAAAGTAGGGTCTGTAATTGTTAAATATATAAAATTTACACTACCTCTACACCTACACTCAAAATTACACCGTCTGGCGCGCGTTTCGATAACAAAATTAACGTCTTCATAGACTGAAGGTAAGCTAAAAGCTATTAACTTGACTTACCTGTTTTATACTAAATTTTCACATCAATAAACCCACTCCCGATTAATTCTCTCCTTGACGGGAATTAATTTATTCCTTGACTAATAAAGCATAGAGTCATGATTATTTCTGGTAACGTCATCGGAAAAACTTGTTTCTCGATCTATCCATAATGTGCTCTTAAATCTGCCATTGACGGATCTCTTAGTCTGCCCAATATACTTCCCATCACAATCACCACAGCTAATTTCGTATATACACTTTTTTTTGCCAAAAGTCTTTTTTCTTTAATGTAATCTCCTTCAAGATCAATACAACCATTCCAAGCCTTCTCTAACTTCTCAATGCCATGCTTCTATAATGATTTGTCTTTTGCTTCAAAATAGGCTTCAGTTTCAGCAATTGCTTCTTCATTTGAACTGAATTTCTTACCGGCGAGCATTTTTTTGAGATCAATAGTCACTGGGGACCGGATCTGGACTATACGATGCATGAGGAAGCGATTCGAAGTGTAATTCGTTCAATTTCACCATCGTTACCATCGACTTGTGAATCGGTGCATTGTCTGTCTGTCTGTCTCAAATAGTGGTTTTTTCTTCGACATATGAGGCCGTTTTATCTTAATTCTTTCATTCAAAGGATCCAACAACTCTCCCTTTTGACGATAGTCGATAAATATCATTCCATTCGCACCCCTAAAAACAGAAGCCATAACTTTCTCAGCTGACACTTCGGACGTGGTTCACTGGCGGCAGTCCACTCAGATGATGATCGTTTTGATTCCGGAGTGAATTGATGGATCCATGTTTCATCCATTGTCACATAATGACGCAGAAAATCTGTGTAAACATGGCCAAACACTGCTCTGAATCATCAACACTTTGTTGGTTTTGATCGACTGTGAGTAAACGCAGAGCCACCTTTTTCATGGTCAAAAGTTCATGCATAATTATAAACTCACTGCCTTCTGATATCTTCACGGTCTCAGCAATCTCAATGTACGATTAGAAATAACCAATTTGTGGACTATTTTGATGTTTTCTGGAGTAACCACCTCAATTGGACGACCAGAACGTTCACCATCATCGGCGTCCGTACGACCACGTTTAAATTCACCAAACCAATAACAGATGGTTGTTTTCGATGGAGTAGAATCCGGATAACTATTTTTAAGCCATTGCTAAGCTTGTACGAAAGAAGCAACGATCAATTAATACACGAAATTGTATTGAAAATGACAAAAGTAGCTTCACTTAAACGGCTGTCACTTTTTTATCACTAATCGAAATGTTATGACATTTGACACATAGTCTTTTAAAAGTTTGTACTTCATAAATATCATATGGATTTGACAATGGCAGCGCCATCTGTGTGTTAGTCACACGACTTAATAAGTATGGATTACGATATTAAATAATTATTATTTTCTAATTTAAAATTGTGTCGGTTTGTTCATCAAACTGTAAAATTTTCTTGTGACAATAAAGTTTGTCATCCCCCTCTCTCTATTATGTTTGGTTTGTAAGACATTGTTTCGATTTGACAATATGACAATTTTGAAATTTAACGAACGGACACTTTCAGGTTGAGGTCAGAAATTTTTCACGCAACCCTTGTATATATCCCAAATTCCAGGAATCGGTTAAGTTAAATCGAAATTATTATTTTTGAAAAATATAGCGTTAGTTTTTGTTACGTGTTTAAATACATCAATTTTTTTGGTATTTCAAATGCGCCCTCTAGCGGTAGACGAATAAAGTTTTTCTCACGGATCATCTGTATTTTAAAACATGAAGTTGAGCATTCTCATGAATAAAATATACTCAAATTTTATTTCGGCGGGTTGACTCACGATCGCTCCAACTCACACGAGCAATTTTATGAATTCCTCGGAACTCGTTTACCATTTTATACAACATGAAATAACTCTGTCCGCAGTGTTGTCACTTCTACGCACTATTTTGCTAAAATAAAAGTTCCTATTCCATTTTTGACTAGTTCTTTCGATGTATAATTCTTTCCAATGCCCATATTTCATTTTCAACTATTTTGCTAAATGTCAACATTTTTTTCAATGTCCCTATTACATTTTTAATCACTTTGCTAATTGTAAACATATTTTTACATGCGCCTGGTTTATTTTGAAATATTTCGCTCAAAGTAAAAAAAAAAATTAAATGCCGCTATTTCATTTTTAACCATTTTGCTCAACTGGTGAGCAAAAAAATCGATTCAAATCGCACGCACGCGTTTAATAGTCTCTAGTAAAAACTTTAGCTTCCATTTTTTTTTCTGATTTCAGCATCTCGGGGTTATATTATAAACTAATTTATTCGATATTTGTTCGAGCGTTTTGAGGTCTAATTTCTAGCCCCAACTTTTCACTTAAGTTCATCCCATAAATGGTCGATAGGATTTAAGTCCAGGCTATGCGCTGGTCAATCCATAGCAGCAATTTCGAGATCTTGTACGGAACTTACATAGTACTGCATTAGGATGAAGTTTTCTTCGATGAGACTGGCGCAAATGCCTCTACTCCACCGCTAGGTGTAATAAAACCAATTATGTTTTTACTTCCATTGCTCAAACCATCCAGGAACCTCCTCTCTATGCTACTCTGCTTTAGTTTGGGAAGAGAACGGAGCTCCATTGTTTTCATTGTAATTTCTGGAAAATCATAGACGAGCTGAGGTTAATTTGTGACCAGTAGCTGGCCTTTTGGCTACTCTTTGCGTTTTTCTGAGCTCTTGTTGAACTTTAACACCAAGGAGATCGATTTCTCAGCGATGTGTTGACAATGAATTGGTCATATCTCTCGTAGGATCCGCATCTTCGATGAAAGTTTCTTGGTTAATCTTTTATAAGGGTCAGTTACTTCTAATTACCACTATTGTACAAGAAGTATAAAAGGGGTGGTTGCCGATCATAGCAGATAAATCTCTTGAAATGTCCAATCTTATGTGACATCAAAACTATTAAATTTGAGTTTGACATTCATTTGGGTTAAAGGACATGTTGGCAAAGATTCAGTACTAAAGGGAATTTTTTGTAACGTATATACAGGACGAGATGCGATTAATTCAATAAAAGATATCCTGGCAGAAAAACTGGGATACCGTCTCACGATTCTCAAATAACCTACTTTACCATCACCCCAGATCTATATTTTCAAATACAGGGTCTTTCACGAAGAGCTGAATCGATATGTATATGGGAAAGTATTCGGAGTAGTGTTCTGAAAATTTGCTTGCATGGGTTTATTCGAAATTCTCGTTTCAGCTAAAATAATTTTAGTTTTCTGAAATTTCCGGTTATACAGAAAAATGGGGGTTGCTATTTGAAAAAGTTTTTAGATAGCGAAATTCGGTACCATTTTCTGAACACCCTATATAAATTTTTCACAGATTTTGAAAGCTGTAAGTGTTATTTGTCCAAATCCCAAAAATATTAGACCTGACTCACTTAAACTCAGAAATATAATTTTTTTAGTGGAGGGCTGCATGTGTCCAAAAATTTCGAAAATGTTAAATAATTCAAAAATGGTGGACTTTACGCATACTATGCCTTATATAAATTTATATTGAAATTTCGCGTAGATTCTAAAAAATTAATAAAAAACAATAGCATTCCGTTTAAAATAACGAAGTTTGGGTCCACTTTTGATATAACCAGTTTCGGGAAACTGAAATTATTTTAGTATTTCGGAAAACCCATGCAAGTAAATTTAATCCCAGTATTTTCCTATATATAGGGAGGGTGAAGGACCCTGTACACAGTTTCGAAATTTTACTCAGCAAGTATATTTAAAATGAAGACTAGTCATGGGAGATATCCCACCCCATCTTGCCAATCTGGGTATTTTACGTTCATCAACCCTGTAAGGATAATTTTTATAATTATATAAATCAAATTTTTTTTGGATGCAGCAATCACATTCAAAAAAATTAAACAATTTGTTGCAATCGCTTGTTAAACAAAACTACTTCCTAGTAAATTTTATCAAGGATATTAATATTAATATCTAAGTAGTATCATTGAATAATTTTGTTGCTTCCAAACCATTTTCTTTCGAACACATTCACTAATAAGCCCCTGCAGGAATTGAACTTCCGAAAAATGCTAATAAAATTTTACAGGTGACGTCGATATTTTTGAAATTTCCGCGACCTCGCAAGATCGGAAATCGCGGTCATTTCGTGCGCAGGTAAGTAGGAGCAGAAATATCCGCCATTTTGCTGGATCATTGAATTAGTGGTTGATAAAATATTACAAGATTAAAACTTTTTCTGTGGTTTGTTTTTTTGAGTTAAAATTAAAAAGGAATACTTTCAAAAAAATGTAAGTAGTTATTAAATAATCCAATGTTTCGTCAATGGATGATTAATTTTTTATTTTTAGACTCTCCCTTCCAAAAAGATGGAACCTTTTTAAAATAGCAACAATTATGCCAACAGAGGCTCCAGCAAAAATTTGTGCCATTAATAATAATCGAGTCAATAGATGGTGCAGCAAGCACAACCAGTTTTCTAAATGGTATGATGATGGTACCGTTTTAGGCCACTTCAGATGTTTTGGAAAAATCAAGGGCAGATCGTTCGACCATAAAGGTTCAGCGGCAGAAGATACAAGGTTCGAACGATCGCACACTAACGTCCGTCAAAGAATAATCATCACCTATTGTTTTTCACAAGGATTTTCATTTGAACAATCTCGGAAACAACAGTTTCGTCAAAATCAATGAGCGACGTCTTCAACTATGCCCGTGAAGTTTGTATGGCCAGTTTAGACCGAGTATATAAAGATGAAGGCCAAATTGGTGGGGATGGTTGCGTCGTTGATATGGACAAATGTAAAATCGAACGAAGAACATACAATAAAGGACGCATGGTCGAGGATCATTGGATATTAGGAATGATCGAGCGTGGCGGCGACGGCTACCGATTTGAAATTTGTCTTGATAACTCTAGAAGTGCCGAAGCATTGTTGGAGCTGATAAGGAAGCATGTCAAAATCGGGACTATCATTTATACTGACTGCTGGAAAGGATATTTGGCGCTAGAAAGTGACGGCTACCAGCACTTTACAGTCAACCAACAGACCCTGTTGGCCTACACCCAAAATATTGAATCCAGCTGGAGGCACATGTGGTGAAGAATATCGAGGGGGGGAATCAGAAGTAACTTGGATTTGCATCTTTGTGAATTTCTCTGGAGACGGCGAGTTCGGCGAAAAAATGTGGATCCATTCGTTGCAATCATTGTAGATATAAATTTTTTGTATCCTGGAAATAATGATCGACCTCCAATGGAAGAGGATGAGGAAAGTGACTAAATTTTTGTGAAATAAAATTGCTTTTCATTTATTTCTATTGTTTTTATTGCTCTTTCGGGATCGGGAAATACGTTGATGTTATCCATTCGGTCAGGTTAGGTTAGGTTAGGTCAGGTTAGGTTAGGTTAGGTTAGGTTAGGTCAGGTGCGTTTACTATCGTATTTATATATGTCGAATTTATAATTCACGTGCATGCGCATGATCCCAGGTATATTTTCTTAGGCCTTATTCGATTGTGACCCTATCATTTTTACCTTCCAATTCCTCTTTATTTAGTATATTGAAAAACAAAGTATTATTCTACATTGACGACAACTAATGATCGAATTCCAACCTTCCATTTAATGACATCAAATACGAATTGAAAATGAAAAAGAGAAATTGATATGCTTATAATTTGGCAACGACGCATTCTGGGTGTTCTCGGTTAGTCTTCTCGCGCAAATACTAAAAACCAGCCGTGCAAGATTTCAAAATAACGTGTGTGTTTGGCGCCTACACACATTGGTTATTAACCTTAAAAGTGGTCCGAACTTTTTATGGTAAACTAACTCAACAACGAACGTACGAAAAGTCGTGTTGAAGATTGAGTAATAGAAATACACAGAAAGGTAACCTTGACGATGAATTTAATGGTTCCCGGATAGGATATTTCTTTTTGCTGAGCAAGTCTTTTAAAAAGAAACCAGTATTGCCAATTTTAGTATGTTAAAATGGAAAATTTTATTAGTAGTACGTAATCAAAACTAGATATACACATTTCTGTAGCTAAAATTCGTAAATGCACGTGGAATTTTGAATTAAAAAATGTTTAGTTAAATATATAACAATTACAGATAACAAAGTTTATATCGTTATTTAATTATCCGCAGGTATTAAGTTCCACCACGTTTCATTTTTGTTTTTCAAGATTCTCTGTTTTTTTTTTAGATACGAGGACGGTTGACGGTTGATCGATACAAATGCTGTGACACATTTGTTTATTATCGAAAATATTTGCAAAAACTTACAGTTTTTCTAGGTAGTTACACATTTTCCCGTTTATCCAGAAGTTTTTTTATGCGGGTATCGAAGAATTGTCCGGTTATTCATACTATTTGCCTCGAATTGCTTCGTGCTTGAATAACTTTTGTCACGGTCTTGTAGACGAATTTTGCAGAAATCGTTGCACTAAAGGCTCGTTCTCACGTGACAACAATGTCGCTACTTTAGTGCCATGACACTAAAAGTCGCGACATTTTTAAACAAACTTTCGGTAACAATTTGA